>NC_138184.1:95754001-96296693 GCF_964194105.1 Spermophilus citellus | reverse complement strand
GGGTGTTTCCACTACGTGGGGTCCAGTGGGTTTCCCAGAAGTGTGGTCAGGAGATGCGAAAGAATGAAAAGTGTATCACTGATGACTCAGGAGTTAGAACAAATGATGGCTCCGGGGACACAAGAAGTCTAGGGTCTCCTGCTGGGGTGCACACCAATGTTATTTGTTGGGCTACAGTGGTAAACAATGAGTGTCCTGAGATTGCTGGACCCCCGTGTTTATATACCCTAGTAGAGCCAAGTGTTCCTGGTTCTGAGAAGGGCACTGTGCTTAGCAACTCTGGGGGGAGGAAGAGCAGCTGGGCAACCCCAAATCCCCAGGCCCCTTCAAAACACATCTCCTTTCTGTTGCTACTGTGACCCATTCTGGCAAATCCTCAGAGCCTAAGAAATCATGAGGCCCTGCTATATGAATCCTTGGGATTGATAAATGTTACAGCTGAGATGAGTCACCAAGGGTCTCTGTAATCCCATGATTTCTGCCTACTACCCAGACCTCCAACTAATCCAGTGCTCTGAGTATCAACTAAACATAATAGGCAGGAGGATTTGAGCTCTAATCTGTTGCAGAAAGTGTCCCATGTTCTGGCTACGTGGGCTGGAAAACAGGAAGAAGCATTTTCTCATTGGTGTGGCTGGGGGCACAGAGTGAAAAATGAGGGAGAGTCTCAGAGAGTTGGGGCTGGCCCCTAAATCACCTTGTTCCTCCCAAGTATTCCTATTCCATCTGCTCAGGACGTCCACTTTCCTTGATAGCCATGAATTTTAGAAGTTGATTTAATGGGATGAATTAAGCCACTGCAGTGGCTTGGGGCATGGTGACAGGAGACTCCAGGTGGCTCACACTCCAGGTGCAGCTCAATGTGACTTCCAGAGTTACTGATGGACATTCATGCACCACATTCGTGTCTGCAGTGTGTGGCCCATTGTTAAAGCTGCCAGAGGGACTGGGTGGGAATGCTTATATATTCATGGATAAATATCATGCCCTTCAAGCTTAACCACCGAAGTCTTGTGGACCACGTTCTCAAAGGCAGCAGATAGCATTTTAACCAGTAGCTCTATTGTTCCATGGAATGAAGACTCCCAAATCCCCATCCCCAGATGGGAAGCCTCCTTTGTGTTTCCATATGCAATCACTTCCTTCATTTCTTCCTTCCTTCCTTCCTTTCTTCCTTCCTTTGTTTTTGCTGAGGTCTATTATTTACAAATTTTCCCTTTCTCTAATTTATGAATTAGTGGTTTAGGTTGTAATTAAAATTATTTTAGTCACTTATAACTGTAAAGAGTGAGTACATTAAAAGGAGATAGACAAGTTCCACTTGAGAGTGATGGAGTAGACGTACTTCCTTATTCCTCTTAGTTAGAAAAGTGAATGTAGAAAAACACAAAGAGAAAAAAAATAGAAGATAAAAGAGACCAGCTAGGGACTGGGAGACCCAAGGAATAGCATGAGCTGAGTTCACGGGGTTTTCTTTCTGCCTTCTGTATGCTGAACTGGGTGCTGGAGAGACTGGCCGCATGGAAACACCAAAAGACACAAAGAAAGAGAACTCCCCCATAGCCTGCTCCATCCCTCCAAAGGACAGGAAGGGGAGGCTTAACAAGACAAAACTTTTCAACTCTGGTCACTATACAGAAAACTGTGGCCTTACCAGCAAAATCTGAGGGGGAAGCCTAGACTTCTACTCTCACCAGTCCATGATGAAGTAGCCCAAATGTGTTGTCCACGGGTAAGTCAGGGGGAAGTGGGGCTCTCATCCTACTTAGTGGTAACAAGAGCCTGCAGTCCCACAGTGTCGATGGAGACCATCTGGGTGTCTGACTTTCCCGCTGTCTGGAGGTAACAAGGCACCTTTCCCTTCCCAGTGAGTTGGTACCAGACCCAGCTGGTGGGGTGGGAGCAACATACCCCTGCTCAGAAATGACAACACCATCCCACAGCACAGCACCACTGGGGGCTTGTGAAGCTATAAGAGGCACCTCTGCCCCTCAGTTGAGGGGGTTCCTAGTGGAAGTGCAGTGGGCAGCTTGAACCCTACACAGTGATGAGCTTGCAGTGAGAAAGCTGGACTTCCTCCTCCATCAGGTAGAAATGGGCTGTGCCTCTCATCTCCCACAAGAGTGGTACCAATGCAACCAACAGAAATAGAGGAATTAAGCAATGTCTTTAGCACAATAACAAACGTGTCCAGTTTCAGTTGAAAATCACGTGTCACATCAGAATCAGGAAAGTCTCCACTTGAATGAGAAGAGGCAATCCATAGATACCAATGGCAAAATGGCGCAGATGTGAGACTTCTCTAACTAGGATCTTAAAGTTGGCGTCATGAAAACACTTCAGAGACCAATTAAGAATATGCTTAAAACAAGCAAAAGGTGGAAGATATAAAGAAGAACCAAATAAACTTTAGGATCAAAAAATAAAATAAAATAAAAAAATTGGCAGAAGTAAAGTAAGAGATGCATTCAGTAGCAGAATAGAGGGGACATGGAAAGGATCATTGAAGCTGAGGCTAGAAGAGTAGAAATGACCCAATCTGAACAGAGCTCAGAGAGGATAAAACAGACTGAAAAAAAAAAAAAAAGATCCAGGTTCAGGAACCAGTAATAGAATATCTAACATTCCATGTCAGATAGAAATCAGAAAGTGAATGGAGTTTTGAAAACATTCAAATAAATAATGGCTGAAATTCCCCCAAATTTGGAAAAACAAAACATAAAACTTTAGACTCAAGAGGAAGAGAAACCCCCAAGGAGGATACAAATCAAATAAATATACTACAAGATAACCATACTCAAATTTCTGAGAACCCAACAGAACTAAGAGAAAGAAAATCTGGAAAAGGGAGAAAAAGCACTTTACCTCTGGGAAGGACAATTTGAATGGTGGCAGATTTCTCTTCAGAAGCCACTGAAGCCAGAAAAAAGTGGCACAGCATTTTTACGTCCTGAAGAAAAATAATTACTCAGAATTCTTTACCCAGAGAAAATAACCTTCACGGTCGAAGGGAAAGTCCAGACGTTCTCAGATAAGGACAATGAGATGCATTTTTCACCAGTGGAACTATCCTGAGACAAGAGCTAAAGGAAGTTCTCTAAGCAGAAAAGAAATGGCAAAAGAAGGAATCTTGCAGAACCAGAGGGGGAAAAAAGAACAACAGAATGGGTAAAATTATAGTCAGACACAGTTAACGTCCCTTCTCTTGAGTTTTCTAAATTACATTTGAACATTGAAGCAAAAATTACTGCACTGTCTCAGGTGGTTCTCAAGGTACACAGAGGAAGTATGCTAGACAATGAGTAGAGGGATGTAAGAATTCTACATTCCATTCAAACTAGTAAAATATGGCAAAATATACTGTGGTAAGTGTGTGTGTGTGTGTCTGTCTATACCTACTTGTATAG
Source organism: Spermophilus citellus (assembly GCF_964194105.1). Lineage (NCBI taxonomy): Eukaryota > Metazoa > Chordata > Mammalia > Rodentia > Sciuridae > Spermophilus > Spermophilus citellus. The sequence goes on along the minus strand of NC_138184.1, from coordinate 96,293,286 downwards.
ATATAGGCACACAAAGTAACTAAAACCATATACTTTCAAAAACCCCTATAGATAAAAAGGAATTGCAAAAAAAAATCTATAGGAAAGAGAAAAACATATAAACAGAATTAAAAACTAGAAAGAATAGAGAGAAAACAATAAAATAAGGTAAAATAACAGATATAAGCATAAATTTTAACAATTACATTAAATATAAATGGTCTAAATACATCATTCAAAGGAGAAATTGGTAGACTTTTTTTTGTAAAGACCTGATTCTGTGCTATTTAAAACAAACTCACTTTAACTATAGTTGGAGTAACTTTCACATTAAATGAAGGTAGAAGGTAAAAGGTTTTATTTGAAATAGCCTAATGACCACCAGTGGGTGAACAGATGAATGCTTCATGGAGTACCTTCATAATTAAACACTCCTCAGACTGTCTACACACCCAACAGTGTGGATACATCTCAAAGTTACTATGCTGAGTGAAAGAAGCTAGAAAAAAAAAGGAAAACCTCCAATACATTTCCATTTATATTAGTTTATAGAAAGCTCAGTTTCTACCTATAGAGAATGTGTCTGTGCTTCCTTAGGGATATATATGGAGGGACAGATGGATCATGAGCGGTCGTGAGGAGTGGTGAAGGATGTGATAATTTTGATGCGGTTATGGATGTATATGCACGTCACATTTTGTCAAACCACTTTAGTGGGTGAAATATATGCAGCTTATTGCCTATCAACTGTCTCTTAATAGCTCCTTAAAAACTTAATGGGTATAAAATATGAATATATACAGATTCCAGAGGGGGAAATGGACTTGATATTAGATACCTCTAACCTATGCAGGCTAGATACATCTACTTCAATTTCACTACATTAAAAAGTAAAATCTGTAATTCAGTCTGTATATAGTTACAAGTTATGGGTATTTTTAAATATCATATTTTTGAACTGTCTTTTTGAGTACTAAGTTAAGGCAGAATTCTCCTATTTGCTAGTTAGTTGAAATGTAGCTTTATTTGTTTTTCTGATAGATGAGAATACTTATTTTTCTAATTCTTATCTGGTTTAATACCATCTCCATGAAATCTGGTGAAGAGCTTAGAAGCACCTGGTGCACCTTGGGACCTAGAACTCCCTGGGGCCCTCTCCTTGGTGCCATCTGGCACCCACATGGCAGATGCAAACCAGGTTCTTATTTACACATTCCACCCATCCTCCTTTATGGGCAGGCATTACTTAAAATAAGAGAAAAAAAAGGACAGGTAACAGAAGGATTAGTCTTTCAGGATGCTTTGGGAATCACTAAATTAATAAAAGTGTATTTTCAGGAATAAGTCACAGCTTTGATTTCATAACACCTTTGTTTGAAGTATGTTTAAAAGCAAATGGAAATTAAGAAGTTCTCCACAACCTGTGAGGAAAGCCACCTGAACATCTAGATAGAAACACACAAGTGTGCACCTGTACAGACAGGCATGTAGATGGTCCACGTTTTCTGTTGGGCACGTCCATCTGACATGCACGTCCATGTTGGAGGGTGGGTACAGAGGCAGGGACAGACATTGGGGGTAAGAACCCAGAGAAACCCCACAAGATTACTTTGGTCCCCTATATTATTATAATTTCTTCATTTTTCATTTTTTGTCCTTGCCCACACATTGATGACCGTTGAATGAACATCATGGTGAATTTTATTTTTAATAATTTTGCAAGAATGCTGTTTGTATGATGGGTTTCTTGGAATATCCCACTTACCAATGGTGTTTTCTAAATAATAATCAAATAGTGTATTCTCAGGCAGAAATAGTTTTAAAATAAAATAATTTGGAAAATAAAGGAGACCAAAATTTTTTTACATGTGTACACATTAACATGTTACATGCAACATGTAGCACAACACTTCAGCCTTATTACCTGATTGAGAGGTTTCTGTAATTTTCAAAAACTTTACACAAATAACATGAGATAAACTGTGAAAACAATGCGTACAATAAAAGTCTGGCAATCGTGAAATGCCAAAGGCTAAAGTTTATTACACAGTTTTTGATGATTTGGTCTGTGAGTTACCAAACACTCGAAGATTTCATTTCAAGGCTCAAGTATTTGCCCAGCCACCTGGGGCAGTGTTTATAGGAAAGTTTGTAGCAGATGAGAAAAAAAAAATAAGGAGTTCAAGGATTTTATAGCTCACACTCTCATTGACCAGTGGGCTGCTGCTTACCATGTCACTGCAGTAGAGGAGTCAAATGGGGACCTCACAGGAAGGGGATGGTCAGTGTAACTATCCCCCAGAACACTACAGGTGAGGGATGACCAGGTGGCTGTGACCTCCCCACTGTCGCCTCCTGGGAGCCCTTGCATACCACACCCCAAGTGGGGCTCCCTTTCTTTCTGTCTTTCCTTTTTCCGGGGTGAGGTCATGGTAGGGATGAGTGGCATTAGGATCAGGGAAACACCAGCTCATTAGTTAACGAACTCTTATTGGTCCCACTGAATCTTGTTCAGGTCTTTTGCTCATCTGGGGTTCATCATAAATCTTAGTGAAGATCTGTGTGAGAGCTCCCGCCTCCTTTGTGTTGTGTAATTCTGGAGCTCTTCTTGCTGCTGCATTATTAATGAGAGAGGACCCTCTTCCAAGGCTCCAGAAGGCGAGCTCCCTGAGCCACGTTTTTCTAGAGATGATTTCATCACGCAGTTCGCTGGAGGGAAGGGATCAGAGGAAGGTGGTGGTGTGCCAGATGCCAGGCCAGGCTCTTTCTGGACTCCTCAGGCAGCAGCACCTGCATAGGCACTGTGCTGGCCTTGAAGCACCAGGGCGGGCATCGCCTCCCGGAGTGATTAACAAGCGGCAAGGTGCTTTTGTGGCAAGAATGAGATCCAAATCAATGTTTAAAAATATCAAATGCCAGGAAAGGCACTGAGATGGGGCAGGTAGAATAGAACAGAATAGAAAGAATAGATAAGAACCAATGGAGTAGAACAGAATGCTTCCGAGCCCGCTGCAGGCAATGAGAGGAATGTAGCTTTGTGAATTTCACTTGAATCATGTGTGCACGCTCACGTAAAATCTATTTTTCTGAATTCTGGTCAAAATATTTGAAATTCACCCCTCTAAAACTTATTCCACATATAGTTAATATTTATATTGAAAAAGAGGAAGGCCCATTCATTAGCATAGAGCCTTAAGACTCAGCATTAAATGACAATATTAATAGTAGGTATTCACACAACACCAGTACACTAGGTCTCAGTGTGTCATGTACCTTACACACCTCACTGCTAGGATGACACAATGATTCTGTGGAGTAGGGACTGTTGCCATCCTCAGCTCATAACTGAGGGACCTGAAGCCCGAGGAACCTGGCCAGTTGTGGGAGGAGGATTCAGCTGCAGCCTCTGCCTCTGTCTGCCTCTCAAACATACAGAACATAAAGCTATCCACCTTGTGGTGTCACACTTGACCTCGTGGAGATTGACAGTGACGCTGCTTTTGAAAGAAATAATAGGAAATAGGAATTACTTTCATCGTCCTCATTAGTATAATTTTATTTGTTCTGTGGTTCCCTAGGTAAAGGCAGCAGATCTCAGAGCAGGTGATGCCGGGCAGCGTGGTAGCTCTAGCGCATCCTGGCGGCTGCTGTCCTTGTCTTATTGACCCCAATGTTCCTCAGGGGGAGAAGACCAGCTGAGAGCAACCTGTGCCCCTGCCACCATGGATGACAGCAGCAGACCAGGAGCCAGCAGGCCAGCTGTGGTACACCAGCCCACAGAGGGATGGGGACTCCCGTGGACAGCAGTCTTCAGAAGAGACCAAGTCCCCCTCACGGTGCTCAGACTTCAGTGTGAAAAGTCTGATCACAAATCTCAAATGGACCTGGGTTAAATGGCAGGCAGTAGTTTTGCTCTGAAGGAAAGAGGCAGGAGGAAGAGAGGAGACGGGACAGGGGACATCCTGGCTGGTGGAGCCACTGTGTGAGGTGCAGTCCAAGCAAGGGTTCTAGTTACTTCTAGCACCTTCTTAAAGGAACGGAAGCCACCAATCTGTAAGACTCCACCTACTTTGGTCCCTGTTTCGGTGCCGAAGGTAAAATGATATCAGGCTGATAGACACAGATCCCTGGTCCCTGCTGTTTGCAGTGCATCCCGTGGACAGCCACTGTGAGGCCATCCTGCAAACCCAGAGACAGGCAGTGCGTCCAGGTCAGCCATGAGGAGTACAAGGCAGCCGAGACCCTGGAGACCACACTTGAAAGCTGCCCTGGAGCCTGCTGCCCGTGAGGTGACGGGTGGTGACAGGCCAGAGCCTCTCCCCAGCCATCAGCCAGTGGGGGCTGAGAACGGCCAGGCAGGAGGAGCACAGGAGGAGCTGGCCCCAGACGCCCTCGCAGACGCAGTCCTGGGCCTGGCCCATAGGGAGAGGACCCGGCTGAGCCCGAGGCTTTGCTAACCTGACGCACCTGCTTCGTGTTCTTTCTCCTCTGCGCAAATTTGCCCAGTTGGATGTTCTGCTTTCAGCACCCCTTTATTCGGCATTTTTCTTACTTTTGATAAATCAAGTCTTCTTTTTGGTATTTTGTTATATTTTGTTATTTTTTTGGTATTTTACTTCTTATCCACGGAAACCAAAAGGTCTGGATATTTTCAGAAGTATTGTTGATTCTTTCCAGCATGAGCACACAGAGCTGAGGAGCACTATCTGGCCAGGCTGATTGGAGAGCTAAATCCTCTGCAAAGTGACCCATGCTTCTCCTTTTTATTAAAGAATAAACAAATAAGAAAAAAAAACCCTCTGACCAAATTTCCTTTTAGACATGATTGAACTTGAAGGACAGTGTCAAACTAATGCAAACAGTACTTAATCATCATTAATCACTTATAATATTATAAATAATCATATTTTAAATGATTATAATACAAATTATTAATATATTATATTTGATTATTATTAATAATATTTAACAATTAAATGCTATCCAGTTATAATAATTAAATATCATCCATCCCTCTGGCCACCATAACCGGCTTGGGGAGGGGAATGTGCCCAGCCTCATCCTCTGTCAGGCATGCTCAGAATCTGTGTGGGGACAAAACAGACCCTTTTTTCAGGGAGACATAGCCTGGCATTTCTTGATACCATCTTGTGGAGAAGACTTTACTTAAGACATCTAGGCACAGTGGTGCATGCCTATAATACCAGTGGCTCAGGAGGCTGAGGCAGGAGGTTCACAACTTTGAGGCCAGCCAGGCCCTAAGCATCTTAGTGAGACTGGCCTCAAACTAAAAAAATATGGGGCTTGTAGCTCATTGGTTAAGTGCTCCTGGGTTCAATCCCTGTTTTTTTTTTTTTTTTTTTTAAGTTAAGCCAACAGGGAGAACAGCACAGTGGAAAATCTCAGCCCCGCTCTGGTCCAGTGGGAACATCAGCTCCCTGATGAGGGGCTGCTCATTGCCATGTGCCCAATCCCCAGAACAGTGCTCATCCAGCAAGAAATGAGAAAAAGGAATGGAGGAGTGTCGGGTGACATTGCCCGAGTGCCTGGCCACAATCGTACTTAATTCCAGAACTTCCTTAGATTTTTAATTTCCATGAGTTAATAATCATTTTCCTGCCTAAGCCAATTGGAGCTGTGTTATACCCATCTAGAGTTCTTAATGCAAGCACAGGTTTTGCAGGTGGGGTTCATTGCAGAATCTTTTCTGAAATTCATGCACTTTGGACTTGGTTAGCTGGCAAGGGCAGATGTGCTCAGAACTACAGAGACAGCCTGGAGGTGAAGGTGTAATCAGTAAGGCATTGCCTTCCTAGGGTGGCTGCCTCCCTTCTCTCTCAGAACCCCAGCAGGCCTGGCGGGTGCACCTGACACTTCCTGAGCTGCAGTGAGTGTTTAGGTCTCAGGGCCACCTTGTCCCAGGGCTAATGGCTTCCCTCAGCCATGTTGCATGGTTTTGCACTCTTTATCTTTTTTTGTGCCTCTTCCTGAGTCACTAATGTGAGTGGGGTGCACGCCCCAAGTCTATGTGATGACCTGTAAGACTGTCAGCATGAATCCAGCCAAAATATATTTCTAATAGGTGGATACGAGAGTTAACATAAAAATAATACTAAACATGAAATAACTTGGAAAAGAAGAACTTACATCCAACAGAGTTTTATGTAGTCACTTGGAGTATTTTTTTTTCCCACTGACTCATTCAACCAATACTTCTTGAGCACAGACACGCGTCCTCCTTGATAAGGGAGGCAGTAGTGACGGAGGCTTATGTTCTGGAACCCAGGGCCTCTGCTGCAGTGGGGCAGGTGGGGATCAGCAGGAGAGAGGACCACGTGGTCCTTACAGGGTGTTGCAGAAACCACTGAGAACCTGCCAGCGAGCAGGAGGAGGAGACCGTGTTCCACAGGGTTTTGGGGCACGGCCCATCAGGAAGACATTTAGCCTGCGTCCTAAAGGATCAGAAGTCCAGCCAAGGACAGCGCAGGGAGAAAGAGTGTCAGGCCAAGGGAAAACACTGTAACCTGGAGACAAGGGACAGCTGGAGAGTTCAAGGGGTCACTGGGCGGCCCTCGCAGCTCGTGTGCTGATGGGAAGTCACTGGGAGAACATGAAGGGGCGGTAAAGGCAGGCCGTGGTGCAAGGACCCAGTTCAAGGTTGATTGTTGTGGAAAAAATGTCCTAAACTCTTCCTGTAGATTTAACTCACTTGATCTTCACAACAACCTTATGAAGTAGGCTACCCTAGAGGCAGGGAAAAAGTGAGAAACACACCCTATCCCGCAGGGCCATCTCAGGATTATGCCTGGGCAGGATGGAAAATAGAAGTCTGCACAAAACTGGTGCACACACATTCACAGGAGCATGATTCCTAACAGCCCGAAGTGGAAACCACTCAAATGCCTGCCTGCTAACCGCTGCAAAAACAGCACGCCACCTAGACACACATTCAATGGAATATTACTTACCCATCAAAAGGAATGAAGTCTAGACACCTGCTTCATTATGGAAGGGCCTTGAAAATATCATGTTAAAAAGAAGCCAGGCATAGTTATAAAGGTTATATTCTTAAATAAAATCTTCAAATACCCACATCTGCAGAGACAGAGCACAGGTTAGTGGTGGCAGGGCTTGGGGAGCAGGGCTTGGGCGTGGCTACTGATGGGCACAGGATTTTGGGGGTAGTTACGAAAACCATCTGTCATGAGTACCGCTCATGGTAGAACTCTGTGCCTGCTAAACACCACTGACATGTGCACCTTAAGAGGGAAGACTTAGTGAATGATATCTCCATGTAGTTGATGCTACAGGAAAAATGAAATATGCCTAAAGTCTCAGAGGCAGAGCAATAGCTCCTGGGTGTGGAGCAGGACATCCGGCTGGTCTGTGCTCTTTGTCACTTCACGGTGGTGCACCATTCATTCCTTATTCTGTGAATAAAGAGGCGTGGCCTTTGTTTGAAGATCCATGGAGCTGGTTGGAGACCGATGGAGGGAAGTCAATGAGCTGATTTTATAGTTTCTTGAACGAACAAACATGATAAAAATGAATTATAAGGAAGGGTTAACAGGACCACATTTCAAAATGCATGTGTATGTGTATGTTTTCATGTATCTACCCATATTACATGCTTCACGGCTGACAGTCTTGAAGGTACATGGCTGGCGTTTGAGACAGGACATGCAAATGTGTTTGGTGAGGATAAGTAGCCTGGATGCACCTGGATGAAGAAGAAGGGCAGTTAGATGGGAGGAGCCTGGAATTGTTCCCTGCCTTTTCCTTTAGTGACTCTCTGATGCTGGACAAATCAACTCTCCACAGCCTCCTCTCAAAACTGGGATGCTAGCAGTTTCTAGTTACACCTAGTTTCTCAAAGCTTAGTGGCCAAGAATGACCCTCTGCTCTCCATCTTGGTTCTTGGCTGCCTGGGCTCAGCTAACCAGATTCTCAGATATTTCTCACGCAGCTGAAGTTGAATGGTGGCTGAGACTGCCACTGTCACAAGGCCTGACAGGGGGACATTCACTGTGTCTCCCAGACACAGCTGGTGATGGGGACCCAGGTACTACACATGCTTAGTTCCCTAGATCTAAAATCATACACTATTTGATTTGGAGAAAATTAACTTCTTGTAGCCTCATTTGGTGAAATGAGTAGTCAAAGTAATGGGGTAATCAGTAGCAAGGGTAATAAGAGCAGCATCTCCTGGGGTTTTTGGGAGCATAAGTGGATGAGCTGTGTTCTGTTGGTGGGGTCAGGCCCGACCACGCTGAGCACGCCATACGGTTAGCTGTTCCTGTATATACTATGATGACAGATCACAGATGCAGTCCTTGTTGTGCTCCCACTTGGGAGCTGAGACAGAGACTTTGATGTGTTCTGTACAGGTGGCTCTGGGGACACCCAGTGTGGGACCCGTTACTTTTACTCCTCTGTTGTCATAGGGCAGATTAAAAGAGAAGACCTAGCTGAGAAGCAACCATGGGCTGGAATTTTATTGAATATGCACCAATTCTGTGCATGTCCCTGAGTCCATCTATTCAAGGCAGAATAAAAGGAGCAGCAGATTTCTCCTTCTTTGCATATCTCTGACCTTGAGCAATCCCTTTTGAAGGCTGAAGGTGCTTTCTCTTCTTGAAGCATTTAAATGTGTCTCTTTTATATCAATAATAAGTGCATTAATGGAGGTAGTCAGGGCAGGCAGGGGCCAGGCTGAATGACACGCGTCCTGGCCTTCTCAAAGGGCTACCACTCTATAAAAACACAGTGTAATTTGTTGAATGTCAAGTAGATTAATATGTCAGACCTGGGAACATTTGCCTTGTAACATTGTTGCATTTAGATAATTGAATATTGCAATAGCTCAGCATCTTGCTTAAAGTTAAAATATCAGGATTTACATCATTCTTAGACACAGAACCATTTTTCCCCAGCAGATTTAAAATCCTCACAATAAAAAGAAGGTCTCATCTGGCTCTTGTACACAGAATTCTTGAAGCATACCAGTTCCTGGTAACAGATGTATTTAGCCAGAATAGTATGCACATTACCAAGCAAAGATGAATAGTTATTTAATGGAGCTTGAAATTATTTCAATCCGTAAAGCTCAGTGTGGATCACCAGTTCCACCCCCCATGGCCCTGTCAGTGCTGACACCTAAAACCTGGCTTCGGAGACGCCGCGGGGAGTGCGACGAACAGGGATGCTCAGGCGTGGGATGCGAGGTCTGTCTGGAATGAGTTCCAGAGGGGTCCCAGGGGTTGGCTGCCTCTCTCCCTTGCCAGCCCCCTCCCCTCCATCTTTCAGGAAAATCCCTGTTCTGACATCTGACCACTTATTGCCAGCTGTCTGGTCTGGGGCTAGACGCCTCCCCAAGTGTCCATTATCTCACGAACAGTGGGGGTCACTGTACCACTCTGCCCTGTGCTTGTGAGCTTGGGGACAGCAGGTGGGTCCTGCCCAGGTGGGAACCAGAAGCCCTGGGTGATTGTTAGTTGCAAGGCAGGGAAACGGGAGGTGCAGGTTGGTTCCTCATCTTCCCACTTGAGGAACATCATGATTTTTGATATATGCGCACTGCCTCATAATATTGACCAATTTTTCTTTCTTTTTTTAAAATGATATCTTGATAAAGATATTTTAAAAGGCAGACTGTTATCATTACTGGAAAGGGAAAAGATTATCAATTTCCAAAAGAGAAAAAAAATATAACTGTGATGGAAATTTCCAATGTTGTCAAACTTAAAACAGCAAAGTAGCCCTGCCATATGCGTTTAGAGAAATGCCCACCTGAAACTAAGCCCCTCCAGAGGAACAGAGCGGTGGGCATCACTTGCTCGTGGGTAGCAGGAGGAGGGGTCCTGCTGGGTGAGGCTGGGCGTGGAGCGTCCTGTCTCCAGGACGGAGGCAGATCATCCCTGCTTGAGTTAGGGACAGCGGTGACAGTGAGTAGAGGTGATAAAACTGTCCTGCCTTTGACCTGGTGTCATGCTTGGCTGTCTTGTGAGGTGACAGAGACAGAAGCTGGGCAAAGAGGAGGGTCTGAGTGGCTCCTAGGAGGAGGGAAACAGAGGTGTTGTGTTCCTTGGCTGCGGTCACCCTGGAGCACAGGCCAAGTGGGGAGGGAGCCTGTGGGGTCTCCCCACCCTCTCCTACCTGCCCTGCCTACAAGGAGGCATCTGGGAGGAGTCTTCCTCGTCTTCTCCCATGCCCAGCCCCTTCCTATACCCTGGGAAACTGGGCACCTCTTTGTGCAACCCCAGAGTGGAGTTGGTGGCAGCAGGACTCCCCAAGAGCACTCACCAGGCCCCAGGGAGAGGAGCAACTCTTTGGGGACTTGGCTGAGTGCCCTGTGGAGCCAGAAGGCACGTCACCCATAGGCATGAAGACAGAGCAGAGCGTGGAGGGGGTCTGCACTGCTGGGCTCCTCCTACCAGCAAGACCCATCACTGAACAGGACAGGCTACCCGGGGCCCCAGGGAGTGATGCCAGTTGGGAGAGGAGGCCCCTCCTCTTCTCTGGACTTGGCCTAGCTTGGGATGGACTGGCCCACAGTCTCTGCTCCCACAAGGTCCTCGGGGAGAGGGAGAATGAAACAAAATTTGAATGGTGGTATATGGGGGTTGAAAAGAAAGTGACCACAACACTCAACACTCAGAGGGACCAAGAGATCTTTATTGCAGCAGTGCAACAGAGGAGAAAAGAAAAGAGAGAAAGAGAAAGAGAAGAAGAAGAAGAAGAAGAAGAAGAAGAAGAAGAAGAAGAAGAAGAAGAAGAAGAGGAGGAGGAGGAGGAGGAGGAGGAGGAGGAGGAGGAGGAGGAGGAGGAGGAGGAGGAGGAGGAGGAAGAAGAGGAGGAAGGGGAAGGGGAAGGGGAAGGAGAAGGAGAAGGGAGAGAGAGAGAGAGAGAGAGAGAGAGAGAGAGAGAGAAAGAGAGAGAGAAAGAGAGACAGAGCAAGAGAGAGAGAGACAGAGCAAGAGAGAGAGGGGGGGAAGAGGAAAGAGAAGAGGAGAAATGGAGAGGGAGAGAGCAAGAGAGAGAGACAGCAAGAGAGGGGGGCCCTGCAGGAGGGAGTTTTTATAGCCCAAATCTAATGGGTCTCTGGGTCTGCAAGCTGCCTTGTTGGCACAAGGGGGGTTAAGTGGTCAGCCTTGAGCAGGGGCTTGGGCATTTGGGCTTGCAGAAAACAGGTGATAAAGAACCAGACAGAGGGTTTGAGAAGCCAGGTCACCCTGCAGCTAACTTTGTTTGGCATGCCCTACAGATAACTTACTCAGCCTGTCCTGCACCTAACAGGGGTATGTTTATTTTAAGTGTCTTAAAATTATTTTCAATATATTAAAACTTATTCTTTCATGGATTTCAGCTTAGGATGAAGAGTAATTTAAGATTTAATTAATTGAATAAAAAAACATAAGCTACAGACGCAGTTGGAAAACAAGAGTCTCAATTCTCTCTGTTGAAAGAAGAGGAAGAGAACAGTCCCTGGTTTTCTTAAAGCATTTACTTTACAGGATTCCTAATTTTAGTTCTTTTTTTTAAATCTATCTCTTTGATTATATGCAAATGGTAAAAATCTAAATCAGGGTCTGGCTAACATTGTGACTGAGCAATGTTCATTCAAGGATGCTGGGACCCTGTCTTTGACATGCTGTCATCTAAGATCAGTGGGCAGAGGACCTTCTGCAGGCTCCTCACTCTGAGTCCTGTCATAAGGAAGGAGAAGGTAGTTAGCTAACAGGTGACCCCCCATCACCAGGTGCCTCTGGAGTGGACAATGCAGGCCCTATGGGCCACCGAGGCCTCCGCTGGCCGACTTCTATTACTCATCTCAAGAATATTAGATAATGGGTTTTATCTACTTGGGTGAGATTTCTCGAGGTTTCACAATCTCTTAGCAGATTGCCTACGTTGTGTGTTACATTTTGGTTTAATCTTACTCAAGATTAAAATCAGTAATAAGGCTGTTTTCTTTCTCTACTTCCTTGGTGAGAGTTTGCGGGTTGGCAAGAGATCTTGTTTTTAATTCTATTTCCCCAAAGCTGGTAACACATGGCTCCCAGGGGGACCCTGGAGGTGAGTGGCAGGTGATCAGTGTTTGGGAAACACGGAGCTAGAGGGATTCATTGTATCCCAGTGGGACTCTGAATGCTGGGGCAGCTGGTGACTTACTACACAGCCTGCGGCACCTTGGTCATGCGCTGATGGTGGGAGGTGTCTTACCACACATTCGCTCACCCACAGGTCCCGCCATCCTCTCCATAGGAGCTAAGGATGCTGCCGCGTGTCCACTGTCTTTTCATACCTCCTGGAACCCAAGGAGAAATCCAGGTGTCCATCAGAAGCCTACCCCTCACCAACCTCCCCTGGTGGGACCAGTGATCAATGGTGCTGTGGCCTTTGCTTCCCAGACATGTTAAGGAACAACTTTGTCTCAGAACGTTGAGGTCCCCTCACCCAAGGGCCACTCAGCTCTGACAATGCACAGGCAGGGCTTCCTGTGCTCCAGGCAGCAGCGACCTTCACCTCCTCACTGTGTCCCCCGTAGACCCCCAGGGAACCTGTGGAGGGTGCTCTCTTCACAGTGAGGCCCAATGGGCATAGACTCCTGGGTCAGGCGCATACAGGCAGCTCTCTGTAACGGTCTCACCAGGGACCAAGACCCTCCTCTCCACAGAGCAATCACACCATTAGAGAAACAGCCCTGGAGAGCGGCCACGCGGAGGCCCCATCAGGAAGTGACAGGAAGCGCCTCATCCTCACACGACATGTCCTAATGTAGACCCAATTTTTCTATAAAAATTTCTAAAAAGGGATGGGATGGCTAAATGTCAGGATCCATGGCAGGGCAGGATGGGAAAGCACTTGGGCACGCTGCGCCCAGGGACATGGATCCGTACCCAGCTCGAGCGAGTTTTTCTCAGCAGACATTTACATTTAGATTCTCTCAACAATTGGTGCAAAACCCGTTCTGCTCCCAGACCCTCTGCTCCATTTAACCCAACAGGTACCAACAGGTAAGATCTCAACCTCTAAGGTGGAGGCAAAACAGACACGAGGGCTTCTCAGCCATTTCAGTGTTTCATTGCAGAAGAATATCAAGTAAGTGACTTGGTCATCTGGAGGCTTCTCTTGAATTTGCCAAATGAGAGCTCTCCTATTAGGCCCAACTGAACATTTCCTGTTCTCTGCATTCACTTGGAAAGCAGGCAATATTGTCCACGCCCAGGAGATCAGTGTTTAAGGTCGGAGAAGGACCCATATTTTGAAAGCTCACATCCTTTTGAAAATGAACTTGCTCATATTTCATAAACAGTATTTCCTGACTTGGCCCTAATAATGTGGTTGTATTTACATCCGCTTAAGGGATGACAAAGAAAAGGTTAAAATACTTCTGGATTTGTTAATTCTAAATCAATATCATATAGAAAAAGGCAATTCTCAGAAGAAGAGTTAAAAATCATTAATAAGTACATGAAAAATCATTTATAATTGACCCCAAAATCAATTAAACTAAATAGGAGAATAATGAAAAGTTTTTGCCATCCATCATGGCTGGTTAGTTAGCCTGGGATGAGTCTAGGTAATTTGTCCTCCCACTGAAGAAAGAAAGAATGAAGCAGGTGACAGACAGAATTCCAGAGGAATTAGCTGGAATGCTGGAGCCTGGGAGGCACAGGGAGAAAGGAGTGGGGTTCAGCAAAGGTCTCAGGGGAGCTGGCCGGCCCCTCCCGCTGCATTCTGGGTGTCCCAAGGTCGTGCCTTAGCAGTGGAGGTGACCCAGAGTGGATGGCTGTCCCAGAGACTGTGTCCTCCTTGAAATCACCCCGCCAACACCTCCACAGGTGCCTGGCTGAGGTGCAAATGGGATTCCTTCATGGAAGAAGGTAATGTTCTTCTAGCACTTTACTAACACTCAAGCAGAGACACAGCCCGCAAGGTAAAAAGATATGTAGCTCACGAGGAAACAAACCACTGTAGCTGAAAACCAGCCCACACGGACTCAAGAGAAATAGCTGCAGTCAGCGTGCCTCCCCCACTGGCATTTCCAGACACCAACTTTAACCCAACTAAGAGCTTATGTTCAGTGAGACAAGAGGAGGAATCGGGAGTTGGAGACATGGAAACTACGCAAAAGGAACAAATGGCAATGTCAGAATTAAAAACAAAAAGCACATTTAAAACTTGGTGGGTTGGATTAAGGGCAGATAAATCATTGAAGATAAAACTAGTGGACTAGAAGATGCAGGAGGGAAAAAAATCCAGACTAAAGCCCCAAGATACCGCAGCATTGCAAACACAGGAGGTGAAGTGGAAATCAGAAAGGAGACAGCCCAACATTCGAGGGCTTATATTTCAAGGAGTGGGAGGAAATTAATTGTCAGAAACAAGATTTAAAGAGAGAATAGCTGAGCATTTCCCAAAATTATTAAAACACATCAAGAAAATTAAAGAAGTCCTGTGAATCTAAGAAAAAATATGCTTAGGAACCCAAATGTCCCGCATGTGATAATGTCACTTCTGATCATCACCGTGGCCATGGAGCAAAAATAAGGTGAAGGAGTTACTTTTGAAAAAAACAATAGGAAAATATTAGTGTTTATAGCCTTCCTATAGAAACTTTTATTTCTACCTGTTTCCTCCTCAAAGTGAAGCTGAGATCTGACTATTGACAATCGTAATAATATTTATAATAAATCCTCCTGGGTATTTAGAGCAATTTGAGGAAAATAGTGGAAGAAAGGAAGATAGGAAGTACAGGAAGACAGGAAGTACAGCAAGTACAGGCAGTACAGGAAGTACAAGAAGACAGGAAGTACACAAAGACAGGAAGTAAGGAAGACAGGAAGTACTGCCACAACTCACCACTCGCCGCTCACTCTTGGCGTTAGTGTGGGTAAGTTTCTTTACACTGGCAGATACAGGTCTTCTCCTCCAGAACCCTGGATACCTCCTTCCGTCCTGTGGCCCCTGGGCAGGACTTGACTGTCATGCACCATCTCGCCTCCTGGGGACACTCTGAACTTAGTGTCAGTGGCTTTTTTCTGTGACTGACAGGCCTGTAAGCATCTTGGGGCCAGTTAGGAGTCTGCATCCTGAAACACTTGTCTTTGGGTTTCGTTTTCTTTTTTACTTTGTCCTAAAATTAGCAAGGGGAGTAATGTTTCAAAGGCTGCTTGATTTTATCATCCTCCCTGGGACAACCCAAAGCTCTGTTCAGGAGTCCTGTGATGTGGAATCTAGAACAACTTCTGCCACAGGCCAGGGAATCCAAAGAGGATTTTGTTCTTGGTCATTTCACATCAAATTGAGGTTGAGCTACTGGTCACTGGGGACGGTGTCTCTATGTGGGCATCAACAAGTTCCCAGCAAAATTGACCACTGGAGTGGGTGAGTCCAGGGCCTGCCACTCAAGCCACATGGGAAAATAAAAGTGTCACTGAGGGGAAACCAGGGTCTGAGCACAGACTTTGGAGTTGATCACAGGAGCCTGCATTGATTCAAGTTGAAATGTCTTTATGCCTCGGTTTTCTTATCTGTAAAACTGGCTCTGTTCATAGTGCCCACCTCATGGGGCTCTGGGGTAAATGAGCTACAATGTAGAAAGGACCAGGACTTTCACTGCCCCAGGAAGCCCCATGTCCAGAGTGGCAGACGGCTATTATTTCCTGCTGGTATTTTTGTCTTTTACCCTCTGTCAGACTCCCAGGAATGCACGCAGACTGCAGGTAGCTTTCGTAAAGTGATTAACTGTGAGAAAAGACTTCATGTCTTTATTCTAAGAGGGGGGAGTCCTCGGTGGTGTAGGGAAGTATTTCATTATTCCTGCTAATTTGACAATGAGCTCGCATTGCCCATTCTGATTTTTAAAACATCCCTGCCATCTTTTCTGGAGAAGAGAAAATCTGTCACCCTACACCCATAACACAATACCAAAGGCAGATTAGATGTAGCTGGCCTGGGCCACTGGATTAACTGAAGGATCACCAGGTGATTGGAGGACGTCAGATAATGATATGCAGTAGGACTTCTTATAATTAATAGTGATTAATGACAACCAAATAGTCCAATAAATCCCACTGGGGACATTGGGATAGAAAGAGTCATGGGCCTGGACAGCCCTCTTGTAAGAACTTGGAAGCAGCACGACGAATATGCTACAGGCTTGGACAGTAAAGTATAGGGTTAAAGCTTTTATTGTGTAGACAAATTGCCTAGGGTCATATATCAATGTAATTTGCTGGCTGGGTGACCTTGGGCAAGTTAATGTTACTGGGACATGAGTCCCTTATGTATAAAATATGGTTCATAATTACAGTACTTAATTCATTTGGCCATTCAAATGTTGGCTGTTAATGTTACTTGGGAGGCTGTATCAGTCAGGGTCTTGGAGAAAACAAATATCACATTCAAAGGGAGTCATTGAAATAAGTTAGTTCAAGAAGTATTTGCCTAGGTGTGGATGAGCAATGGGCCTCCAATAGCTAAGCCTCACCAGAAGTCAGAGGGGACGGGAGCCCAGGGAGGCTGTGCAGAGAGGTCACCTCCTGAGTATGTAGTAGGGGAGGCTGGGGAGGGTGGTGGTGGTGAGAGCAATGATTGTATCCAGGGGACAGTCAGCTTCAAGTTCAGCTAATAGACCCACAATCAATACAAAGGAATAGAAAGAGCTTTGCCAAACAGTGGTGTATGGCTTTTCTAAGAACTGCTCAGTGGACAAATGCAACCTGTACCTTTGGTCCCCGTTTTACAGGTGGCCAGATTCCTGGAGTGCAGCTGAAATAGAACACAGCCACGATGCCACCATGACCAACCTGAGCAACAACAGCAGGACAGTCATTATTAGCATTTCTTCAGTGCTTTATGACTTACAAATTGCTGTTGCATAGCGAATCACAACTGAACCTCATGCTAATAATTATTCATTTATACAAAATAAAAGCATGGGGATTTACTTGGCCAGGGTCAAGATGATTATGCAATTAAAAAAAAAAAAACAAACAAATGAGGAGCAATTCCCATAACCTAAAATTAACCATTTTGAAGTGAAAAATCCAGTCGTATTAAGGATACCCCCAATGTTGTGCAAACACCACTTCTAGCTAGTCCTGAAATATTTTTATCCTCCAAAAGCAAGTGCTGTACCCATTTTGCAGTTAGTCCCCCTTCATCCCCAGCCCCCCTCAAACCCCTCTGCTCTGTCTCTGTAGGTTCACCCAATCTGGTTGTCTCCTCTTCATGTGGTCATATGGATGTGACCTTTTGTGACTGGCTCCTTTCACTGAGCATTATGTTTTATGTATCAGTGTTTCATTCCCTTCTGTAGCTGAATGATATTCCAGGGTCTACCATACCACATGCCCCTGATGCATCTGTCGGTGGAAGGTTAGGGTCGTTTCTCTCTGTGGGCCCTTGAGAATTGTGCTACCATGAATCCATCGTGCCGTTTTAACCTGTGGCCTATTTTGAAAATTCTGGAGACAATCAGACAACCTGGCCTTTGAGTAAAAGAGGAAGATCTTACTCATTGTCTCCTCTCCTCCTCCCATGAGCAATGTGCTTGGAGGGCCAGGGTGGGGACAGCCCTGTCCTAGTCCCTGGAGATACAGCAGGGAAGAAAACAAATCCCATCCCCTATGCACACACATGCTTCTCTCTGCAACCCAGGCAGCTTGCATCCAGTTTTCAGGGCAGCACTTGACTTCGGTTGGTCTGACCACTTCCCAAGTGCCCATGCAGAATAGGAACCCTCTAAGAGGGGCATTTTCAGGACCAGGGCTGCCTGCTATTGGTTTTCCTCCAATATTCTGGGCTATTTGGGGAATGCAATAGTTTCCTTCTACAATTTTTCTGGGTGTGAGGATGTGATAATCAGGCACGAAACCTCACAGTTTGGAGAAAGGACTCAAGTGAGCTTTCTCCAGCAGGAATGTCTTGCTTTACAAGCCACCGTAACTCTGGGTCCCTCAGTCTTCCTCTTCCTTGGTTTGCAGAAGTCTGATGCTTACACGTAACTGCCATTTCGGTCTTCAATAGCTGGTCTTTTGCTGTCTAAACTAGTTATGGAAGTTACAGGAATAGCTGGACATCACGGAAGTGGCCAGCTATGGGTAAAGATGAGTGAGGGTGAAGGTCTCCAGGAGAAGCAGCCATTGCAGGTGAGCAGGTGGCTGAGTACCTGAGGGTGACCTTGTCAGACAGTGAGGAAGCAATGGGGGGCTGTGCACCACTCGCCCTGGGGTCTGTCCTTGAGACTCCAGATAGTGTTACCTCTACAGAATTGCTGAGTTATTTAATGAGAGGGTTTGCACATGCAAAGCTCAGGGTCCGGCACACCCCATACTGGCCTTTCTTTTAGTGAAGTGCAAGCTAGGGGCACCCCTGGGTTTGCATTTCTTTCTCCCTCTGCTTGGAAAGCTTCTCCTTCAGGCCCCACACAGCTCTCTCCAGGGGTCATTTCTCAACAGCCATGTGGGCCTGCTGGCTTTGTTGACAGGATCTTTTGCTTGTCTTCTGTCCCTGGAATGCACCTGCCTGAGATCAGGGCATCTGCAGGGCTGCTGCTTTAGGGGCTTCTCAAGGTACTTTGGGAATGAGTGAGCAAATGAAGGTGAGCTCATGTTCATGGGCATGGGGAGCAGGCGGCAGGTAGTGAGGGTTCCAGGAAGCAGGAAGAGGAGGAAACTGTATCCTAGACCTTTTTACAGAGCCAGCCTCTCTCCCCCATGCATCTCTGGGACAGACATCTTCCAGTCTGCACCTTTTATCTTTTTGACATTTGGGTTAGTATCCACCCCTAGCTCTAGTCCATGGGCCATTGTGACACCTGAGGGCTTTTGGAAAATTAATAAACCTTCCTGTCTAGAGTAGTTTCAGGTTCACAGAGAAACTGAGAGCCCACATGTGCCCCTGTGTGCACCTACACCACCTGAGCTGTGACCAATGCCCCTGCCAAAGGGGGCGTGTGCTGCCCTGGAAGAACCTGCATGAGATGTCCTTGTCACCACATCCCACAGTCTCCTGGGGGAAGTTAATCACTTGAATTCCCTTTGCCTGAAATCAGGGCCTGGGAGAAGCATCAGGAGAGGAGGCTTGGGACGAGACTCCTCGTTCATGTGCCTAGTTTAGTGAAGACTTAGGGAAGGACTGACAGACACCAAGTAGTGATGTCTGCATTCCCAATTCCAGACCTTGGAATTCAGATGCATTCCGTAGCAAGTTAATCGTGTGGAAGAGCCAGGCTGATACCCAGGGAAAGAAAAGAAAGTGCCGGAAACAGGAGGTGAGTCTCAAGGCTGAATGTGTCCTCCTCTTGCTTTTCAATTCCATATGCTCGAGCAGCCTCAACTTCAAAAATCCTAAGCACTTACAGCTTTCTCCTTAAATGGATCTTAAGCTACTTGATCTCAACTGAAAATGAACTCATTCATCAAAGCCAAAGCAGTTTTAGAATTATTTGTATTTACCCACATTGAGATGCATTCCTCAGGCTGTCAGAGCTTCAGGGAACCTGCCCGGCTCGCAGCCGGAGCACAGGAAGCAGCTCAGGCTGGGATGGCAGCAATTTCCAAATTGTCCACTTGGAAGAAATGACAGCAAATGGGACCATTTTCTTTGAGTTTTCACAGCCAACCTGACTGGCACGCCAGGAACACTGAACACAGCAGTTAGATGAATTGGTTAATTGCATTTTGTGGAATCATCTCCATAGTCTTTCAGGAGCAGAGATTACATTGAAATAATCCCTGTTTCTGTTTGCATGTGCTTTTATTAATTAAAAAAAACTGATAGGTCATCAGTTTTCCTTCCTTCCTTCCTTCTTTCCTTCCTTCCTTCCTTCCTTCCTTCCTTCCTTCCTTCCTCCCTTCCTTCCGCCCTTTCTTCCTCCCTTCCTCTCTCTCTTTACTTGCAGTACCAGGCATTGATCTCAAGGCTTTGCACAGGCTAGACAATCACTGTACCACACAGATACACTCCTAGCCCTTTAATTTTTGGGGATTAAAAAATAATATCTCAAGAAACAAGGAGCTTGCTGACGTGACTTCGGCAGCTCCCTGTCATCCAGGAGAATCCAGAAATCACATTCTCAGAGGCTCTGGTGACCACATTCCCAGCAGCATGCACAAGGAACAACTGCAGTCCTGTCTTCCCTGCTGTTGGAACACAAGGCCATTTCAAGAACTGCCACTCCTCCAGAAACTAATGCCGTCTCGTAGGGCAGAAGGGATCCATGGCCACCAGCTGCAGGAGAGAACGAGACCATAGGCAACAAGACTCCCCACCTCCTGAGCTGGGCCTATGGATGCTACACAGAAAATATGGGTGTGTGAAGCTAATAGAGAATTAGGGCTGGGCACTGGAAGGCAGTTAGAGTGTGACTGATGTCTGCAGTGCTCTAAAGCTTTTGTGAAAGAAGAGGGAATTCACTTCCTCTGGGCACCATCACTGGGCAGGTGACCTGCAGAGTGGATTTCACGACTTTCTGTGTGAGTTGTGGGTGCAGACCTCGTATTAGTTTCCGAATGCTGCTGTAACAAATCACCACTAGTGTGGTGACTGAAACCCATGTAACTTTATCACTGTGGTCAGAAGTCTGGCATGGGTCTCTGGGCTAAAATCGAGGTGTCTGCAGGGCTGTGTCCCTTTCTGGCCTCGTGGGAGAGCCCGCTCCTGCCTGCCTTCCTGGCCCCAGCCCCTTGCATCTGCAGAGCCTGCTCCAGCCGCAGCCTTCTCTGGCTCTCCCTCTTCTGTCTGCTTCTTGTCAGTACCCTTCCAAGTAAGTTGGGACCACTGGAATAATCCGGAACAACCCCGGGTAACCTCCCAGCTCCAGGTCAGCTGGTCAGCACCTTCACCCATTCTCCAACCTGGGTGCCCTTTGCTGGACAAGGAGAAGGGAGCATGATCACAGTTTCTGGGACTAGGTGTGGGCATCTTTGGGGACCTGGGGCACTGGGGTGCATGGAGAGAGAGAGGGGAAGAATGGTTTTCCCAGAATGTTGTCGTGTAGAATGAGATTGCTCTCTGCAGGACAAACACGGAACTAAATCGTGTGGCTGAAAGCTGTCAGAGCACATGATGTGTGGAACTATTTTTGATGTGAGAAACCCAAACTCAACTAGATCCGTTCATTTATTTCCCAAATACTAGCACTGGGGATGTATTCCCTGCTAGTAACCTGCTATAGGAAAATTAAATTAACATTACAAATAAATCAGGGGCAGTGATTTGCGTTACAAAGAGCTTCACCTGGGGACTTCAATAAATTCAGCTGACTTAATTGCATATAAATCAGCCCGGGGCCAATGGTTCCTTGGTCCTGGCTCTGTGCTGGGGACTAAGTCATAAGGATGTGCAGAACCTGACTTGGCTGCTTATTATTGTTTTATTACATTGCCACTGCCCCAAAATCATGGAGGAGAAAATAAACCATCTCATCTGTGATAAGTACCACTGGGGAGCCATACAATTCCCCCATGGTGTAGGATGCAAGAATGTGTCTCTGTCCCCAGATCAGGGAGGGCTCTGTGGGCATGTGCCCACTGAGAAGTCCAGGGAAGAAGTAGTGGAAGTTAAGGAAGTGCAGAGGGGACAACAGTGTCCAGACAGAGGGCCCACATGTGCAAAGGCCCTGTGGCTGAAAGACCACAGGGGATACCAAGAATGGAAAGAAGGTGTGTCACTGGGGCCACAGAGCAAGCTGGAGCAGGGGAACTGAGGACCAGAAGTCCAGACTCTGCATGGTGCACATTGCTGTCATTAAAAGAGCAAATGCGAGACAATGAAGCTGCTCAGGTGTGTAGAGAATGTGATCTGATTTGCAGCTAAAAATCGCTTTAGTTTGATTATGGAAGCCGATTAGAAGGGGATTCCACGCAGTGGCCAGTGGAGTGCAGGCAGAGTCAGCCATGGGGCAGGAGAAGTCTGAGCAGTAGTTGGCACCAGAAGGAGGCTGTGCTGAGCTATGGCCCTTGCCAGACCATGCCCCGTGTGTTCCAGACATTGTTGGTGATGTGCCTATAACATTTGTTTGATAGAATGCAGAGTCAATAATGGGCTTGGAAAATCAACAGGCTCCAGTCAGGCATGCAAGTCTGAAAATCAGGCACATGTAAAACTCTGGAGTCAAGATGGGAAACGACCATGCCTGCCATGTCCAGACAGGGGAGGGGACCGTGGCCCAGTGTCACAGACCAAAGGAGAAGAAGGGCCTGCTTCCATTGTCACCCTGAAGTCCTGTGGTCCTTGAATTCACAGATACTCTGATTTTTTTTTTAAGAGATGCCAGAAATCTAGAATTTGGAGCTCTCCCTAGTTTTTCAGGTTGGCAACTCCTTAGACAGGGTTTAATAGCGTGTACAGGTCAGCTCAAGGCTGGAAGAAGCAAAGGGCTCAGAACCAGACCTCAGGGACCAACAGAGTCTATAGATGGCAGGTGAAAGCCTCAGACTTGCTTCACCTGGGACTTCATCAGTTCCTGCAAAGGGGTCTGGGGGCCGCTCCTGGGCCTGGTGCGGGCAGTGGCTGTTGACATCTTCAGCAATCCTCCGCGCTCCAGCCACAGGGACCAGATCTTGCAGCTTCAGACGCGGCCTTCACATCTGAGCTGGAGGCGTGGAAGAATGAACTTGGCTAATTGATCCTAAGCCACAGCCGCCAAGCCTCCTGGCGTATTAGTGGCTTTATCAGTCTAAGATGGATGACTGTCTTCCTTCCCTTCACTAATGTCTCTGCTCTGGGAGGAATTTAAACCTCAGCTTTGAATTACAAATTTAGAAGGGAAACCAATGATGGGGAGAGTAAGTAGAAACCTTTCTCCTGAGAAAGGCTGCACGCAGGAGCCATTAGTGATGGATAGGCCCAGCTCCCATTAAGCTAATGGGTGTCAGAGATGTAAACAGAGCTCGGAGTCTGTGCTCGGAGGCGAGGCTAAGAGATTGGATCACTCTAAGGCTCCACGTATGTGCGGACTTGTGATCCTAAATAGACTCAGAAAGTCTGCTTGGCAATTTTAATGGAAAGAAAGATTAAGCTCCATGTGCAGATACACGATCTTCAGTCGGCAGGAAGGAAGGGTGTTTTCTTGACCTCCAGGTGGGATTCAGGTCTGCCAGCTGAACATGCACCTGTTGGGAGAAGCAGCAGCCCAGCTCCACCACAGGGGGCCGGAGCCAGAGCACAGGGGCAGTTCAGTGGATGAAACCCTGGACCAAATTCTGCAAGAGGCGTGTCCATCGATGCAATGGACCTCACTGTTCCAAGGGGGCAACCTGCCATATCCTCACAGGCAATGGAATTCTTGGTTTGGAGGGGACACATTGGTGGCCATGCTGAGGATAAGCAGACAGGTGTCCTCCCCGTGAGTGTTTCAGAGGCAGGTGTTGGCTCTGTGCATCAGGCACAGAAATGAGCACTTGGAGAAGCTCAAGCATACTTTGTTGTTCTTTATCACAAGTGGACAAACTGTTCCTACAGGGCCAGCTAATGCGTATTGCGTCTTTGGGGGCTATTCCATCTCAGTTGTGATTCCTGAACTCTGCCATTATGGAGTGAAACTAGTGGACACAGGGGCATGTCCATGTTTCAATAAAACTTTATTTTCACAAGCAGGCAGCCAGTTGGATTTGGGTTGTAGGTAGCGGATTTCTGTCTCCTATTTTACTTCATGAAATTTAGAGCAATTTGTTCTGTAGCAGTATAGAACATTATAGAATGAATTTTCAAAGAAATAAAGTATCTGCTATTTGGATGCAAACCCCACAAGGAAGGTGCTAGGTCTGACTTAAAAACCAATGTCTGTCCCTGTCGGGGCACCTGAATGGGGGTGGAATGCTCAGTACGTAGATTGTTCTTGTATACGTCTGCGTAATTTGTATTAAGTCTCAAGACCTGAGCACTTCTAAGTGTCTTGGTATTTAGAAATCAACGAAGGCAACTCGGAGGTGGTGAACATGGTCAGGAATGACTTGTGAGCTGGTCTTCTGTTTCCATGTATCTTGGATGAGTAGCACCCTCTGGGTGGGCCGGGCTCTCACAGTGGGACAGAGCTGGGAGACCTGCTCTGTCTTTCCCGGGGCAGAGGACAGGGCACCCTGCAGCAGTGAAGGCTGATTAAACACGCACACACACACACACACACACACACACACACACACACACCTTCAACCACACATCACATCTCCACTGTCCTTCAGGTCTTTTGATCACATGGAAGAGAGAGTCTGTTTGGTGCTAGGAGTTTGTAGCACTTTTTGGAGACAGAGCCAAACTCGGGCATCAGGAGAAAAGGGTGGCTGGGATTAGGAACTGTTCCTTTCTTGTAGTTACTTATTCTCTACAGTTGCCTCCCCTCGTGCAAGTGAGACTGGGTTTCCATTTGTAGTGCACTGTCATGTTTCTGTTTCAAAAGATAAATTTGAATAAAAACAAACGTACTTTTGTTCTTTGGGTGTGTTTTTTGGTACTGGGGATTGAACCCAAGGGTGCTTTACCACTAAATGACATTCCTAGCTCTTTTTTTAATTTAGAGACAGGGTCTTGCTAAGTTGCTGAGGCTTAACTTAAACTTGTGGTCCTCCTGCCTCAGCCTCCTTTGGGACTACAGGCATGTCCACTGTGCCCAGCCAAAAGCTTGCATTTCTAGATGTAAGACATTTAAATTCCTCCCCTATCCTCCACCCTCCTGCTCTCACCCCGGTGGCCTTCTCCTGTGAGAAATGATTCGGGGTGAATTCTGTGTCCATCACCCTGAAGTTAGGGTGGCTGTGTGTTTCTGAAGCCCAACGCTGGGCGGATCCCTGGTGACTCTGAATCTCCACCTCCAGGGACCTGCTGGCTCCCAGGCTCTGCTCTTCTGAGGTCTCTGGGCAGATCCTCCCTCCTGGCTCCCGTGTGTGACCTCGTAGCCTGGAAAGGGAGACTCGTCTGAGCTGAAGTCTTTACTCCTCTCAGTTAGGGAGGAAAAACCTCAAAGATGGCAGGGGAGCTGAGTGACTTGTTAGGGACAGATTGGCCAGGCTAGAGAGTAGTCCCCTCTGTGGCTCAGGGCAAAGACTGGAGATCTGCTGCCTGAGAATCGTGAAGAGACTGCACTCCCAGACTGGGTAGTATTCTCAGAAAAGACCAGACCACCCCTCACTACCAGCAGGGTGCCAGAACCCTCCTGCTCAGCTCCTTCAACCCCCTCCATGTGACAGGCCTTAGGAGTTAGGGGAGTGGCTGTGTTCAAAACCCCCAAGGTTAGGTTTGAACCTTTCCCTCCAGGTGAGGAACAGGGCTTCATCATAAAGGGCTTCCAGTTATAGCTCCTGAAATGACGCATCAATGTTCTTCCACACTGCTTCCATAAATTCGGGGTATTTTTTTAAAAACAGCTAAAATATTTGCAGCAGGGATATCGAAACGTTTGAGAAGGTTAAATGGTAAGAACGATGAAAAAAAATCATCAGGTAACCATTTTTATCTTGCTCAAATATTAATTTTTCTTCAGCATATCCACTCATGAAACTGACAGCCAAATTTTAACGACCCCCTCCCACATGCAGAGAATCTTTCCTTCTGAGTTTTCTATTTCCGGGAGAAAATGAAGGGGTTGTCTAGCCCAATTCTCTATTTCAGGTTGAATTTGCCATTCAAAGTTTGGGACTTTTCACAAGGAAGCCATTATGCTGGATAGCAGGTGAGCAGAAGTTTCTAAAATGAGGGAAAGACAAAGAGGATTCTGATGTACAACGACACAGTGCTGGACTCAGATAGAGATAGGGTCCTGGGACGTGGTCGTGGGTGCAGGGCTCTGGCCAGGAGACTCCGAGGGGCAGTGGGTGAACAGGGGAGACGTGTGCTGTCTACACGGGCCATCAGGGCTGAACCCCGGGTAGGTTTCCAAGAAGAAACGAGATTTTTAAACTCAGTCCCTAAGAACGCGAGTAATCAGAGATATCAGGGAGAAAGAGGATAGGATGTGAGTGGGAGTTAAATAAAAAACAGAAAAAGTGATAGAATCCCATTTTCCGATTTATCTTTTTTCTGAGAATTCAATCTAACAGCTGGAATGAGGGCCAGATTGAAGCCTAAGAGAAAAGATAAGATAAAAGATTAGATGTTATCCATGGCTCTGAAAAAGAACTCTGCAGCACATGATGCGATTTTATCCCCACCCTTTTACTTAAAGGTCTTCCTCCCCTTCTGATCTTCCTCCAGGAGGTCAGGGAACCAGGTTTGATTCCTGGCTGTGTGGCTGGCAAGCTGGGGTGACCAGGGAGCCTCTCGGATGCTTTGCTGTAAATGAAAAGCTTACCAATTCGCCCATGATTGAATAATTTAGAATAAAGCAATACAATCCCAGCTCAAATCTTTCTCAGCAATAAGGGACTTTCCCTGGCCCAGGAACAGGAAGTCAGCCTGCAGCAGGAGGCAGCCTGATGTATTCTGAAGCTCAGTGGTGTCCTCAAGGGCCACACCGTCCCCTTCTCAGTTCCATTATTTCCTTCTCTTTGGCAGACAGAGTTACCTATCCATGAACCCTCAATGCCAATGAGAACTAATTACCATCACACCAATTAGCCCTGTTCTGATGAGGACGGGCTCACCCCACCTCTCACGGTCTGTGTAGAGAAGTAGGTATCTCAGCAGGATTTGGATTCTACTCGGAGCAGAGGACAGAAGAGGTTGCAGGGCAGGTGATGGACAATGGCCATTAAGAAGTTCTCACTCATGGTTGTCACTGTCAATTTCTCTGCACCTGGATGCAAGGGTGACTGTTACAGGTTTGGGAACCTTTCCTCAGACACATGGTTAATCCTAAAAGACCCTGCAGTCTCCTGGGCCAGTTCAGTCTATGTTTGGTTTTATTGCACCTGTCGTGATTCAGCAATCCTAACGAGAGCTCAAATGTAGGGAGACTTAGCATTGGAGCCAAAGAAGACCTAGAAGAAGGCTTCCTTTGCATTCTGCTCTACAGAGGTGCAAGCGGCAGGGGAGAGAGTGGGCTAGGTGCAAGGTCAGTGCTTTTGTAAAAAAACCTTAATCCAAATTCTTCATCAGCTGCTGAGAAATTTCCCAGGAGTGTGGCTGAGAAGCAGTTCAAGATGGTCCCTGGCTTCACAGTCAGGGCTGAAGGCTGCTGTGAGGGGCATCCTATCTGGGCACTCAGTCTCTGGACTGGTCATTGCTTTGGAAGGAAATGATGAGTCAGGACAAGGGCAAAATTCTGGACCTTGACTCTGCTTGCAACCCAGGTGGAGTAAGAGGGGTGATGTTTTCTTTCCCTCCTGGACCAAACAAAAAACTACACAAAACGTATGAAATGATGATTGTGGGAAGCCATTCTGACACGTGATTGGGTGACTCCCGTTAAGGGCCTGAGGCGCTTTGGCTGTGTCGAAGCTTTCCCGACCCTTTCCTGATGAGAGAGCCCATCCGTGTGGGGGTGTGCCTGACCACTGACCCCGGGGGCCCAATCACTGACCCTGACCTTGGAGTGCAGCCCCCCCCAACCTTCATTGGATGGAATTCTCCCCTGAATCTCTTGTTCCCCAAATAAAAGGCTACTCCCCGGCGTGTTCACTCTCTCTCTCTCCTACTAGCCCTGAGTAATCCTTGCTGCCCTGCTGGGCGGCTGGAGGCGGGAACCAGGGAGGTGAGCCGTCTCGGACCTAGCAATATAAATAAGGTAACTGGTCTGTGTGTTTTATTTCGATCTCTTCTAACTAACTTTATGCCTAGAACCTCATTAATGAAACCACTGCGCAGGCCGCATGGTAGAGATGATCTTCCTGCTATTGGAGGTCAGGCAGCAAAGAACAGGGTCTACGAAGAGACGAGGAGCAGAGGCGACAGACCTGGGCTCGCTCCAGCTCATGGCTTTCAGAAGGATTCCATACTTCAGCGGAGAGGGAAGCCGGGTGGAGTCCTGGGCTTGCAGGGATTTGCAGAGAAGGGACCCAGCGGGGAGAGAAGCTGTCAGAGGACCCTGGGCATCTGCAGAGAATACACAAAGAGGGCACTGCTGAGGGCTGGCGGGCTCCTGTGGGGGGAAGGGGCACCTCCCCTCCCGTTTTATGAGGCCAGTGTCCATCTGATGCCAGAAGATTCCAAGGACAGAGCATTGCAGGACAAATGTGCCTTGTACACACAAAATTACAGACAGATGCAAATATATATCAAAATCCAACATCTATTCTTAATTTTTAAAAATGTCAGAAATCTAAGAACTTCCTCAGCAGGATGCACGGTAAGTGTGCCTGTCCCCAGCTGATACCAGGCACAACGGGGCAAAGCCAAGTGCTTTCCCACCAGGACCAAGGCAAAGCAAGGCTGTTCAGTTTCATAACAGTCATGGAACCAATAAGTGAGGTGAACAAGATTGCTGGGTATACGGTGGGCACACACAGGCCGCCGTCTGTATAGACAGCATCCTTCCTGAGGCTCTTTGATGCTTTCTCGAATCTTCCCAAGTTGAGAAAAATTCTGAATGTAAAGACTAGGACAAAAACAGGTGTCTCCTTCTCCTTCAGCTGAACAGGAACTTGAGATAATGGTTCTTCCTGAACAAGGTCCTATGTGCAAACTTAAAATGAAGTTTTCTTTTTATGGAAACAAAATCATGTACCTTGTCACCAGGTTTAGGGGTTCTGTGTTTGGGATTGGGGTCCCCGATGGCGGCTGTGGCATGCTTGGTGCCTGGGAAAGTTTCTGTGCAAAGGCACAGGATGCCCGGTTGCTATGGAGATGCCCTCCATGCTAGAGTCTTATCAGCCTCGACCTTAATGGTAGGCACATAGCCCCTGGGCATAAAGGAACTTGCTTGCTTGATAACTACCACGTTTCCCCACGCTCTGGAGCTCCTGGAGCTGCCCACCTAACAGGAACTTCAGACAATGGACCTTCTTGAGAACTGGACAAAGCTCCTGACATTGCATATTGTAACTGCAGAATAAGCAACCTTCCTGATACTCTAACACTAATGTGGTTATGGTCCTAATGACCTAATGCAACGTATTTTATAAATAAACGTGACCCCTTGGACAAAGAGCCATTCTGCACCTTGTCTGTCTCTCTATCTACTTATCATTATTTTTCTTTACACCAGAGGTGTGGCCGCAGGAATCACCCCCAGCAGGTGCTGATCCCGAGAAGCTGAGCCGGCTTCTATGGGTCTCCTTCACTGAGCCCCAGGAGGAGCAGAGAGGCAATGGCTCCTGTGTTCCTTCTAGGCCTTTGCAGAGGCTGGGATGGAGCAGAACTCAGTCGAAGTTTCTCTTGTGCACATGGAGGAAACAAGAGGCATCTAGAAAGGAAGAGCTAGTAACTACTTAACCTACTGGCACAGTTATTTGTGGTGACATTAATTAATTGCTATTGAGAGTTTCCCTGCAATTTGAGTCAATTTAAGAATGGAAAATAACGCCAGTAGCAATTGTCTGAAATGTGTTTGGAGACAGATGACACAGGATGGATCAAAAGTACATGCTAGACGCCAGGCAGTGGCAAGGGTCACCCGCATGGCAGAGACGGTCCCGCCCAGAGTCAGCGAGTTCACAAGCAGCAGGTTAACTACCACATTTATTAACCTCTTACGGGGATCTGAGGCTAAGAGGAAAGATTTGTTAAAGTCACTCATTTGGGAATCACAAGGCTGAAATGGAAACAGAGATTAGCCTGACAGCCAGGTTCAAGGTCTTCCCCCCTTAGGGTGATGGGCGCCCTGCCTCGGTCTCTTCTCTCTCTCTATCCATGACTTTGAATAAGGAGTGTCACTTGCTTCTTCAGGCCTTCTGGGGTTGTCCTTGGGGTGGCAGCTCTTCAACAATCTTCTAGATGAGACCTGTCCACGCTCTGCAATGTGACAATGTGGCCTGTCTGCCCACCCCCCCACCGAAATTCATTACTATTATCAACTTGGATCATATCCCTAAATATCCTCATTTTTTAAAGAAACATATTACATCAGGCACTTTCTAGTAAAATCTCTGAGAATAATTAAGAATTGTCAAATGAAAGTGGAAATTTTATTTGTGCATCTTCATCTTCTCAACACTTTTTTGTTGTCACGTCATGCTGTCCTCGTGACCTCATTTCCTCTGGTCCAGGGAGACCGAGCCCTATGGATGTGGGTCCTCCACGTCACTCTGGGAACCCAGCCTGGAGCAGGGCTGTGCGCTGTGAAGGGGACAAGTAATGACACTGAGGACAGCGGCAGTGGCATTGACTGAGCATGACTTTAAGTCCTGGTTGTCACCTCCAGATAACTGTGACACTCTGTGGTGTAGAAACTGGTATTAATTTAACATTGAGGTTATGGAGTGGTGATGAGGTTCAAGAACTCACCCAAGGTCACAGGACAGGAAGAAAGGCATGACCCTGACCTTGGACCTGAGTGACACTCAGTGTGTATGCTTCCTGTGGTTCCCTGCAGCTCCGCAGGAGGCCAACCAGTGACTTCTCTGCTCAGTGTGTGGGTGGGTGCAGGGGGGGTTTGCAAAGGGTGTGGGGTGGGTAGCCTTTGCTGGGATCTGAGTCTGGATTTTGTTTTCCGCTAATAACTTAGGAAATGTTTAGTGGGAAACTATAAACTACCGTTCCCTTCTCTCACATCCTTTTTATAAACCTCGGCCATGAGTTATAATGGCATGATTTATTTCATAGTTAAATGATTTAATTTAGGGATTATTTAATTATTTATTTAAAGAAAGAAACCACAAGCTCAGCCAGAAGGTTAATAAGAAACTGTGGGAAAATGGGGGACTGTCCCCAGTGTTTGCCGGGACATGGTTTTGGGGTTCACAGGCATATCCCCCACTTCTGTGATTCACTAGGTGGTCTCAGGAGGAGTGGACTCCCAGGCCAGCTGTTGGGGCCTTTTCACGAAGGTGAGGGTGTGGGCTGGGCTTTTCACCGTCACAGAGAAAGAAGGAAAATATATTTCCACACCAGCTACGATAAAACTAGGCTATGGTGAGGCCTGCTCACTACCTTATCAGTGTAAAACCGACTGGCTCCCTCAGGCTGTCTACAAAGACCGGCAAAGAAATTATCTGAATATCAAACCATGTTGGTCTTAACGGATCCAAGTTTGGCTGGCAGGAAACCTTGTGGCCCTGTGCACAGGTTTGTGAGAGAAAAGGCGATGGCCGTAGAAAAGTGTGTTTGATAAAGCCCAGGAGGGTGACCAGAGCCTAGTGTGGATCTCACCGACCTGATCCAGAAGTGTCACTTGCTGTGTGAGTGACCTGACTTCCATCGGATCAGCAGGCAGGGCCTCCTTGGCCCTGGACTTTTCTCTCTGTGGGTCTGTGAGCACCTTTCTCGGGCTGCAGAGAGAGGCGTCTCCAAAAGACAGTGCAAATCAGGGCTTCCCTGCTCCCCACTCCAGAGATCTCCACCCAAAGAGAAAAACAAAAAACTTCTGTCCATCATCTGAAAGTGTCTAAGTCACCCTCTGCTCAGGAGGTTCCACCAGAGGGCAAAGGATTAGGGAGGAACCTTCCAGCCAGGCGCCCAGGGAGATGTGCTCACGTGAGAAACCTCCCTGATGAGCCGTTTGTACAACAGGACGTGCTGAGAAAAACTCAACCATGGCAGGTGACTCTGTCAACCAGAGGGACATTGAGCACCATGTGGCATTTCCCTCGCTGTCTTTGATGACCTTCGCTGCCCTCTGTGCGATACTTCTGCTGCTGAGTTTTGTGGGCAGAGCTGGTGCAGGTGGGTGTTGAAGAACACGGCACTGGCCAAGGGACACAGGGCTCCCAGGGAATCTCACCAAGGTCCTTTGGGAGCCGTTGTCCATCACCCCAAGCTATTTCTCAAGGCTGATCTTTCCAGTACAAACCACAAAGGGAAAAAGCCTGAACAAAGACCTCTGTGGTCTCTATTCTGAGGGGCTTCTGGGTTCACCATCATCCTGCCCTCTGCCCCTGTCGCTTTGGAAAGAAGAAATTTTTCCAGCAGCATTGACAGATGATATGCATCAGCAGGCCTCGTGGAAGTACCTGTGGGTGCAGCAGCAGGCCTTGTAGGAGTACCTGTGGGTGAGCTGTCTTGGTCTGTGGTCACAGATACGATTCATGGGGTGAACCTTGATGCAAAGCCCGTTTTAATGAAATGCTTTGCAAGTCATAACTGACGAGATGTGATCAGCATTGCTGCTTAACAAATGATTATGAATTTACCAAGCCATGATTACATTTATATTAAAAAACTGTGCATGAATAAAAAGGAATAAATATAATTAGGATTGGGAAGGGCAAGAATGGCTGAATAAAATGTTCATCTTTTATTAATTGCATGCATTTTGCATAAGGAGATTATTTTTCCTGGTTTGGACTAGCATCACAGAATTATTGTACAAAATTGTGAGAACAGTTGGTCTATGACAATTTAATGATATGTTGCAAAACCTTCACTTTGCAAGCTGTTCCAGTCAGCCACCTTCTCTCGGTTGTTGTCCTAATCGCAAATCAGCTCTGAGGGCCATTAACACAGGCCGGCCGTCTTCATGCAGCTGCTACATGTGCCCAGCTCCAAGTAATAACCCTGCTGTCCGTCTCCACCGGGAAGCTCAGGGGAGGAGACTGACAGCTTCCTATGATGGCCAGTCTCTCTGGGGCTTGGCTTGGCCTTTGGCCCTAGGACCTCCTCGTCCCACAGCCAGGTTCCCACCTCCTCAGACTCCTGACACAAAGCACCACAAACGGATGCTTTCAAGTGTCCATGATTGATCGCCTCAACATTCTAGGAGGTTGTCATGGAGTACAAGCCTGGGTTGGTTTCTCCTCAAGGCTCCAAGGGAGGGGCTCTTCCCTGCCTTGGGCCATCTTTGGTTTCCTTGTCTTATGGAAAAATCATCCCAATCTCTGCCTTCATTTTTCATATGGTATTGTGATTGTGTGTGTGTGTGTGTGTGTGTGTGTCCAAACATTCCCTTCTTATAGAGCCCCAGTCACACTCGGAGCCCACCCTGCTGACCCCATCTTAACTATCCACATGGGCAGTGGGTCGATGTCCACACATGGCTGCACTTGAGCTCTGGGATCAGGACCCCACCCTGTGAATTTGGGGCACACAACTGCAGCCATGACGTCCGGTCCCCAATGTCAGCTTCTCAGAGGCCCAGGGGGCTTGAAGGTGGGTGACAGCTGAGCGCTCGAGTTGAGCTTGCTGAGTGCACTGAATAGGACCCCACAGGGAAACCTGCAGTCCCCACAGAGTAACGGGCAGACGCTGCAAGGACACCCACCCAGGGAAAGGAGCTCTGCTTTGGCTCATGGCCTGCCAGCGTCGACCAGGGGGTTTGGGAACACACACACACAACGTCACTGTCACCTGAAGATGATGTCAGAGATGGGATGTGTCCTACAAGACAAGGAATGACAGAGAGGGCCAGGAGGAGGAGGGGAGGGGGAGGAGGAAGGGGAGGAGGAGGAGGGGGAGGGGGAGGAGGGGGAGGAGGAGGAGGAGGGAGGAGGAGGAGGTGGGGGAGGAGGAGGATGAGGAGGAGGAGGAGGAGGGGGAGGAGGGGGAGGAGGGAGAGGAGGAGGAGGAGTAGGAGGAGGCAGGACTACTCACCGTGAGCTGCACAGGGATAACGTACAATCCCAGGGGTCCCCTGCATTGCCTGAGTGAAATCCTGTCATAAAACCTCAGAGGGAAAAGGTGGTATTTTGAAATTGCTATAGTCTCTTAATCATGCTTTAAATATGTATGTGCAATTAAATTGATAAATTAGTTGGATGTTTCGTTCACAGTCAAAAACTACTTTAAGAATGCTCACTAGAAAAACGTTTCCTCCAGCTAATAACTTTCCAAACTGTTTTCCATAGGATATTTATAGAGCTTCTGACAAAAAGAAAAGCCCTCGTTAAATACACCTAGCACATGTTGGATTAAATGATATCAAATCCATTTTAAATTACACTTTTCAAAGCCAACTGTCTTGAATTCATAGAAAAATTAGGAGGTAGTGCAGAGTGCACGTATGTGAGCCTCAGCTGGCCTCCGTGGCTGGCCTCCCTGGCTGGCCTCCCCAACAGCAAACTCCTGCACAGTACTGCACACTTGTCACCCTAAGAAGCCACCTCTGATGTGCTGCTGCTAACCAATGCCACCGTTGATTTACTTTCCTTCATGTTTATCCAAAGTCCTTCTGACCCACGTGACATTTGGCTGTCAGGCCTCCCCGGCTCCTCAGGGCTGTGGCTGTCCCTCAGGTCTCCCTGTTTGGATGCCCATTGCTCTGAGGGGCCCTGGCAGGGGTCTCATAGGCTCTGCCCTTGCTGAGATTCCCTTAGTGCTCTTCTCACTATGGTGAGGGGTCTGTGGTGCTGGGGAGGAAGACCACGGAGGGGACGTGGGCCGTTTCTTCTCATCTGACCCCAGGCGCACTCCATCAGCACGACGTCCACTGGCCAAATTGACCTGGGTCCCTGGCTGAGCATGTGAACTGGGCTCCTCTAAGGTAAAGAACGCCCCGGCCCCCTCCCCACGCTGCTGCTCTGGAAGGCGTTCCTGGCCCAGGTCTCCCTGGAGGAGTGAGGGCTGCAGGGCCCTGACTCGGGGGTGAGAGTCTGGGTTAATGATCTGCAAAGCCGGTGCATGAGTGAGACTCTCTTTGTTGTGGTTATTATAGGGAGGGCCTAGCCAGCCGCACACTAATGTGACTGTAAATCTGCATCAAGAAGAGACAGTGCCAGGTTTAATTTGACCACAGAGCATTTTTAGGCAGGTGTCTTGTGAATTAGTGTCTCATAGAAGCCGTGATTCACGTTACGTCAAGCCAAAGGCAGGCACGCTGCAGGACGTGCTCTAGAAAACAAAGTGTCAAAATTTTAAACATTATTAAAATAATGTAATATTACTGTAGGCTACATATATACCATGTATGTATATATTATGCATAAATGTGTGATGAAATGTTGGATTAAAAAAGGAAATAAGGGGCCGGCCGGGTGTGCTGGCCCAAAACTGTAATCCCAGCAGCTTGGGAGGCTGAGGCAGGAGGATCACAAATTCAAAGCCAGCCTCAAGAACTCAGTGAGGCACTAAACAACTCAGTGAGACCCTGTCTCTAAATAAAATACAAAATAGGCTTGAGGATGTGGTTCAGTGGCCATGTGCCCCTGAGATCAATCCCCAGGATCCACCCACCCTCCAAAATAAGTGACTAAGATGTAAGATGAGGGTTTTTAATGTATTAGCACATGTTGGGAACCGTCTCTGTAGAAATGTATTAGGTAACACTGTTTAAAATAAAGGTAGAGCTCCGACAGTCTCAAAAATCACTCAGGGTCCCACAGCCTGTGGATTCCAGAGTCAGAGTTTGACCTGAATTTCTGGGGTTAGACCTTGAGTTCTTCCTGCTTCTAGCCAGCTCTCTGCCAACAGGGGAGGCCCGAGTCGGGAGGGTGTTTTCCTGGCCTGGCTGGCAGGAGAAAACGGCCCACTAGGACTGCTGTACAGACAGACTACAGAGAGTTCACCCCAGGAAATGTTTTTTCTCATACTGGAGTATTTATATCACCAGGTAATGTTTCTGCTACAAGTAATAAAGATCTCCATGTCAGTGGCATGAACACATAATGATGGTTTTATTTCCTCATGCAGGACTAAATCCAGAGGTCAGGAGCTCATGCAGAACCTAGACCCCATCTCGCTTCTTTTCCCAACACCTGTAGCCTGTGGTTTTACGTTTTTTTTTTTTTTGTTGTTGTTATGGTTACAAGATGGCTGCTCCACCTGCAGCCATCACATCTACATTATTGGCAGGAGACAGGAAGGCTAAAACAAATTTCTCCACAACTTGTGAGTGCTTACTTGAAGGGATGCCTTCTGTAGGTTCCTCTGCATAAATGTTAAGTGGCCTGAATTAGGTCACAGTGCTATAACTGATCACAATGGAAGTCAAAAAGATGAGTATCTTGCTGTCTGTCCTCTATAACTAAAAAGCAAGAGTGAGGGGTTGAGAGTGGCTTTGGAGTCTGTCATCTGAAGGGTCTGTGCTGGGTTTTGCATCCCAAGAGAAAGAATCAGAGTCACACTGACTCGAAGGCATTCAGTCTCCTGTTGCATTTCGAGCCTCTCTCCTTTGGTCTAGTGTTCACAGATTCCTTTGAGTACTGGTGTCGACAGGTTGCCTCCAGTCAGCTGTGGTCACCAGTGTAGAAGTGTCCCTGCGGTCACTCTTAGGATGCATCTTCTGAATTGAAGGGGATGACTGTCAACATGAAGGTAGAGGAGAAAAATGGTGCCAATTGTGGGCTCCATACCTGGTGATTAAGAGCAGGGAAAACAACCTGTGGGCATCCCCAAGGATTAGCAGTGTCCCTAGGAACTCACACCTGGGCCCCACTCAGCAGCAGAAACAGAACTCCTGGAGGCCCCAGTGGCTAAGACTGACACAGTTTCACCATTCGCTCTACAGAAGAAACTGCAGAATTTAAAAGCCAATCTCATTGCTGAAGAAGCTGCCGCCCACCCGGCTGTGAGTAGATGCTTCATCAGCTCCAAGGCGCCTGGTGAGATTTATCCAGGACTGGGAAGGAGGGTAAGTCAAGATGGGCAGTGCAGAGGCTGGAGGAACAGGGAGGCTGCACATGTCGCAGCTCGTACACAAGCCTGTCCACTAGCTTGTCAGTAAGTCAGAAGCCCCAGGAGGGAGGGCAGGCAGTGCGTGGGGTGTTGACGTTCCAAGCTTCCCTCCAGAGCTTCCCCGGGGCTCCACAGCCAGCCCAGGCTCCTGAACTCCTTTACCATCAAGAACAGACAGAGCAGGAGGTTGAGAGGAGAATGCAACTCCAAAACAGCTCCGATTCAGAGATACTCCTTGGGGGCAGTTGAAACCCAGGGATTTGTAACATCTTCCACCTAAATCTTGACCCTTAGGTCAAAAGAAGCACCATCCTTCTGGGAATACGCTACTGCTCCGTTTCCAAGATTTTTAAGACATGCAAAGTTGACAGGAAGAGGTAGGAGTCAGAAAAGGCTTTTGAGGGTTGGCTGTTTGTTGAACAGGGCATGAGCAACTCCCTGGGGGACAGAAGTGCTCTATGTTCTGGTCTGTGTGACCTTGTGCTGGGCCACTGGCGAGCTGAGGGCCTGGGGTGACCCAGGCCAGCTCTTGGGTGCTCACAGGCGAAGGCAGAGGGAGTGGAACTGTGGTTCCTCCTAGAATCTCACCCAGGCCTGAGATCGGCTGCTCTGCCCACACCCACCAAAGGTCACATGGTGTTATGGTTTGGGTAGGAAGGGTCCTCCGAAGACTCTTGTGGGGAAGGGTCAGTCCCTAGTACAGCAATGTCCACAGGCAGTGCCCTTGGGAAGTGAGTGGATCATGGGGGTTCCAACCTCTTCAGAGGATTAATCCACACAGGGATTCCCAGCTGTGTGGACTGTGGGAGGTGGTGGAGGTCGTGGGAGGTGGTGGAGGTCATGGGAGGTGGTGGAGGTCATAGGAGGCGGGGCCTAGTTCACAGGAGTGGAGGGTGTGGTCAGGGGTCAGGTCGCACTGGTCCTTTTCTATGGGCCAGTCCCTGTGCAAGGCACACCACGGGAATGACTCTGGTTGTCTCATAGCACTTCCAAAAGCGAGGCACCATGAACACCGCCACTTAGTTACAGGAGGTGAGAGCTCCAGAGAGATCAAGCAGATTCCCGGGGCCACGCAGAGCTGGTGAGTGAGGGTGCTGAGGACCTGTCATTGACTGCTGACCCCTGCAGGCCGCCTTCCCCTGACCTGACCTGCCCCAGGCCCTTGTGTGAGCACCTGCATCTTGCTCATTTTGACAGGCGTTATACCGAGTATCTTTTATGTGCCAAAGCTTTGGGAAGTGATAGAGGCACAAGATCCGGGCCCTCGTTTCCTAACATGGAGGGTGCGCTGGACCACAGGCAAATGCAGAAATCAACCACTTCAACCAGCCTGTGGAATTCCTACAGGAAGGCACAGAAGGGAGCAGCTCCAGGGACTGGGAGAGACGAAGGGACCTGGCATAGGCAGTGGGGGAGGAGGGTCTCTAGGAGGAGGTGACCACGGGTTTGAAATGGAAGCGCTGAGAAAGACCCAGCACTGCCGCATCTTGGGGACACTGGACAGGCAGGAGCGAATGCAAAGCAGGGGCGCATGCCAAGAGTAAAGGTGGGTTGGGGGGCTGGGGCCTGCTGAACTGAGGAGGAGGGGCGTGAGGAGGGGAGGAGGAGGCCGAGGCCAGGCTGGGTGGCCGGAGGTGTTTCTCATTTCACCTGATGTGGTTGGAGGTGGCCTCAGACCCCAGGCAAGCTCCCGAGAGCTGGCACTTTGGAGTCTGTGTGTGGACTTCTCAGAACCAGGTTCTGCTCACGGGCAGGTGCAGTAACTGCTGCAGAGGGTCTTCTCATGGGGTCATCACTGTGTTGAGTTGTCATCAGGAAAACAGCTCACATCTAACCTCTTACATTCCATCTGTTCCGACCTGTGCAGGGAAACCAGTTGACCTCTCAAGCCCTCGACCTCTTCCCCTGTAAAACAGGAGTCCACACCTCAGCTTATGCCTTGGCACCCGCCTGTGTGACCCTGTGTCTAGAAGCTGAGGGGTTTTGAGCAATACACAAATACAAATGACTGCCATTACGTCCCAGTGCAGGGTGTGCATTACCAACTCGGGATGACCTTGGGCGGTGGACTTTCCTGTGGCATCACTGTTAGGATGGATCGCGTCTCACTGAGAAAGCCATGTTCGTCCAGACAATGATGGACATCTCGGGGGCCTGCAGGGAGGGGCACCAAGGTTGTGGAATTCCTATTACTGCCATAAAAATCATCACCGATTTCATGGCTTGACACATGTCCAGTCTTGGGTGTTCCGCCCTCGCT
Source organism: Spermophilus citellus (assembly GCF_964194105.1). Lineage (NCBI taxonomy): Eukaryota > Metazoa > Chordata > Mammalia > Rodentia > Sciuridae > Spermophilus > Spermophilus citellus. Next base: position 96,254,462 of record NC_138184.1, on the reverse strand, counting down.
CGTTGAGAAGCAGGGCAAGTTAGACAATGTGTCCCACGCCCTGCATCTAACAAGGAGGGGACCCACATCCATGCTGAAGGCTTTCAGATGCCTGGGAGTGAAATGGCCCTCACACAGGGAGGAAGAGAGGATCACACACGGGACATTCAGGTGATCAGCATGAACGTGCATCAGGCTAGGGCAAGGATTCAACCAGCTAAATGTCCTGTGACTTGAGTTCACCTTTGTGGGAGAAGGTGGTCCCTCCTGCTTGACTTAGGAATGACAGATGGAAACGAATCTGGAATCATTCTTCTCCCATGGGCTGACACCTTATCCATGTTGACTTTGAGGCTGAGTGACCACTTCACTGTGGGGATGCAGGACAGCTTGTAGGGCCCCGTGGAGGGTGGCTGGCCTTTTCTTTCCCCCAACCCAGTGCTCATTTCCGTTTCTCTCCCCCACCTCCCTCTTCCTTTCCTGTCCATCCCTGTTACATCCCTGAGTTTGCTAGGTCATGATAAATAACCATACATGGAGACCCCTGTAGGCGTGGACTCTGCCCCTGCATGCACGGGTCTGTCCAGCTGTGGGCCTGGGCATGCACTCCTGCCCTATCTCAGCCCAGTGCCCTGCCACCTGTCCGAACTTCCGTCTCTCTGGTCTGACAGGCATGAGCCTCTCTGAGGATCAGTGTGCTGCCCTTCTCTTCCAGGTAACACTAACCACCCTTTGTATCAGGAAAAAAATAGATAAGCACTAGAAATCTGCAAAGCGGCAGAGCTGTCATGTTTGCATACTTACCGATTCTTGACTTTTGAGTAACCTGGAAGGGCCTTGTAGAGCATCTCGGGATAAGAAAACACTTGTGTGTAGACGCAGCAAGGAGATCCCTGCCTTTTCCATACCTCGTCTGGTTGACAGAGGGACAGTGTGGCCTCTCTTGCTCCATCTGTGAAATGGGTGGCAGCCCCCATACTATGAAGGTCATGTGATTTCAGAGATGCAGAGCAGTTAAAAAAGCACCTGCCATGGGCCCCTTTCAGCCACTGCTGTCCCTATCTGTGGGCAATATGGGCCTCAGCCCAGCACTGCTACAGGGTCAAGGCCCTGGTTGAAGTGGAGATGCCAGCTCATAAGGGGGTGGGTCAGCAGGTCTCTTTCCCAGTGCTATGGGTACAGTCACTCTATGTCCAAGCACATAGCCATCAGGGGGACTCTCTGACCCTGTAGGGATCAGTTTAAAGTTGCCAAAAGAGCTATCAGTGATTCCGCGTCCACATGACAAAATGCTGGGCAGGAGAAGGGGACTTTGCACCAGGAACACTAATAACTCTGAGAGCTCTGATGGCTCCATAGCTCAAGCTGTCCCTATCAACAGGCCAAGAAGACTGTGACCTCCTTACAGCTTGGGAGCCCCTCCACAATCTCATGGAGTGTGAATTAGCAGCTATTCCCTGTACCATTGTCGGGGACTGGCTCTGTGGGGACTTAAGGAAATGCCTCCAAGTGGCCTGGAGATAAGTAGCAGGCCAGGAGGGTCGGCCTCTAGTTGTGGTCAGAGACAGGGAAATGGGTGCCCTCCTTCTCCTCCTGCTATTGTCCCAGCCCTGTGGTGGCACAGCCTCTGGGGATTTGAGGAGAGTCATGGCAGGAGAGTTTGAGCTCTGGAAGGCGCAGGTCCAGATGGGGCCAGGCAGGCCATTGTCCAGGCTGTGGGATTTAAGAAGGCGCTGATTCTCAGGTTGGTGCCAGTACAGGAACAGACCCTGAGTGTGAGTGTCTCCTTAAATTCTGACCCCTGGCTGCATTAGGTCACCCTGTGCCAGCCCTGGGAGGTAGTTCACTGTAAAACCTATGGAAATGGATCTGACCTGTTCCCGGGGCCTCTTCAGCTAGACACCACCAAGGAAGCCAAGACCACGGTGTATAATAACGTTGTAAGTTGTAACTTGTCCCCGCACAGCTGGGCCCTAGTGGAGTGTCCTTACATTAGCCCTCAGTCCCCTGCCTGGGAGGCCCATCTCTTTACTTCTGAGGCCCAAGGAGGCTGTGAGGTTTGCCTGGGATTCCGCAGTTAAAATGCGGCCCAGACCGTCAGGTTGGGACTGGAGTCTATTTTCTGAGTCTCCAGGAGCTACTAACTAGTCTGCACTGGCAGGCCCAGGGGATGGATCAGTAGCCAGGGGCCTGTGGCTCCGTGGAACCTAACCTTGGGGGGTCCTGACCGACTCCATCATCAGACAGTGAGGGGTCTCTGAGGATTGAGGACAAAAGGCCAAATCTGAAATGAACGGAGCCCACGTCACAAAACCACATCCAATGCCTCACCATGGTCTTTGTAAGCCCTCCCAGGGTCCAGCTCCTGCCAACCCTGGCCTTACCCCTTCCATTCACCCCTCACTGGCTGGGCTGTGCCCCTGCCCAGGACCCTGCTGACCACACCTGTTTCCAATTGTCTGTGTTTGTAATGGTCACTCCACTCCCACGGTCCCTCAGGGTCTACACGTGGCTGACTCTGCCTTCTCATTCAGGTCCCAGGTAGAATGGACCATTTCTCAAGAACCATTTCTCTGAACATCATCCAAAGTTGCTCTTGTGACCTCCTCACAGGGACCCTGGGATTTTGCAGGCTCCTCACTCAACCCTAGCTCTGCCCTGTTTCCCAGCATGCTCCTCTGTCACAGAAGCGATCTTGCTTCTCTGCCTGTTCTTGGTCTCCACTTTACTGTGGGCGCTCCATTGATGTATCCACTGAGGTCCCCTCTTCACCTGGAACAGGGATGTCACCTAGTTAGGTGCTCAGTAAACATCAGTTGGATTATTAAATGAACAAAGAAGAGCATTCATTGTATGAATGTTACCATTGACGTTGCCATTCCTTTGTAACTTGCAACCACTGCTTCCCCCAGGAGATACTTAGCACTAGTTAGGAATGCTTTCAACTGCAAGTAAAATTCATTGAAGTAACGGTAGCCCAGACCAATTGGGTCTGTGTCTATCACACAATATCTAAATTGGAAGTGCACAATGTCAGGGCCTCAATATCTATAACTATTGGCCTTTTCCTGTTGGTCTTAAAATGCTGGCTGCAGCTCCAGCAGTCACACCCACATTCCAGACACGAAGAGAGTCCAAGAGAAAGATGGAGTAAGAGCCGCAACTCCTCTGACTTATACAAAATTCATAAGTTTTTACAAAAGCTGTGCACTGTATTGTTCCTCGGCATTTTTTGATGATGTGTTGTGGAGCGTCCCCAGAGGCAGGTGGATCTGGGAATGAGCTATGTAACTTTTGCAGCTCCCAGCCTCCACATTAGGGATCAGGAGTGAGCAAGAGATTCGGCGTGGGTGTACATCACAGAGGTTTATTTATTTTTTCTGTGTAGTGCAATTGTTGAGCTTCTGTGGCACATCGGAAGGAGACTTAGAATTGGCCGTAAGAGGCTGAGATTTCCTCCTGGTCCCTACGTGAGTCCCTGGAGGCTCTGAACAGAGCGAGCGGAGTGGCCCTGTTGCCCCTCTGCAATGAAGACACACATTCAAAGCCTGAAATAGTCTCTTTCCGGGTGATGGTGACCCAGCGTGGGGCAGGAAGCCCTCCTGCAATTGGGCTGCTCCAGACGCCAGCTCAGAGCCGGCAAAGGCTTCTGGAGGATGCCACACTTGAAGGAAGTGACGCTCCAAATGGTCGTTTAGAAATTAGCAAAGGCCACTTCGAGCCTGGTGTGAGTGAAGAGGTCGGAGTGACCACCCTCAGCTCCTGAGGCCCAGGAGACCATTCCAACTTCCCTGGGAGCCAGGCCACAGCTGCCAAGGATGATTGACAGGCAGAGAAGCCACCCTTGGAAGTCAGTAGAAGCCCCAGCCAGGGAGAGAGCTGGAGGACAGGGAGGAGGTGGGTCCCCAGGAGAGCGCCCTGGGGGGGTGTCCTGCACACTCACCCTGTGATCCTGTCCCTCTCTCTCTTCATCAAGGTCTGGGCTCTGTGTTCGCTGGGACACTGAGGCTGTGTAGCATAATTTTTCTCGTCGCAGGGCCTGATGACTGTCACCAGGGATCTCTTCTGTAACCCAGAAGCCCTAAGTGCTGGAAAACAGTCCAGGAAAAATGGGCGAAATTGGAACAGACACTTGTCAAAGATGGATGAAGAGTTAATAAACTCCTGATCACGAGTCCCCAAAGAAACCTAAGATAAATCCCAGGGAGAAAACTCTACAGAACCCACTAGAATGTCTGGTATTAGAAACTGGCCTTTCAGGGGGCTGGCAAGGAGGTGGAGCCCTTGTGGGCTGCTGCTGGAAGGTAAAAATGGGGTGATCCTTAGGGAAACAGTTTGGCTGCTCCTTAAGCTGAGCCCCCCCAGGCTGGTGCATGCATTAGGCCGTGAACCCCGTAAACAGTGTTGGGCGTTACTCCAGGGCACAGGTGGAAAGCTGAGGCCCAGAGGGAACCCGCTCTGTCCCCAAGGCCGGGCAAGCACAGAGCCAGCCTGGAGCTCAGGCAGGCATGGGGAGGGGGGACCCTCCCACCCCCAGGAGTGGGGACCCCTTATTTGCAGGAGCCTTTTCTTATTGGGCACCCTGAGTCCTCTCCTAACCACTCTGTGCTTCAGTTATTTTATCTACAAAATGGGGGAAAAAAACTGTCCTTATCTCATTGGATTGTGGTAAAAAGAATCTGAGTTCACCTTGGGGGTTGAGCCTTTGTGGGGTAATGCTTCGTGAGTTCCAGCCGGGAGGATGAGCCTGGCCCTGGACACAGCGCGGAATCCATACTTGTTGCTCAGCCCCCGGCTCCCTGCCCCCCATCAAAGGTGTGTCTGAGAGGGGTTTCCCGATTCAGCCAGGCCCCGGGTCCCCCACCCCCAGCTCCCTGTGGGAACCATGAGGATTTTTCTGTGATTTTCCTTCTTCCTCCTGTCTTCTGTACCTGATCACAAATTCTGTTGAATCACGTCTCGTGGCGGTGTCTTGATTCTCTGTACCTGGATTCATCCATCCAGGCTGGAGGGAGCCTTTCTACCTAGGCCTGCTGTGTGCCCATAGCCGCATGGCAGGTTCCCTTCAGGTGGCCTCCACGCCACAGCAAGCAGGAGCTACTTTCCACAGTCTGACCACAACCCTGCACAACCTAAGATCTTCAGAGACACCTTCCCTCAGGTGACATAAAACCCAGGTTTCTGATGTGACTCTCCATGGTGTCTCCCCACTCGTCTCCAGAGCACACGCGTCTAAGGTCCTTTGCTTTCCTGAATCCCAAAGCCCACTTCCTGCCTTACCTGGCCTCTGAGACTTGGCACACACCTTCCTTTTGAGCAAACCCTCTCCCTCCTCTGGGCTCACCTAAGAGGGCAGCATGAGGGCTGAGTGTGCAGCTCAGTGGTTAAGCCCACACATGCTCAGCAGGTGTGAGGCCCTGGGTTCCTTCCCCAGCAGTACCCCCAAAATAATAAAATGATCATGTAAGACTAGAGGAGAAGCCAATTCGTTTGTTGTAGAATATCTACAAAAATAATCTACAGCAAATATCACACCTAAGGGGGAAGCAGAGGAAGTACAGTTTGGAAATGAGACACTGATGTCCAGTTATCAGCACTTCTGTTTCAAGTTGACCTGAAGCCTCAGCCTTGCTAATAAAGGAACAGAAGAAACCACATATTTAGAGACTGAGAAGGAAGAAACGAAACTCTCTTGCAGGTGGCATTATTACCTATGCAGAGAACGTAAAACTAGAGAACTTTTAAATCAATAATTTTTAAAAAACAACTTTTTTGATCAATAAGCAAATTTCGTAAAGAAACTTGGATACAAAATCAATATAAAAATCAATAGCATTTTTGTATCCAAGCAACAGATTCTGAGAAAATCAAATTAAATAATGTTGCCACTTACAAGAGAATAGAAAGATAAAATGCTGAATTCTAAATTGAATGAAAGATATTCGTGACTCCTGCAAGACAAAGCATCATTGAGATAAATGAGGGAAGACGTGTCTAGCTAGATACACCCCTGCTCATGCATCGAAAACTCCAGGAGCAAATGTATTCGTGAAGTTTCACCGTGACGCCAATGGAAACCTCAGGAGATATTTAAATTGCTTCTAAAATTTATACAAAGATATATAGGGTTAGGGACAGGTAAGAAGAGTGAATTTGGAGGAGTTGGCCCCTCAGATCTCATGAAGCAATGCGGTGATCGCATCCAGACAGTAAGGGGGCAGGACCGTCACACGGCCAATGGAACAGTGTGGGTGGCACACTTAGAAACAAGTTGCCCTCACAGACCCTGTAGCTCAGGTGGTCCTGCATTGGGGGAGTAGTGCTGGCCACATCAGACACCACACAGGGAAGGAACTGTTACCTCATATCATGCACAAGCCCACACCCCACGAAATTCATGTGCAGAAGATAAGATGTAGGACTTCTAGGGGGGGGGGCAATGGAATAAGCCAAGATTTCTTATGCAAGACACAAACACAACAGACCCAGAGTCAAACATGGATAAATTAGACTTTGTTAAAACTTGGAACTTCTCTTAATCCAAATACCATCTTGAGAACACGGAAAGCAAATCTCAGAACGGAGAAAAGATGGGCCAAGAAATCGGTGAAAAAAAATGTGCAACACGCTTAGCAATTAGGGAAATGCCAATCAAAACTACACTGAGATTTCATCTCATTCCAGTCGGAGTGGCAGCCATCAAGAATAAACAAATGATAAATGCTGGAGAGACAGAGAGAAAAGGAACACTTGTACACTGTTGGTAGGATTATAAACAGTATAGCCACTGTGCCAATCAGTAGGGAGGTTCCTCAAAAGACTAGGCATGGAACAACCCCCTGACCCAGCTCTGCCACTCCTTGGTCCTTATCCTGAAGATTTAAAGTCAGTAGACTATAGCGATACATGCACATCCATTTTTGTAACAGCACAATTCACAATAGCCAAACATGGAACCAGGCTAGGTGTCCATGAGTGGATGAATGGATAAAGAAAATGTGGTAAATATACACAACGCAGTTTTATTCAACCGTAAAAAATGAAATTATGTCCCTTGCAGGAAAATGGATGGAACTTGAGTCCATTAGGTGAAGTGAAATTAGCTAAAAACAGAAGGTCAAAGGTCATATATTTTCTCTTCTATGTGGATGCTAGAGAGGAAAAAGGGAAATCTAGTGGGGGTGTATGTGCAGGAATGTAGTGATAACCAAATGGGGATCAGCAGAGGGAAGGAATCGGGGTGAGGGGTGTGGGTGGGGAGGGCTGGGGATTGATACTGGCCAAATTATATCATTGTACCATGTGCATATGCTAACATGTAACAGCCAATCCCATCATCATGCACCCATACAAATGGGGAAAGAAAAAGCAAAAAAGCAAAAAAAAAAAAAAAAAAAAAAAACTACAAAGTCATATGCAAAGGACATTCAAACCTGTTAGAAAAAAAATGGCAAAATTCTTGAAAAGGCACTTCAAAAAATTGGCGGGTGGGTGGATGGTTAAAGTCCAAAGAATCAATAAATCAATCAGAATGATTTCGGCCTCCTGAGTCACTGAAGTACCAATGAATGTCATGAGGAGATTACTCATGGTCCCACCCAAATGGCCGAACAGGTTCCTTATGTTGGTAGGAAAATGTAGTAAATGAAATTCTCTATGCTACCCATGGGAATGGAAACCAGCCCAGCAATGATGGAAATAACTTGGCATTATCTTCTAAAATGAAATTCCTTGAAACTCTCAGACCGCAAGTTTTACATGAGCAGAATCACCTCCACAGGGAGGTTCCTGGGGACTGGAGGTGTGTCCAGAGACGGAGCATGTGCTTAGCAGGCACAAGGCCCTGGGTCATTTCCCAGCACCAAAAAGAAAAGAAGGAAGGAAGGAAGGAAGGAAGGGAGGGAGGGAGGGAGGGAGGGAGGGAGGGAGGGAAAAAGAAACGAAAGTTACTGATGACTTTTATTAAAATAGCTTCCAATCTGTCATAGGGCCGATGCTCCTTGTGGGCGGATGGGTAAGTACCTGTTGGCATAGTCACACAGGACACCTCGGGCAAGGTGGAAATGGATGCACCGTGGGGACACAGGCATGTGTAGGTGAGCAACAAAGGACTATGGCCCTGTGCTGATTCCCTCCATGTGAGTCAGAACAGACCTGGCTGACTGTGGCTCGGGCCCTGGAGGCCTGGGGGAAGCACCTGTGGGGCTCATCGGCAGGTGCAGCAGAGGACTCGGCCAGTCTGGTGTTTATTCCTCGACCTGTGTTGAGGTCAAGGTCGTGTTTGTATTTACTTTGCAAGTATTCATCAGGCTCTCCATTTCTGATGTGTGCCTTTCCCGGTGCATGGTTGTGAGGGTTCAGGTTTTAGAGACCCCTTCAAAAATCGTACGCAGGGGTCAACCTCATATTTTTTTAAAGAGGAAAACTCTGTGCTATTTCATTCGGTGCTCTGAATCTTGTGACCATTCCATAAATACTGACGAATTTCCATTAGTTACTGGAGTGTCATTACTGTGAGAACGTCTTGCTCAGAATGTACCTGAGGGGAGAGGAGTCTCAAATCAAATCTTGACTGTCTGGAGCTGTGTTCTTTCCAGGGCCCTGGGGCAAGCTCTCTCTTGTCTATGAAATTTGCATGGTGCTGTTTCAGGTCCCCTAACAATGGTGGGGGAGAAAATGAAACACTGTGGCTGTTTTGCTGCAAGCAGAGAGTATTTATAATTATACCAATTTATCCTTTGGTTCATTTCCCATGGTGAAATTCAGATGCACAAAGATGAGTCTGCTAAAAACTAAGTAGATTGGGGCTACCACGCTTTGCTGTTGACCCCGGAGAAAAATGTAGAAGTGCTGAATTTAAATCATGAATTGAATGTGCTTTTAAGGACTAAACGTATCTCTTTGATTTAGGGTTCCAGTGTACCTCATCTTTATGAAATTGTGAGAGATGGAGCCTCCCAAGCTGATCCACCATCTCGCATCATTTATTCTACATCGATAAACATATTCTGTTACCTGGAAGCAAAAATAGACAGGTCTTTTTAATTCCTTTATAGGAAAATATTTGCTTGCTCTTATTATCAGAGGGATAACTATTATGGAGAAGATTGATCAGCATTAGAATAAAATATTTATCTAATTGCCCGAGACTTCTCTTCGGGATAAGAAATTCTCCATTAGCAAAGGAAGCACATACATATCAGAGATCTTAAAGACATTCAGACACAGCTGTTGGAATCAACTTCTGCTAAGGGTGCACAGAACAGTAAATTGCAAACGGAATATATGCAAATAATGCCCCATTATAAATATAGATTATTTTCTCTTTCCATAAACTGTGGCAATCACAATAAAAATGATAAACTGAGGTGGGAAGAAAGAGGTGGCGTTTGGGGAGTTGAGGGAAGGCATTTATGTTTGGCTTCACTAAATTATGCACCTTTTTATCTTCTAAGTTAATGGTATTGTACTTATATGCTTTGCATATTCTAATTTATTTCCCTAGACTGAAAACAGTTCTTCTTGTGCCAACCCAGCTTTCTAAGCCCTAGCACTATAATCCTGCTCTGCGGTTTTATCCTCAACTGTGTTAGCACAGATGGGTTTATTGGCATGAAATAATGAAAATCCTGTCCAGCCTGACCCTGCTGACCTGGACCCTCACATTCCGTCCTGCCTTTGGGGCCACTCTGATTCAGCGAGTGTCACTGTAGCTCCAGCACCACATGCTCAAAGTCTCCTGTTGAAGCAAAGCTGCAGGGACTTAAAGGTGGTGTCCCTTAAGTATCACACTGTGCCAGTGTAGTCATGGGCACTGCCAACATGAGCTCTGAGATGGGGGTTTCACACAGATGGGGTCCAAATGATGTCTCCAAAATATCTTGCACCTTTTTCAGGAATATCCTGGACAAGGTTGTCTACCAACCTGAGGGAGAAAAGAGAAAGCAAGGCACAGGTACAGAGAATGCAGGGGTCCAGCAGAGGAGGGGTGCAGGGGTCCCCGGGGGTGGTGGAGGGGAACCCAGGGACAGCTATTTCCAGGCACAGAGGACATCCAGGCCAGGTGGAGCGGTCAGCAGAGTCAGGGGACTTCCAGAGCAATGAAGGTTAGACCTGATACGGTCAGTTGCCTCCTCTGGAAAGTGGGCACAACTTTGTCATCTCCCAGGGGTGACATGAAGAGTGACTCTTGTGTGTAGTTGTTGATTCCGCCCCTCTGTCCCTTTCCTAAAGGAAGAAATGCATTCTACAAGCAAAGTTTTCAATAACAGTCTCTTGAACAGTTGCATCTGGGGCAAGCTCATCAATGATGAGGCTTTTCAATTGTTTTCTTGCAGTAAAGACAATATTCCTAAGGGACATCCAGAACTCACATTCATAGTCTTAAATAAATGATTTCCATTGCGGCAACTGGCCCCAGTGTGGCCTCTGTAAAGCGCGGTGTCAGGGAGGAGTGTGGACAGCCGGTGGCCCTCCCTCTGCCTCTCGTTATTAAAAGCCATGGCAGCAGCATAGCTTATCCCATTTCGAAAGAAACTCGGAGAGTGTCTTCCCTGTAGCTTCGGATGATTTAAAATTGATCTCCTATAGCTTGTCCCACTTTTGTATTCTTAGCCACAGATAAAATAGTAGCCGTGGATGGAGGCAAATGGTGCTGAGCGCTTGGGACGGTGCCTTGCTATTCTCGGAGCTGGCTGCCGGCGTCATCTCATCTTGTCTTTGAGATCCCATCACAGAGAAGAGCAAGGCCGGCCACTGTCATTCAGGCTCCCGTTCCAGGCGACAGGCGTCCCCATCCCCGCCATCAAACAAACTTCTGAAAGCCGAGATGCTCGCCCCCACAGATGCGCATGCGTCTCCTCTTGTGCGTTTATTGATGATACACGGAAGGTGCCAAGATTTTTAGACTTTATTTTTAGAGCAGTGTGAGGTTCACAGCAACCTTGAGAGGAAGGTACAAAGCGTCCCCATGTGCCCTGTCCCCACACATGCGCATCCTCCCCTGCTTCCAGCCTCTCCCACCGCAGGGCATGTTTGTTGGACTCCTGAGCCCATGCTGGCTCATCATTATCACCCGGAGTCCACAGTCTAGATCAGGGTTCATCTTCTATTCGGCGGCTTGGACAAACGTGTAACGACAGGCATCCATCATTACTGCATCCTGCAGAGTGGTTCCAGTGCCCTAAAAACCCCGGTCCTCCCTGTGCAGCCCTCCCTTCCCCGTAACCCCTGGCAACCATTGATCTTTCCCTGTCTGTACTTTTGCCTTTTCCAGAATGTCCTAGAGCTGGGATCCTACAGCACGGGGCCTTTTCAGATTAGCACCATTGGCATCTGTCACTTAAGCAATGTGCATCTGGGCTCCCGCCACGTCTTTTCATGCCTTGGTAGCTCATTTCTTTAGCAGCCCTGCAGGGTCTGTGACCTGTAGAACTCAGTCCCTTCCATATAGAAGAGAGGGCTGGAGCCCTAGATACCGATGTCCACAGGGGCCAGGCCCAGCCCAGCCACAGGAGTGAAGCTGACCCCCAAAGGCAATAGGGAGTGGTGGGGCCTGGGGATCACAGAGCACGGGCCATTCTAGTGCATCGGGGACAGCTGCTGTCTTACCTCACGGTGGGCTGTGTGGGCCTGTGTGGCGGCATGGGCCTGGGGACAGCTTACTTTAACCAAGGGTGGCGCTAAGTCACCCTGCACTTAATGTAAAGTCTTCAAACACCTGTAAACAGTAGGCAGAACAAAGTGACCGTTTCCAAGAGTGACATCCAAGCCCCAGTCACACCTGTAAGCTTTGGCATGGACCAGGCCTCACAGCTTCCCCTGCGACCCTCATCCGACACCCCACAGACCATGAGCACATTTGACCCCCTCCAGGGGGCTCACCTACATGAGAACAGAACCCCAACAAGGCCACCTCAAAACCAGTGTGACCAGCCATGATTTTACAATGAAATGGTTTTTAAAGGTTTTATTGCCAATTTTAATTTAAACTTTTTGACAGATAGATACAATATGCAAATATATTTTTAAGACTTATTTAGGTCTTTGGGTAAATTTAAAGCCACAAATGTATAGTAATATATTCATTTATATTTTAACCATCAACTGTGAAAATCAGTGACATTCTTCATAAGCAGCTTTGGCACCAACATCTCAGTCTCGGACGGGGCCGAGTGAGTTTTTCTAAGACCATTTAAGCTAGTTGAGAAACAGCTTCCCATAACACCCTGTGGCTGAGTACGGGCTCACAGCCTCGGTCCACTGATGCCCCTTGGGACAATTGTCCGTGTCCTCTGTGCCTGGGGCGTCTGCCCATAGTGCAAGCCGTCACTGCACAGCATGCCCAAGGGATTTCACCGTCTTGAAATCTGCAGGGTCACAGCACATGCCTCAGGCTCGCCCTGATGGGTCAGACCTCTAGGGGTGACACAGAGGTGCTGCACTGGCTTTGTCCCCGTCTTCCTGTGGGGGTGACCTCACGCTTCTGCAAACCCAGCTTCAGCAGAGCTTGGTGAGGCTGTGTCCTCTGACCCTGTTCTAGACAATGCCATCGTGACGGTACCCACACGTGAGGGCTGTCCCCAGCGATGGCTGCTGGAAGCACACATCCTGACACCAATGCCTACGTGTGCGTCCCTACAGCACGAGCGATCCGCTGGCCCAACGTGGGTCCGAGGATGCTGGAAGTGGACGCACCATCCCCTGCTTCTTTGAGTGTCAATCAAACAGCACTTGGGGCTTGAAAGTGAAGCATGGAGAATTCAGACTGTTGGAAGATTTGTCTCCAGTGTCAGGGGACGGCCCCTCGCTGGCGGGTGCCATATGGCCTTCAGTGGGTTTTCACAGGCACGTGCCTGATGTGCTCCGACAAGCTCCGTGTCACCAGAAGGCACTCCGAGGCTTCCAGCGAGTGCAAGTTCTGGGGGATCTGGGTTTCCTGGGGACCTCCGAAGCTCACCTGCCCATTTAATTTTCCTCTGCAGCACGTGGTTGCTCGAAGTCTCTGCCTAGCTCTGTGGCGCCCACGTCTCATCAGAGTGCCGACTGCTGTGTTCTTCCTTTCCCCCTCTCCCCACCGTGACGGGGAGCTTGTCAGGCTTAGGATATTAAGCGCCTGAGTGCTATTTTGTGTGTAGGTGAGGGCATAACATAGCAGCATCAGAAATTCCTTTGACAGACATTGATGTAAAGTTTAGGCCTAAATTCTTAAGTGGAATTATTAGGTATACTTATGCTCTCCCACGTCCTAAATCACCTATCCCATTAAATTGAATTCTGAAGGTTGCAAAACTAGAGTCCTGGCCACGGCACGACTGTCGCGCCACTGGGCCTACTCCTAAGTACAATCCCGCATGAGGAAGGCAGCTGAAGCCCTCGCTCTGCCAAAGCCCCTCTCGGAATCTCTCCAGCCAGAGACTTGGAGCTGGTCTCATTCAGAACATCTTATACTAGTCACCACCCTCCACCAGTTTTTTGGTGTGAGTGCCAAAAATCAGGGGTCACTGCATGGAAATGCTTTCTTCTTATTATTGATTTAAAAAGCATCAATTAAGCACCAGTTCTTTACAATCTGCTCATGGGAAGTTGGCCCGGGGTTTCAGGGTGGTGACAGCAGATTTGGAGACAAAGTTGGTAAAGTGAGACACACCCGTGCATCTGGCAGCCCTGATCCAGCATCTGCTGGGACAACCTGGCAATGAGGACCTGTCCCTTGGCTCCTGGGCAATGGGGGTAGAGTTCCAGGGGAGGATATTCTGGTGAGATATGTCCATTCTGGACGCCAGGGTTGAACAAAGAAAATCAGATGACCACAAGGTGGCAGCGGGACCCAGTGAGTCTTCCAGGCAGGGCTAATAGATTTGCACACAGGGAGAGTCCCCCCAGGCTGAGACCTTCCAGAGGCTGTGGTGCAGGGAACACAGCCCAGGAGGGAGGAGGGCAGGGGGCCGGAGGGAGGATGGGCTCCTGCGCACAGGGGCTGCTCAGCAGCATGGTGGGGGACAACCAGGACAGAGTCCCAAGGCAGGAGCCACTTGGGTTCCTTCATAGTAACAGGTTTATTTTATCCCTGGGTGGCGGACATCGGGTGCACTCTGGGGCTCTGTAAAGTGGCAAAGCTCTAAGTGGGTAAAAGACAGTTTTCCACGCTGTGTCTACAACAGTTGCAGGATGTGTGAGGTGTTGGTCTGGCGTGAGCAGCCGGGAGCTGGGGTTCCAGCCAGCGGGGAATACACAGGCACAGTCTCTGGTTCCTAAGTGCGACACCAGGGCAGCAGATCCCTGCTTCTGGGGGCTCACGGACGAGGGAGGGAGGCAGGCGCCCACCCACTCCTGTCAGAAGATGGGCCCTTGAGCTGCTGCTGATGCAATTTCATCCAGCAGAGTCTAGCGTGGCCTTGGCGTGTGGTCACCAGCAGGGCTCGGATTGCCTGGCCTCTTGGACGCATGCTGCTGTGTAAGGACGGCCCTCCTGCCCAGGGCCATGAGCCTCCAGCAGAGTCTAAGAGAGAGGTTCTGGGACCACGCAGAGGAGGCCACTCTCCTCTCACCTAAGCCGCTGAGGTAAATGTCAGCTGGCCTCAGCGTCCACCCCTGTCTTCCTGTCAGGCTCTCACAGTGACCAGGAGAGTCTGGCAAGATGAAGCATGACCATGTCCTCCTCTCCTAGGCCTTCTAACGGATCTCCTCGGCCCTCAGCCTCAGGCGAGGCCCGGACCCTGGATCTGCTCTTCAGATGAACCGTTCTCTCCAGTGAGGCCCTGATAGCCAAGGGCCCGTCCTGTACCTCATCCTCCTGCGTTTTCCCAGGGGGGACCCTGGTTTCGTGGGGTCTGGAGTAGTCACAGTAGTGAGGGCTGCATGAAGAGAATCAAGGAAAGATGTTCCACGCAAATCAAAGAGCAGGAGGGGGCCCTGTTCAGGGGGAGCCCCATCAGCTCCATGGGGCGTCCACCTGCGCCTGCCCAGCCAGCACGCCTTAAGACATTGGGTTAGCCAGGGCTTTCTAGAGGGAAAGAACTGCTAGGAGACCTGTGTGGAGAGAGATAGATAGATAGATAGATAGAGAGAGAGAGAGAGAGAGAGAGAGAGAGAGAGAGGGGAGGTGTTAGGGGACTCTCACTCCCTTATGGAGGCCGAAGCTCCCCCCAAAGCCACCTGCAGCTGGAGAACCAGGGAAGCTGGTAGCATGGTCCAGTCTGAGTGGAAAGGCCTCAGAACAAGGGAGGGTTCTGGACCACTGTTAGCCTGAAGGCCCAAGAGCCCAGGGGGCTGCTGGAGTGAGTCCCGGAGGCCAAACGCTGGAGGACTTGGAGTTCCCGTCTCTCCAGACCTGGCTCTGGGGCAGAGCCAGGACCCTCCCTCCTGCCTTTTGTTCTCTCTGGGCCCCTCAGTTGGCTGGACACAGTGCCAACTGGAGGGCGGGTCTCCCCCCAAGGCACAATGCATGAGCCAACCTCCCCCACAGGCTCCCAGACGCCCCCAGGCAGCCCCCTCACAGCAGCCAGGGCCCAGACCACCTGTGCTTGCTGCTCAGCAGGAGAGGGGCGGAGTCTGTGCCTGTGGTGCACTGAGAACAGGTACCACCTGGCCACTGGATCCTGTCAAGTGGACGCCCCTGACTCCCTGCAGAGGTGCTGGGCCCTCTCAGGAAAGCGCTTCCTGCGTCTCTTCACCTGGTTGACCTCCTGTCCTTCTCAGGCCTCAGCTTGGGGTCCTTTTCCTCAGGGAAGACGAAGGAAATCAGAAGGAAAGTGGGTGTCCTGCAGGAGCTGCTGCCAGCCAGGTGGGCAGCGAGTGGGACCAACACTGCCAACTCACCCCCCGGGGAGATCAGTAACAGGTGCTGTGGGCGTCCCTGCACTCTACCCCTGGGACACACCCCCAGGGGACAAAGAGCACCTACCTGGGCTCTCCCAGTCTCCCCCTGTGATCCTTGGGGTGGAGTCTACTTTTGCGCCTGGCCTGGAAGCTGCATGGAGCTGGGGGCCTTCCTGCCTCTGCCCAGCCTCTCCTTCACAGGACCAGGCATGGGGAGGCTCTGCGTGTGGTGTGAGGAGCTCATGGATGGACCAAGGTGCTGCGTCTCACGTGGGAAGGGTCAAGAATTCTGCAAACCCTCAGGATCCTGGTTGGGAATAGAGGCGTCTCCCGGCCCTATCCAGTGGAGACAGGCATGGAGGGAGGCTGCGGAGAAGGCACCCTCTCCCTTCTAAGTCACCCGTGGCACTCGCTGGGGAGAGGAGACACCTGTGCCTGGAGATAACTCCCCTCCCTGGACTCCCCTTGTCCCTGGTGTTTGTTGGGGAGGAGTGGCAGAAGGCCTATTGTCCCTCACTGTCTGACTCTAGCAGAGCTGCCCTGGGAATGCTACCAGCAGAGACAGCAACGAAATAACTGAGAAATGGCCCAGTTATTTACACGTTCCCCGGGTAGGGAGACCACCTGCTGCTGTCACCGCAGGGCCATGCCATTTCCTTCAGCTCCAGGCCTCCTCTCTGCCCACCCCGCGTTACCCTTTCCTCAGCTCCGTCAGTCACAGCCCAAGGCCACCGCTTTCCCTGTCATCTGGGTTTCTTCTAAGGCATTTGGGTTGACGTGTCCTGTCCCCTCCTTCTGCTTGTTGAAATGCGTTTATTCGCACAGAACAAAGTTCTGCAATTTCTTGCATCAAGGTGTGAATCATTTCCCACGGTTGAATTAAAATGTGTTAATGGGAAATGGAGAACCTAAAGTGAGAACCTGATATCATGGCTGAAGAGCTCCTCTCTGTCCTCTTTGAGCTGAGGAAGCCCAAACTGAGACATTTGGAAAAGAAAACTCAGGCGGTGACAAAGGCCACCCTGAAAGTGAACCAAGTCAGAGTCATTTTTAAAACAGATGCACCTGCAGCTCCCTGGGACCCTGAGCAGGGCCATATGCTGGGGTAGAATCTCGTCCGTGATTTCTTAGAGCAATTCTACCTCTAGCAGAGACGGAGGGACACACATTTACCAGGATCTGTGGCACTCATGCCTTTCCCCTGGGTGCCGAGAGCTAAATGAGATCACTGCGCTAGGAGCAGAGTCTCTTTCAAGGGTGCTCAAGGATTAGGGCTGACGCTCCTGTTGGGCGTCTGACCACTGCTTCTGAAGTATGAAGCCACCATGAACTCCCTCATGTTGATGGGAATCTGTGCTCTGGAGGGAACCTTGTCCCCAGCTGTGGTTCGGATCATCTTGGATTGTTCCTGCCAACTGTGCGGACATTGCTCATCCATCCTTAACCATCTGCAGGAAGATGGATGGTTTTTGAGACATATGCCCTGTTGGGGCCCTTGGAGAAGCTCCCAAGGGAAGTTCACTTTCCTAACAGTGTCTGAAGCCACTAAGAGTTTTTAATGGATTTCTTTGTGCTTTTATGTAGGAAGAGTCTTGGATCTGGAAGAGCTGCCATCCAGGTATGAGCTTGGGACTCTGCCAGTTCCCAGGAAGGACAACAATATTTCTAACACACCTGATCAGCTTTCCTTGTAATTAAGAGGACCCTCTTGCCCGTAATGGTAGTGGGGGCAAAAACCAGCCAGCAGTCATTTTCTACTGGGCTGGTGGGGAGCTCTTCCATGGACTTCAAATGGAAAGTGAGTTGCCGAGGTGGCCGGGGCTGCCAGGGCCCAGACGTGGGCGCCGATGCTCAGACGGTCTCTGGACAGCCTCTCTGTTGGCCTGACCATAGCTCAGTGGAAAATGTCGAAAAACAAGTCAGTGCAGAGTCCCCAGACACAGGGAGCAGAGGGAAACGTGCACGTGAGGCCAAGGTGGCGAAGCTTCAATGCACAAAGGACGTCACAGTCCTGGCATGCAAAGGGGCATCTTTGCCACTGTTTCAGTCATTGATCACCCTTGCCAGCACTATTAACAGTGTCACCATGGTTATTTGCTAGCCACTTGGTATTGGCCGGGCTTGTCAGGCATGAGATACACCAGATTTCTTCAGAGGCTGATTCTGCAGCATCTTGCAGTAGCCTCCAAGCTCCTGGGGACCCTGATGGATGGTTCCCTGAGATAGAGGACTGTCCCCTCCTCATTCTCAGGCACAGAGAGACAGAAGAATCTGTGCAAGCTCTGGATTCAATCAAGCGGCCTGGCCTGAACAAATCAGAACACATCACTCCCCCGCCCACCCCCCAACCCCAGGGAAGGGGAAGGGCTCAGGTCAGAGATGGCACAGATCTGGAGGACCAACCAAACCAGAAACTTCAGCTAGGAATCCCAATGCAGAGGCAGATGCTCAGTCTTGTTGGGTTCGAACAATCTGACAGGTATAAAATCTGGAACTTGAGGTTGCAGGAAGAGGAAACTGATCTGAACATGAACCTTGTGCAGATAAAATGGAACCAAGAGAGAAACAAGGGGCTGAAGTCCTAGAGCCCTCATGTGAACCCCTGGATCAGGCCGTACCTGAAGTAGCCATTTGTACAAGGTGTCACTGTAGCTTCTTGATTTTCTTTTTCCTGGAAGATTTTCCATCATGGGAATCTCAAAGAGATCTCACAGAAGTACGTGGGTAGAGAGGAGAAGAGGCCCCTTTAGAAGCCTAATAAAGCAGTGATTTTTCTGTAAAAATGCGTAGAAGTGCTTTCCACATATATTTTTAGGGGTTTAGTCTTATGTCTTATTGGGGAATCTGTGCCTGTCTCCAGGCTCCCTGCTTCACCCAGAGTTCTCAGGTGGGCTGGCTCTTGGAATTGCAAACAGGGTTACACTCCTGGCTTCCTGCTGATTTGGCAGAAAAGCAATTGCTGCCCCAGAACACTGTCCCCCGCCCCCAAACCCGATGCACTCAACAAAATACTGCCTACACAGCTGGGGCAGAGGTGCATTTTGAGTATGTTCTCATGAGGTCTAATTTTTCCGAAAATATGATAATGTATAATATTGGGGCTCTTTTAGAACAAATAACCAATAGGTTTCCTCACTGAAGCGTTGAAATTTGTAAAGATGACAGAGAATTCAGGGCACAAACTGTTGTCACAAAAGGCATTTGCAGCTCCACCACAGTGGATGGATGCCCTGGTGATAGTCAGGAGATGGTATGCAAATGAGAAGCCTTTTCCTGGTGAACGTTGGGAGACATGAGCAAGCCTGGGCTAAACACACCCTGGAATACCTTGCATCCCAGAGACGGGAGCAGAGCTTTGTAAATCCGTGTCCTCTGATGGGTCCACATCTGAATATCCCATCTGTTGTTCCTTGACGAAACCTCCACTGGTACTTTCTATTTATATCAGGGGATGCTGCCTGCATCTTTGCCATAGAGCTATCAATGGTACTTGAGAAAGGAGTGTGTTTCTGTCTGTGACTGTATCAAAATGCGAAGGCCACATAGCCTTCTGTACAATGCAGATCAGCACCAACCCCAGCCCCAAACCAGGAGGATCTATAGGAAGACATTTGTTGCGGGCATCATGCACTGTGGGGAAGGGCCTCAGGAAGGGCCAGCTGGGACTCTGAGCTGGGGAGAGCCTGCTGCACATTGGCAGTTCTTTCTTCTGGAAGCTTCTATGGGGATTTTAAGGTCTTTTGACTGATTGGCTTAGTCCCATCTAGGGTGTCTACAGTAATCTCCTTTATTTAGAGCTCCTTTGGATTGGAATGGCCTCTACAGGAGCTCTCCTTCACAGCAATTCCTAGATTAGTGTCTGATAGGATTACTGGGACAGTAGCCTAACCACTTGCAAGTATCCAAGAGACCACTGCACCATGTGAGGCAGAAATACACCAGCTTCCTCATCAGTGTTTGTGAGGGCAGATTTGCCAACGGTGATTTAGCCTGAGGAGTTAAGTGCAGAGAGAAGATGTATCCAAGGTCACCCAGAAAGTTAGTGCATTTAACATTAGAACTACAAAACATCTTCATGATCCCTGGCCCATTCCTTTAATACACTGTGGCTTGTTAATTCTGACATGGGAGAGATGCGCTGGGCAAAAGGTCAATGTCACCAAGCAGGAGGAGCAAAACCTTTCGGGGAAGACTTTTACAGCTCCTGAGAGCAACAGGTTGTACCAAGCTGCAGAATGTTCTATAATAAGGAAAATCATGATGTCTCCTTCTCCCACTGACATCATATGCACAGCTCTTCCCAAGTCTTACATAATAATTATCTTCTACCTCGAAAGGGTGCAGAGTGACCATTCCAGGGTCTAAGTGGAAACCAACCTGCAGCCGCATCCTGTTGGTTCACCCTGTGTTTTAGAGTCACAGTGGCCTCCAGAGCTAAGATGGAAACACTGCAGATTTTCACATAGAAATCTAGATTTTTAGAAGCTCTTGTAATTGGAAGTCCCACGTGACAGCAACCTGCAGGACTAAGTGGCCGGGTGCCTTTAGATGTTGGAAAGTCTATGCAGAAACTCTTATTTAAGTTTTAGTCTAGTCTCTTGTGGGTGAATTTGAGGCTTGAGAAAAAGGTGAATCTACAAGATGCTTCATTACTCATATTTTGATCCCTCTGACTCATGAAGCTCTTGGGATGCTCAGACCTGGCTAATGATCCCTGGCGTCCTCAGAGCCAGAGCCCGTGGGGCTGTCATGGGGCAATGAGGCCACTTCCGGCCCAGGTGCCAATCAAAACCCTGCTCCATGCCCCTCTGTGTCAGCTGCCCCCTGGAGGCTGGTTGCTTCTGTTGGAAAACTTATGCCTTAAATTTGTCCCTTTCCTTGGTAACTGCCTCCCTGTTGCTCTGCTTGGGTGAACCTAATACAATTTCCCAGAACATCTGTAATTCAGTCCTGTCATCCTATATTTTGAACCAACCCCCCCCCCAAAAAGAAAAAGAAATGAAAAAACCTATACTAACCTTTAATTTATAACAAAGCAGTGGTGCATGAATTTCATCAAATCAAATGTGACCAAAAGAAAGACTTTGTTTTTATCCCAAGATGTATTTGGCAAAACCCATTTACTATCACATTTGCTCAGTGAGTTGAATTAAACTAGCTGTTCTATTCACTGCTGGGGGTATTGAATACGGGCTCAACTTTCTCAACCTGCTACATTTCCTGATCCTTAGTGAGAAAAATTCTGTGTCAGAAAGAAATACTTAGTTCAGGTAGTTCCTACCCTGAAGAACAGGTGAATTAAAATTTCTTTTATTTTACTGAGCAATTGCCTGCAATTTACATACCATAATAGTCCTGTCCACACACCCGAGTGAAGGCAGAGTAATGGGAATTGTAATTATTACTATGAAACGTTAGGTATCTTATTAAGAGAAATTCACCCTTTCAGGTGATTTGTTCATGAACGAGTCACCCTGTGTGTGAAAAAGTCATTTTGAATGGGGAACAGCAGCAGGCGAGGCCCAGGTATTTGAACAGATAAATTACACATTGTCACTCAGGACGGTGGATTTCTAGCCATCCACCTCTCCCCACCTGTGTCCACTGACCCTGGGACATAAGCATCTGTAGTTGTCCTCTGAAAGTGGCTGGAGGGGAACATGACATGAAGTCCAGGAGCCCAGGGTGCCCTGCATTGCTGGAGGGTGGACAGCACTCTCGGGAGATCCCATGGCTGATAAGCACCATTTCCGACCCAAACTGTAGGAAGTCAGTGGCGGCTTGACCCAGCCTGTGGCAAGATTTCTGTCCCCAGGTTCCCATGTCCAGGCTTGCCAGATGAAACAGGGGACAAATGGCAGATGCACTGAGGGACATAATTATGCCAAGATTATGCCAAGTCTCTGCATAAGAAGCAAGGTTGGCTGAATTGGGGGCAAAATCACACAGAGGGGATCACCTGCTGCTTAGGGGACATGCAGGGCACCTGGGCACACTGACAGAGTTGGCAGCCCCATCCCCTGGGCTGTATGGCATTCAGGAAGGACCTGTCAGGCTTCTCTTTGTGTGGGGATCATGAAGGTGCTTCCAGAGCATTCCAGAGTCCCGAATCTGCAGGTGTGAGCAGAGGAGAGCGAGCCCAGCTTTTCTGTTTGAAGGAATTTATGGCCTGATTTTTATAACATGGAATTATTGTAAGACTAGTATTCAGCTGGAGATTACATTCTGAGTGAGTGCTGGGGTGTATGTGTCTGAATATGTGTTCAATATGGCTGTGTGCACAAGTGAGTGTTCCTGTGTGTTCTTGTGAACAAGGGACCTCTGTGCGTGCTTGTGAACATGTGTACACATGTAAATGTGACGTATGTGTGTGCCCATGTGTACCCATGGACATGTGAGTGTGCGGAGGTGCATGGTGCGTGTGCATTTGACATTGCACAGTGAGTGTACTAGTGTGGTTCCTTTCTTCTGTCTGTGGGTGTGTGTGCACAGGCGCGTGGCCCAGTGGTTATGGATGACAAGCTACCAACCTGACTTGTGTACAATCCCAGCTCTGTCCCTTACCTGTAGGACTGATGGCAGCCATTTCGAATGTCCATGCTTGGTTCACTTGATGTGCAGAAGGGAGGTCATAACTGAATCATTTCATGGGGACACTGAAACATCTACTGAGTGAATGGAGCTGATTTATATAAAACACTTAGCACAGCGTCTGGTGCAGGATGAACCCTCGGTTAATTCTGGGTGTCCCTATGCTGCTGTGGTCCCCACGGTGTACTCCAAGTCCTCCTGAAAATCAGCTTCTTCATCTGCACACGGGTGATGATGACAGTTCATGCTTTAAGGGCAGCTCAGGAGTGTCAGTGAACTAATTCCTGCAAAGTGCCGGGGAGACAGTGGAAGACAGACAGTTTAGAATGGGGGGAGCGGGAGCACGAGGCCCAGGAGACTTCCACCTTTATCACCTTAGCACTCTGAGCATGGGCAACTCTGCATCCCTCTGAGCCTCGGACTCCTCATCTTTCTGTGGGTAGAAGGAACACCCATTTCAAGGAGTTATAGTGAGGTGGAGGCAAGGCACAGGGTGTGCTAAGGACCACAGAGTGTCACTGAGGTGTGTGATTCTAGGTTCTAGGATGTTCTGGGCTGCTGCTGACAGGGATGGATAGCACTCTTTCCTCCTCTCCCTTCCCTGGGGTTTTGGCCCTCCTGTGTCTTCTGCCAACTGTGCAAGTTCTCACCCAAGGTCTCCTTCTCCTAGACTGGCCCTGTTGCCGGGCCTTGGGTGAGCATTAGCCAGCTCATCAGCAGCCAGGGAGGATGGGAGCTGCTTTGGTTTGTAAAAGCAGCTTGGTCCATTCAGCGTCCTGCCTGTGACATGGTGGATGTAGGACATTCAAGTAAGAGATTTATTGTTTGTGAAAGATCACAGTTGGGTGTTGCCTAGAAAATGAGTTTCCATGACAGTGAGCACCCGTCACCCTGGGTCAGGCCGCCCAGATCCTTCTGCAAAGAAGTGTGAGCTCCCGAGACAGATTGAGCGCCAACCCTGCCCTGTGCCACTGCTTACCAGCTGGGCTCCTCTGCATGGGCACCTCATAATCCCCTGTTCCCCGGCACATGTGGGAGCAATTACGTGCACCTCACACAGTCACTGAGACTCAGAGCACTGATAACAATTAAGCAGCAAGCTCAGAGCCTGGTCTGGTAAGAGCTCACGGAAACAAAGCAACGGTGACAGAGAGGCTGAGCATTCAGTGGGCATGCTGGGCACAGGCTGCCGGGTGTAACAAGTGGCCACAATTGGACTGAGGTAGAATTAAATCACACAGAGGAGGTTCTGTTTCAGCTGAGATATAGCAACAGGGAAAGAGTTCGTTTGCCCCTCCCAGAAATAACCCGAGGCAGGCAAACTATCTGAAAAGGCTGTTTGTAAGACCTGGGTCACAGGCAGGGAAGGACATGGGACCTGACAGATGAAAACAAGGGGAGCCTTGCAGGTGCCCCACTGACCAAGCCAGAGAGTGTCTGGGACATTGCTCAGGGAGGGGACCCAGACTCCCCGAGCTGAGGAGACCGAACTGGGGGTCTGTGCAGGCCAAGGTGCTGGAGTTTGCCAGGCAGAGGACAAGAGAGACACAGCAGCTCACAGGGGACCCTGAAGACCTCAGTGCATGTGGAGAGGGGCCCACTTAAGGGTGGAGACAGAAGCAACTAGTGCCAGCACTCGATGGGGATAGTGCCTGTTAGGGTCTGTCCCTGCAATGTCCCCCAGAGCTCCCGTGTTGGAGCCTGGTCTCCAGTGCACCAGTGGTCAGGGCAGGGCTTTGGAGAAATTGGATCATGAGGGCTCTGGCCTCGCCATGGCCACTGGGGGATCCATAGCTCGGGGACACTGGGAGGTGGAGGAGACTTTTTGGTGGGCACTGGCTACATTTTGTCCTGGCCCCCCTTCCCTGTCTCTGGCTCCTGGCTGCCTTGAGGTGAGCTGTTCTGCTCCCCCGCAGGCTCCCTGTCCTGAGGGTCTGCCTCACCTCAGGCCCAGAAACAACAGAGCCAAGTGACCAAAAGGCCATGAACCAAAATAACCTTTTTTTCCTTTAAGCAGGTTTATAGCAGGTATTCTGTCATAGTGATGAAAAGTTGACTGACACAATCATCGCTCCCAATACTGGAAACCGAGTCAGCACTGGGGTATTGGGTAGGGTTCTTGGAAGATGTAATCCCATCAGTAGAAATTAATTTGTCATAGACTGAGTGAAGCTTCGGTCCTGCCTTGCAAGTCTTAAGAGCAAGGCCCAAGAGGATCAAAACGTGTCCGAGCAACTCAACTGCATCTCAGAACAGAACTCTGGAAGATTTGTAGGAGTACAGAAATAACCAGCCAAGAGGACACAATTTGGGGTGTCTATCATCCAATCATAAATTACCAGATGTAGAAAGAAGCAGAAAAATGCAACCCATGGTGAGAAGAAAAAAAAAATTAACCAACTGAGATCTACTAAGAACAGATACAAATATTGGAATCGGCAGAAAAAGTCTAGAATAAAGCAAGTGTTATAACTGATTTCAATGTTCAATAAAACAAAGCAGAGATCCCAATTCCCACATCCAAATTCTAGAACTAAATACTACAATGTGTGAAATGAAAACTACCCTGGATAGAAATAATGGCCTATTAGACATCGCAGGGGGGAAACCATAAACTTAAAGAAACAGCAGTTGAGTCTATCCAAAATAAATTTTAAAAAATGGAAGAAAGTGTCGCGACCCCCTTGCCCGCAAGGAAGACGCAACACCGGGAATCTTCTTACAGCTGTTTATTCAAGCTCTCGAGAGTTCTTCTAATCTCCCAGAAGCCCCTCCCAGCCTTAATAAAGTATCCAAACACCCAATGCGAAGCTGCCACGTGGAGCTTTCTCGTAGGGTGTCAAGGAATCATGTGCCAACTCTCCCAAAGAAGGAGTTGTTTATCACAGACCACCACAAGGCCAGCGCCATCTTGTAATGGCGACCACAGTCCGCAGAAGCGGCTCGCCACAGTTCCCCCTTTCGTTTACTAAAAACAAAACAGGCAAGAGTAGAGGTGAATCGCCATTACTCATACGAAGCCTTCAACCAGGAACCTCATCAGACCCAAGCAGGTCAGGACGTTCCCACATGACCGTTATTGGCTGAATATGAAAACAGACACCACAAAGCTGTTAAGGCCCTGTGAGCTGGCCTCCTTGACGTGCATACAAATCAGGGCTGGATCCAAGCCCTGGGGGCCGGGGGGAATCCACTGCCAGCAGTTTTTTTCTTCTGTTTATAGCACGTCAAAGGGAATCAAGTAGCCCCTGTCTTAGGTCGTTCACTGCCCTTACATTGCTTACCCGTCTTTGGGGAGGCCCCATTCCCCTGTCTTAGGTTGCAGTGCAAGCGTGAAAGTTGCCCGTCTCTGGGTACTACAAGATCAGCTCGTTGTTGCCAAGGCGTTTAATGGTATCTACTCAGCCAGTCATGATTAGGTCTCTGAGGCTGAACTGTGGCTGTATAGAAATACAACGACAAACAAGTTGGCAACACCCTAAAAGAAAGGCACGGGTCATAGAGCGATAGAAAAGTACTAGCGTGGAGACCCATCTGTGTGCAATGGCAGTAAAGCCGGCAGAGTGCAAAGGCTTTCCAACACTAGGAGAATAACAAGGAAGGACATGTCGTTCCCAGTGCAATGTCCGTAAAACTTGGGGTGCAACGACCATGTCAAAGGTTTACTGTTTAATTTGTGCAAGCCAAACTTGAGGTGAGTTGCCAGTTTCCAAAGCTGCAAGTGCTTGTATAATCATAGCTTTATCGCGAGCATTGCGGGCCTTAAGGCGGCAGAGAAACCACAAGCAGAGAACCATACCGAAGCAACACATTGCGCCAAAAATGCCTACCCCCACCCACTCTTTAAAAAAGGAAAAGGCAGAAGATATCCAATCAGTGAATTGACCCAACGTTATGGGATCAACGTGGGTACTATTCAAGACAGCTATCTGGGTTAGTTGAGACTGGATCATGTCTTCCGCTGCCATGGACCAATTTCCGGCCAAGTATTCTTCGATGATACGGGAGGCATTCCTGGAATCATTAAATCTGACAGAGGTTATGCATAAATGTGCACGTTGATCAACACAGCCCAAAAGCACCAAATCAGCCAATTCTTCTACCTGAGCTTGGAGTAAATCTATTCTTTGGTTGGCAGCTAAGATCCCTGACAAAATATGTTGATTAATTGCATTTTGGGACTCAAGTATCATAGAAGTTTGTTGAACAACTTGATTAACGGAGGCAGCAGTCTGCACTTGATTGGCCATGGCCACTCCGGCCGCGACCGCTGCAGCAGCAGATACCGCCACGGCTGTCACTATAGCAGCTGTGATTCCAAAATCCCTGCGGACTCTAAGTAGCTCAACAATGGGGAATTTATCAGGGTCCGCAATAACTGGGATTGGAACAAAGGTTGGAATTTTCATAACCACTGCTACAGCCGAAGAACCATCCCAACATTCAGATAAGAAACAATTAACATTAAAACAATCCAGCATTTCTGACGAGGTGTCATTAGCCAAAAGGAGTAAGAACGGAGATTGAACACAAACCGCTGCAGGGGGCAATGTGGCATTATCCAACAGAGAGTTGAACGAAACAGATGTGAGTCTACTACCTCGCTCACTCTCGTAAACAGTGCCAGAAACATTAGCCAACCAACTTTTGGCTCCCAGCAATTGAGCCAGTGCAGAAATATCAGCTGAAGCCCCCTTTGTGTTGGAAATCAGCCATTGAAACCAGGACCAACCCACTCCTGTAGAGGAGTTGGCACTGTTGCTAAAGTCATAAACATACCTCTTAAGAGAGGGGGAAAGGGAGAAACCTTTAGCAACTTGACGTTTCTCCCAAGAATAATCCTGACAAGGCGTGAATGTTGGGGGGAAACTAAGATTAGGGGTACAGTAAGGAGAAGCCTTAAAATGAGTGGCATAAGGAAGTCCACTAGAATATGGGGGCATTGGAATTAGTACCTCGGAGATACTAGCCAAGGTAGTTATGGTTAAAGCAGAGCTATTTACGGAGGTTCCTGAGCCTGATTGTTCCCCTGAGACTACTTGGCCCAATACAGTACTGAGAATGCTCCCTGAGACTTGACTGGACTGCAATGGATTGTCCCAGTTAGTCAAATTCTTGGTCTTAAGACGGATACAATGAGCGTTCCCAAGGCCAAAACAAAACACTCCTGTGAGATTAACTTGAGATTGATTGTAAATGCGTTCCACGTCCCCTCTAGGAGAGGCACAGGGCGCAGACATCTCACACGAGGTAGAGAAAAGAGTGGGAAGGACACTGGAATTACCGTGAACCGGCATCGGCATTGGCCAAGCCCGTGCCACCGCCCACCATTGCATTGGTGTCGTCTGTGTCATTGGCATCAGCACCAGAGCCAGAGCACTCAGCAGAATGAAGATCCTCATCACGGGATTGCTGTGGTAATTCTTGTTGCTGAGTAGCTGGCGTCAGGACTCTTCTTGTCAGGCGTTCAGGGACCCACAATGGTTCCGTGCGATCCTGGGGAAAAACACATACGGATCCTCGTGCCCATGTCAGCACGGGGTCGGGGCCGTTCCATTGGCCCGTAAGAACATCTTTCCACTTAACATAGCCAATCACAGAGGGATGAGGGAACACATGTCTATCGGCCGCAGAGCGACCATGAATATCCAAATTCAAAAAATTAATAGTAAAGAGAGCTAAGGACAAGCATTCTTTAGGAGTATGTCCAGCTCCTATTCCCCCTTTTTGTTTTTGTAAAGTTTCCTTTAAGGTGCGATGAGCACGCTCAACAATGCCTTGTCCTTGAGGATTGTAAGGCAGACCATGAGTAAGTTGCACTCCCATAGTAGAACAAAAGGACGTGAATTGTCTGCCAGTATAAGCAGGTCCATTGTCAGTCTTAAGGGACGTGGGCGCACCCCACGCCGCCCAGGCTTCCAGGCAATGAGTGATGACATTACGTGCCTTTTCTCCTGATAACGCAGAAGCATGAATAACTCCAGAGCACGTATCAACAGAAACATGGACATACTTGAGGTTACCAAAGTCAGGTATATGTGTCACATCCATTTGCCAGACAACCAGTGGCTTCAACCCCCGTGGGTTCACTCCATAAGTAGGGGGATGAAGAAATGTGACACAATGGGGACAGTGCAATACTATCTGCCGAGCATCTGCTCTAGAAATGGAAAAACGCCTGCGCAGTGTTAAAGCATTAACATGGAAATTTTGGTGAAACAATTTAGCCTCTTCTAAGGAGGAAGCCAAACAGATCAACTGACCTCGAGTGGCTGAGTCCGCACAGGCATTACCCTGTGATAATGGACCAGGGAGAGAGGTGTGAGCCCGGATGTGCATTGGATAAAAGGGAGCAGTGCGGCTACAGATAAGCCGTCGAAGCTGATTAAAGTAAGCAGATACATTACGGGCATCACTAATAGCTCCCACAGCCTCTAGGATTTTTAGTGCTTGCACCACATAGATGGAGTCCGAAATGAGATTAAAAGGAAAAGAACACTGTTTAAACATCTTAATAACAATTTGCAGTTCTACCCATTGTGGATTTCCAGGAGCAAATTGATGCTGGACAGGGGGAGAATCATTAATGACATAAGCTCCCATTCCAGACTTGGAACCATCAGTAAAAATATTAACAGCCCCCGGAATTGGACTGGATGAAGTTACTTTAGGGAAAATAATAGGATGTTCCTTAACAAAATGGAGTAACGGATGAGAAGGGTAATGATTATCAATATCCCCTTGAAACGAACAACATAGAATAGCCCAGTTATCTAGAGTAGCACACAAAACATTAAGTTGAGCTTTAGTATAGGGTATAATAAGAGAAGAAGGTGATTGTCCGAAAAATTGAATGTTTTGTTGAATCCCTTTAAGTGCTAATGCTGCAACAGCATCAGGATAATATTCTAAGGATTTTCCTGGGGATACATGTGGGTGTATCCATAGCAAAGGTCCATCTTGTCATAGTACTCCAGTAGGCTGCCGCATAGTGGCAAGCACACATAATTGAAAAGGTTTATCACTCTGGAGCCTGCATAAAGTGGCATGTTGTATAGCTTCTTCTACTGTCATAAGGGCCGCTCTAGCCTCTTTGGTGAGGCTACGAGGGGAAGTAAGATCTGGATCACCTTTAAGAGTAGCATACAAAGGCTGTAGTACAACATTAGAAATATGTAAATATCCTCGTATCCAATTAATATCTCCCAGCAGTTTCTGAAAATCATTTAGAGTTTGAAGATCCTGAGTTTGTATGGTGATTTTTTGTGGTTGTAATTTGTCATACCCAATTGTTGCTCCCAAATACTTAATAGAATCTCCTGTTTGAACCTTTTTAGGTGTTATATGTAGCCCACATTGTGCTAACAACTTCACGAGGTCGTCATAGGCCTCATGAACTGTTTGTTCTGATTTAGCAGCCAATAATACATCATCCATATAATGAATGATCTTGATGGAGGAGTACTTTTGTCTGAGGGGCACAAGTGTCTTCCCTACATACATCTGACACATTGTGGGACTATTAGCCATTCCCTGCGGCAACACTATCCACTCAAACCTTTGATCTGGTTCCTCGTGGTTACACGAGGGAAGGGTAAAGGCAAAACGCTGCGAGTCTTTAGGATGTAAAGGAATAGAAAAGAAACAGTCTTTAATGTCAATAACAATAATGTGCCAGCCTTGAGGAACAGAAGAGAGCAGAGGCAGCCCTCTCTGAATGGGCCCCATAGGTTGCATTTGAGCATTAACCGCTCGTAGATCATGCAGTAGGCGCCACTTCCCTGATTTTTTCCTAATGACAAATATGGGAGTATTCCATGGAGAAGTAGAGGGTTGGATGTGACCCAAGTCAAGTTGTTCTTTAACTAGAGCATGGGCTGCTGTCAGTTTAACCGAGGGAAGAGGCCACTGAGGCACCCAAACAGGCTCCTCGGTGAGCCATGTTATGGGTATTTGAGCCTCAGCGGCCCCTAGGAAAAACCCAGACCAAATCTGTCAAGCTTTTGATGACCTTGTACAGGATGCTTACGTCCCTGTAAATGTTTTCCTAGTCCTAAACCTGGCCTATACCCCATATTGTGCATAATTTGTTGGGACACTGGGGAATAGTCATTACTAAGAGTGAACCCCATGTCTTTCATCAGGTCACGGCCCCATAAAGAGATAGGTAAATTAAGTACATAAGGCTGAAAAGTACCATGATGTCCTTCCGGGTCCTTCCAGGAAAGATGTCTACAGCTAACCTGAGGAGCCTGGGCATATCCAAGTCCTCTCAGAGATTGATCAGAAGTCTGCACTGGCCATCCCTTAGACCAGTCCTTAAGTGCAATGATGCTACGATCTGCACCTGTATCAAGTAAGCCCACAATTGATTTACCTTCTATGCTTAATTCCAAAGTAGGGCGATTACTCATATCTAGTGACAAATAAGCACAATTCCCTCCGGTGGTACCAATCTCATTCCCTGTCCGTGACTTTGAGTCTGCAGGGAAATGATCATGTAAACTAGGCAAAACCAGTAATTGAGCAATCCGATCTCCTGGGGAGATGGACACAATGCCTTTTGGAGCTTCCACCATAACCTTTACTATCCCTACAGTATCAGGACTTATGACTCCAGGGAAAACATGAAGACCTTGCAAAATGGAAGATGCACGTCCAATTAGCAAACCTACAGTGCCAGGTGGTAGAGGCCCTTTGAACTCAGTTTCCACCAATTGGACTCCCATCTTAGGTGTTAACACGAGTCTGGAGGTGGAACAGAGGTCCAATCCCGCGGCACCTGTAGTGGCTCTCCGCGTTTCATGGGATGGCGTAGAGATGGCCATGTCTCGGGTTCGGGTGTGACATTCTCCACTGCCCCATATATTTGCGGGCCCTGGGGTCGGGGGCCCCGTCGGCCGTTTTTTGGCCCAGCTGAAATAAGCTGTCCATGGATGTCCCTCACTGATGTACACTCTTTTGCCCAATGCTTCCCCCTTTTGCACCTTGGACACAATCCCGGTGATCGAAGGCCAGTGGAAGGGCCACCGTGAGGAGGTCCAGTAAAATTGACATTTTTGGGACACTCACGTCTGATATGACCGGGTTGACCACAATGGAAGCATGTTCTGGCGGCAGGATTGCCCCCTTTTGTAATCCGAAGGACAGCAGCTGCAAGACCTGTATTAGTTAAAGGCCCTCCAATCTCTCTACACACTTTCATCCATACTTCTATGCCTTTGTTCTTATAAGGAGCGATTGCTGCTTTACATTCCTTGGTGCATTGCTCAAAGACCAATTGCTTAACAAGGGGCATGGCTCTATCAGGATCCCCAAAAATCTTTCCAGCAGCATCCACCATCTTTGCTACGAAATCTGAAAAGGGTTCTGTAGGGCCTTGTAAAATCTTGGTCAAATTACCAGACACTTCTCCTCTATTTGGAAGTGACTTCCATGCCCGAATGCAAATGTTATTAATTTGATCATATACCTCAGGAGGGAATCCTGTCTGTTGATTAGCAAATCTACCTTGCCCCAAAAGCATGTCCTTATCCCAATGAGGATGTCCTGCTGCATGGTTTTGGGCGGCCTGCTCTATTGCGCCCTCTAGCATAAATGCTCTCTAGTCCAAATACTTGCCCGGAGAAACACAAGCCCGAACAAGGCTAGCCCAATCAGAGGGAGTCATACAGAATCTAGACAGACTCTCCACCTGAGTTAATGTGAAGGCGGCATCCACCCCATAAGTGCGTACAGACTCTGCCAGGGTCTTCACAATTTTGAAATCTAAAGGCTCCGAAAATCTTCCCCTATTCTCATCCTGAAAAACTGGATAAGCAAGACCCATCTCAGCGTTAACAGCCTTCCATGTTTGAGCATGGAAAGCTCTCCCCGAAACACCCCCACCATACGGCGGTGGGTCCGGAGGATCACATTTCTTGAGCCCCGGTCTATCTTCGTTCCCTTCTCCAGCAGCTAAACTCCCTAGCTGGCGAGACAGCCTCCCAAGCTCCTCCTCCTCATCCTCCTCTTCTTCTGACCCGCTTCCACATGGGGGTGTGCGCAGCGCACTGAGATCTGGATACAAGCGTTTCCTCCCCTGCTTCTTGCTCCGCACGCTCCCATCCTCCCGAGATACCTCACCTTTTGTCAGAGATAATCGTCTCCTCCCCTGTTTCACGCTCCGCACACTCCCATCCTCCTGAGATATCGCACTGCCTGCTGTCTCCGATTTCTCCTCATGTAACTTTTCTAAAACCTCCTGTCCTTTAGCAAGTGCGTCATGACATCTGCCATCTGTGAGGCAACTACGGACTATCTTCCAAAGGGGAATCACCCCACCCTCCAATATGCCCTGCTCACAAGCAAAGTCAAGATCCTTGCCCAATTTATCCCAACAAGGCATAGTAAGGCTGCCCGAATATGCAAACCACGGTGCAGCAACATCTACTTTCTGCAAAAATCTCTGTAAGATACTATGTTTCACTTTCAGGCCTTTGGAACGTAACAGGCCGTCTAGTGCCAGAAGAAGCGGGCTTGAAGATGTGACACCCATGACACAGCAACAGAACAGATACAGAGGACAAAACGAAAGTACACAGAAACAAAAGAAAAGTACACAGTGCAGCTGCAATAAAATATGAGGCTCTCTCTGTCTTTGTAGAGGAGCTGACTCCGCTTTGATTGCGGGTCCCACTAACCGGGACTATCAGGTCCCGCCCACCGGGACTATCAGGTCCCACTCACCGGGACTGTCGGGTCCCACCCACGGGGACTATGGGGTCCCACTTACCGGGACTGTTCAGTGCACCACCTCTGACGACTTGCAAGTTTTGATTTTCCCGGGTTTCGGCACCACTTGTCGCGACCCCCTTGCCCGCAAGGAAGACGCAACACCGGGAATCTTCTTACAGCTGTTTATTCAAGCTCTCGAGAGTTCTTCTAATCTCCCAGAAGCCCCTCCCAGCCTTAATAAAGTATCCAAACACCCAATGCGAAGCTGCCACGTGGAGCTTTCTCGTAGGGTGTCAAGGAACCATGTGCCAACTCTCCCAAAGAAGGAGTTGTTTATCACAGACCACCACAAGGCCAGCGCCATCTTGTAATGGCGACCACAGTCCGCAGAAGCGGCTCGCCACAAGAAAGAACTTTAAAAAGAAAACCAGAGCCTCTCTGAGCTGTAGGAGAACTTCCCGGAGGGAGGAAGAAGGGGGCAGGACGATGCTTTTATTTTTTTTTTATTTTTTATTTTTTTTAAGAGAGAGTGATAGAGGAGAGAGAGAGAGAGAATTTTTAATATTTATTATTTTTTAGTTCTCGGCGGACACAACATCTTTGTTGGTACGTGGTGCTGAGGATCGAACCCGGGCCGCACGCATGCCAGGCAAGCGCGCTACCGCCTGAGCCACATCCCCAGCCCCAGGACAATGCTTTTAAAGGAAAAGCCTTGGCCAGGGCACTGCGAGGCCTGGATCTCCCCTGCGCCTTCTCACCTGGTCTCCTGGCAACGCGCCCTCCTGTCCCTGGAAACCGCTGGGAGCAGAACCTGGGATTGGGGCCTCCGCCAGGCTATGCAGGAGACATTGGTGAGAACCACGCCTGGAGCACCAACCCCGCAGGGCTCAGGTCCTCAGCTCTGCCTGAGCCTGGTTCCTTGGAAATTGCTCCTCCCCTTCCTCTCTGGCCTGCTTTGAGCCCTTACCGTGGGCCAGGCACTGAGGTGACCAATGCTTTACAGCTACGTTTTTACCTATGAGGTTGGTTTTCTTTCTAGCTGCGTTTTCAGATGCAGAACTGATGGGAAGCCTCTTGCCCTAGGGCTGCTTTTGCTGGGGAGGCAGCCTGATGGGACTTCCTGTGGTCCACCAGGATCACAGGCTCCTGTTCACTCCAGCCACTGGGGTAGGGTGCTGGCTCCAGGAGTCCCACCAGGTTTCAGTGATTTGGCCCAGAGCAGGAAGGAAGAGGGCAGGTGGGGACCACAGTTAGGTGGTGTCTGTCTCCAGATGTCTGTCCTGTCTTCCTGTCCCCTGTTCCCCTGAGAGGCCCTGCCAAAGCTGGAAGGAGGAGGCTGCCCAAATGAAGGGCA
Organism: Spermophilus citellus; assembly: GCF_964194105.1. Taxonomy (NCBI): domain Eukaryota; kingdom Metazoa; phylum Chordata; class Mammalia; order Rodentia; family Sciuridae; genus Spermophilus; species Spermophilus citellus. The sequence continues at coordinate 96,220,003 of NC_138184.1, read as the reverse complement.
AAGCCCTGCCTTTTCCTTCTGGCCAAGGTGTTCCAAAGCACCCCTTCCCATCCCAGCTCCCCTGTGGGACCCCTTCCTGGTCAGGGGGTTTACTTCAATGATGGGACGAGCCCCAACATCTCAGTTGTGAATTTACAGGACATTGTGAGCACACTAGTGGGACATGCCAGGCGGGCACTGTGCCACCAAACCTTCCCCAGGTCTCTAACCAGCCCCGGGTCTCAGTCCCAAAACCCACCCATCTCCTCTGCAATCCCAAGCCTCACTTTTGTCTCTGGGTGGCCGGAGCCTATGAAGGGACAGAGGGCTGGGTGGGGTGGGGGCTGCTTCCTCCCTGAAGGAGCCCTGGGGCCTTGTGATGGCTCCTCTGAGGACTAACACTCGGGTTCCTACAAGGGTGTGTCTCTTTCCCCTCTCCCCTCCCCAGTGGGGTTGGAAACTCCTGGTCCCTGCGGTGGCCCAGGGGTGACGACCACTCTGAGCCAGGATGGAGTAGCTGTGCTGTGGCTGGGCAGGAGCGCTGGCCCTGGGTGCTCACCAGCTCAGTCTGGGGAAAACAAAGGCCAGAGGTGATGGCAGCCCCGACCCTGTCTGCCTTCCACCCACAGCTCAACTGGGGGCTCTGGTTCAGCTGCAGCCTGGCTTCTTGTGCCCACACACACTGCCCTTGGAGGGCTGAGGGTGCCCCTTCCTCTGCCCCCCTCTGCCCTGCTCTCCTTCCACATCCCACAAGAGCTCTATGACCCCCTTCCTGTCCCTGTGGGCCATCACTGGTGACACCACCTGCACCCGAGTGTTAGTCCTGCTGGGAGACTGAGTCCTCCATCCCCATCCAGTGCTGCCTGCTGCAAGGTCATGACCACATCCAGATAGGACACCTGCCCCTGAATACTTCAAAGACAAAGACCTTATTACAATGACGGGGCAGCCACCGAGCAGACTTGGAGACTAGGGAGACAGACTTGGGAAGGAAGACCAGAGTGAACCGGCTCCCAAGGTCAAGATGCAGCGGCTACAGCTCTGGCCAGCCTCACATGCAGAGCAGGACAGAGCGGGCCATGGTGTGGCTGGAGCTCACGGAAGCCAGGAGCACCAGGGCTTCCAGAGTTTATCCTGCACTGGGCTCCTCTTGAGACCCTTCGGGGGACAGCAGAGCAGCCTTCAACTCAGAGAATCACCATGAGACAGGGCATAGGATCCAGGGCCCACGGCCTATGCGCAGAGGACTGTCCTGCCCAACTAGGAGATCGCTGGTCACTTGGAGAGCCTCCAAGAGAACCTGGGGACCAAAAGCAGGGCACAGACTCCCATTCCTCCAATCCCCATGACCCCGGTATCCTCAAAGTAACCTGGTACTGTGTGTGAGGGACAAAAGGGGCCCCGGAAGCTGGCCCGCCACATCAACTTCTAGACCTTCCAGGTAGGAGCTACCCTTTGTCAATGCCTAGTAAACCCCAGGTGCCACTTTACGTATTTAACTCATCTGGAGTTAGTTCTCACAGGAGTTAAAAGCATTCCCATCCTATCTCAGTGGATAAGGACACCACGTGACAAGGTTGGGATCTTGCTTGGGTGGCACAACCGTGAGCCGAAGGAGGATGCACCCGGGCGCTGGCCACGGCTGTGCTGTACAGGGCACGCTGACCGACCCTGCATCTCCCACCTCTGCCCACTCCCTCCACCCTCTGTTTACATCTTCTTCTTGTCCTGATGTCCATGGTGATGTCCCCCAAGCCCAGGTTGCCCTTTCTCTCACCAAACTTGAAGGCTCTCAGAGGACTTCAGTGTTCCCTTCGGGCTACTGTATGGATTCCTTGTCTCAAAGACGCCAGGTGGCGGTCATTTGTAGGAGACAGGATGGAGGCAACAGTCCATTTCCCTCTGACAAGGAGCACCTCTCACGAGCTCTGTCTTGTCAGCTCACCTCTGAGCCCCACTGGGGACCCTCTCAGAAACCTCCCCTCTCTCTGAGCTGGGGGTCCCTCTGCATGGAATTGCTAGGATAGTGGAGGGGACACTCAGGGACACAGTTCTCTCCCTGGTGTTTCTTGCCTCTTTATTAGTCAGGGTCTGCTGGCCACTTGAACAAACCCGAATCACAGTGGCTTTAGATTTATTTCTTTTTGATATTACAGCCCAAAGTGGGGAGGGGGTGGGGTGGAGGTTGTGCTCCATGCAGTCATATCCCACCCAGGTCTCTCTGCATCGTGGCCCTCTGCAGACACGCCGGAGGTCACTCTGGAGTCCTGCAGAATCTACTGGGGGCTCCCATCATCTTCACTGGCTAGAACCCAGCCCCATGGTCCCTCCCTAGCCACAAGGGATGCTGGGTCCTGCCCTGTGGCCTGCAGGAGAATGAAAGGCGCTTGCTGAATGCGTTTTCCTGCTGTCTCCCACACCAGAGGCCTGCTGTCACTCCTTGCAGTCACTAGAGTCCCCTGGTCTCAACTGAGCATCTTCTTCCAGGGCTGGCTCATGTTATGTGTAACGAGGTCTCCTTAGAGCAAAGATTAGCAAATGCTGAGGGCCAGCGCCTGTTTCCCTGTGGCCACTGTCACAGCCGGAGCAGGCAAGCACTGTTCGCCACAGACACCAGGTTCCGGGGTTCCCTCCACCCCCAGGTCTTGCTTCCCAGGCGACAGGATCCCCCCATGGCTTCCAGGGCCTGCAATTAGGTGGTGCAGAAATAGCCCGAGGAGGGGGCAGCAGGCCTCTGCTCTTTGTCCTCTTTACCTCCAGGGGACCCTGCACAGCCTAAGGTATCCGGTCTCTGGCTCTTCACAGAAAAGGGTCTGTGTACCTCCACCCTGGAGGGAAGAGCCCCGCCTTTGGAAACTGGAGAGTCTGACCTTTGCTGAATGATTTGCCACCTTGCAGCTTGTGCTGGAGGAAATCAGGGACTGTCAGGACCTGGAACTCAAAGTGACTCCTGCAGGCCACAGCCCCAGGCTGTCACCCTCCCTAATGGTTCAAACTAAAAGGGGGAAAAGGGGCAAAAACATCAGGGGCTTCAGTTGATGTGGGAGAAGTTGGTGATTTTATTCCAGGATGATTTGTTCAAGTTGGGGTGGGGACAGAGAGGCAGTGATCTTTACAAAATGAAGGCAGAACTTTATTTTCACTCACACATTTGGAAGCACAGACTCCAGTTACCGTTCTCATAATGACCACAGTCGCTCCACCTCCATCAGGTCCTGACAATGGCATGGGCATAAGGAACCATTCAGCTTTGTCTTCCAGGAAGCTCAGTGTTTGACTGAAGCTCCATGTCGTCCATCCTCAACAGGAGAGCTGAGTCCAAGGAGCTCTGCAGTGGCATCAGATAGGACCCACCCCGAGGGCTGTCAGACTCTCTCCCTCGCTCCCTGTCTCCCATCTGCTCTCCCTCTCCTCTTCTTTCCTTTTCCCATCTAAAGCAATTTCAAACCCAGGTGTCCACAGGTTCAGTTCACCCTACTCCTTCCTCTGTGGCCCCAGCACAAGTGTCCCTTAGTGGCTCCTCTTGTGTTTTCTCCCCACCGGGGGACACCTTCAAATGGGATGTGGTTATGGTTCATACGTGTGTGCTTTTAATATAGAGGTGCCATGTTGCGTCTGGATCTTGCTCTCCTTGTCTTTTCCCACAAGCAGTTGGGGACAGCCCCACTCTGTCATGCTGGCCCTAGTCTATTGCCTCTGCTGGTTCCCAGGAATGAGCCCTGGTCCTTCCTGCACATCCTGTCCACACCTCCCAGGTGGCCACCGTCCACTTCCCTAGTCACGTCTTGGTCTGCTCTGTTAGTGTGAGCCATTGCCTGAAGGTGGGCTTCCACGCAGACCAGAGACGGTGACCCTTCATCTTTGAAATCAAAATATTAAAGATTCCAAGATCCAAGAGTTTTCCATAAACCGTTAATTTCGACTCATAAATCTTTATAATCTATTTTCAAATCTAACACGTTTGAACATTCATTTTAAAAGAGAAATTTAAAAATCTTAACTACGTGGGAGTGAAGATAGTGGAGTAAGTTTGGGCAGCACACCTGGACCCCTCCAAAGCCCACAGAGGAAGCAGTAGAGAACAGCTCCTGGGGAGGGGTGGCTGTTATGGGTTAGAGATGAGGTGTCCCCCGGAAGCTCATGTGTGAGACAACACAAGGTCGGCGGTGAACAAGTGGCCTTGCGAGCCTTAACCTAACAGTGCAATAATCCCCTCATAGGGATTACCTGGGGGGTAGTGGAAGGCAGGTGGGGTGTGGCTGGAGGAGGGGGTCCCTGGGTCCCTATATCTTTAGGGTTTACATTTTGTCTATGGTGAGGGGTGCCCTCTGTTCCCTGGTGCCCTGTCCCCACCTGCTTCCCTCTGTCATGCTCTTTTGCCATGATGTTCTGCCTCATCTCAGGCCCCAAGGAATGAAGGTGGCCAACCAGTCTTTTTAAGCTGACGAACCCATTCAGCAAAGTATCAGGATACATGATCAACATTAAAAAAATGATAGCTTTCCTGTTCTCCAATAGTGAATATTCAAAGAAAGAAATCAGGCAAACTATCCAATTCACGATAACATCAAAAATAAATGAAGTACTTGGGACTAAATCTAACCACGGAGGTAAAAGACATTCACAATGAAAACTATAGGACACTGAAGAAAGAAATTGAAGAAGCCTCTCTTGGTATGTACAAGGAGCCCGACATAGGCTGATATTCAGCAAGAGCTATCAAGCAGATGAATTAACAGCATAGGCAGCTAATTATAGCACTAGGTGATGTTATTGAGAACTTAGGTCATGTAGGACACTGTTTTGCTCTCAAGCAACGATTGCCTCATTTGATTAGCACAATAATTTGGGGAAATATTATAAAACCTGGCCTGTTCAGGCTGCATATGGTAGCTGCTGAATATGCAAAGAAATAATACATGAAAATCAAAAATCATAAGTTAAAAAGGGTTAGGGAACACTACCATATTACTATGCATTCTGTGCCTTAGACTCTTAATAATTGAATTAAAGGAGACTGGCCAGTAGACAGGCTGCCCCTGAAAGTGACAGGGAGCTTGGCCCAGGAGGAGGCTGTGATTGGTGCACACAGTTACCCACGCAGACACAGCTGAGCCCTTCCACACAAATACATCCCACAACACGTCCCTCTCTGGGCTCAGAGACAACCTCAGTGAGGACTAGCCCTGGGCTGGTTCTTGACTCTCTGTGATTCTGTCACTCTTTCTGGGACTCATGTCCCACAGGCAAGAATGATTTGCCCAAAGGAAATAAAAAAGGGGCAAGTCCACAACCTTGTACAAAGGAGAAAGCAATGCAGCCTTGTCCCTTCTCTGTCTGAATAAGAACTTCCACTCAACCGCCAGGTGGTGGCGCTGCGCTCAGGGAGGAAAGAGAGCAGAGGGTCCAGGCAGTGGAGGACTGGCAGCTGCTGGGGTGAGACCCCACTCCCCTGGGCCCCAGGAGGCCTGGAGCCCTCCTTTCTGCTGGAGGGACATGTCCACAGTGGTCCAGGGCTGCTCCCACCCACAGTTCTGTGGTCATGAAGACACCAGGCCCAGGGTGTTCCTCCTGGTCATCTCCCCCCCCCCCCCAAGGAATGGAGTCTCCAGTCTTGATGGCTCATGTGACATTAGTCACCCTTCCTGGCTTCCAGAACAGCGATGGTTTGTCTTGTTTTTAATACAGAAGGCAAAAGAGGGAAAAGCTGGGTCTAGGATCTTGTTGGTGTGGACCTCAGGCAGATGTGAGTCTCGGGGGGACAGCCCACCAGGGACACCTCTGCAGACAGTGGGCACAGCAGGCATAGGCCTTGGAGTGGCGCTCTCTGCTCCAGGCTGCCTGTCTCTGCTCCTCCGCAGAACGCTTCCTCGAGCAGGGAAGCGAGTCTCTTTCTGCTGGGGACTTTCTTGGTTGTCACCCAGAGCAGGCCTCTGCTCTCCTGCGGGAGTCACAGGCTGTGCACCAGGGACACAGTGGCTGGTTCAGGCGCCAAGACTCACTGACGGGACTTCTGCAGCTTCAGAATTAACAAGTGCGAGTTCAGAGTGGCGCAGAGTTGGATTCTGGTGGCCACCAGCTGAAAAGTGGCTCTAAGACACAGCTCCGTGGGACCTGTCCAAAGCTGAGCCAGTAGATTCAGAACCAGAGGCTTCAGGTCCTGATCCTTACAGATACCAGCTCTTCATGGAAGGTCCCCAAGGAGATCAGGAGTCTTTAAGGCTCTAGAGAAGAATGGGAGGGCTGGTGAATGCAAGGGATGACCATTTGACTCATCCACCATCAGTTCAGGCCCAGTGTTTCCTTCCAGTCGAAGTCCCAAATTTGGCTGAGGAGCAAAATGCCCATCCACAATATGTGGATTCTGATTGACAGTCGCAACTCCTGGCATTTGGATTCCCTTTATTGGAATTCACTTTTGTGACCTCCCTTGCAGCCAGAGGGGGAAGCCCTGCTTGGATAACCCCTGAGATAAAAGCCTCTTTGTCCCCTGGTTCCTTTCTGCTTGGGACACACATGCTGTGCCTGGAGCTGGTGCAGCCAGCTTGAGACCATGAGATGACAGCCAAGAGGAGGAAAAGCCAACTCACAGAGGATAAGGGTGAAGAAGGAAGGGAGCAGATGAGTCCCATGCCATGCCACAGAGAACCTGAAGCAATTCACAGAGCAAAGACCTCCAAATGTCCCCTCTGCAAAAGAAACATTTTATGTCCTTACCAGGAAGGCTGCTATAGGTTGAGTGTTCATCCTATTAGAGCTGAGCACCTTAAATAATAAGCTCACTAATTAACCCTAATCCCGTATTTTTTCCCTCTCCCCCTCCGCCCTGCCTCACTCATCCCCAGGGTGAAGCAGGAAGTGCACCTGGTCTGTGGTCTGTCTCCTCCATCCTGCTCCAAAGTCTCCAACTCCAAGGTTAGAAAACAAATCCACTCACTCTGGAGAGGCCGCCTGGCAGCGCCTCCTCTAATGGGCGACTGGGCTCTGGGTTCCTGTTCCCAGGGTCCATCACAAAGGGGGCTCCTGGGGGCTGTTTGCAGGTTAAGCAAGTGGCACCCTGGACTGTCTGTTGGAGGCTGCCGTCTGCGCGGGCCTCTCCCGCTCACTGGACGTCCCTGGTTTGCTTTTCTCTGAGTTTCTAGCACCATCTCTTTGTGGGGTGGCCCCTCCGAGGGGGCCCCAGTTTGATAGCCGGATAACCCCGACAACGACAGGGAGCCTTCCCAAAGACGGAACCCTGCTGAATGGCCCCTGGAATGGCCCCTGGCATTTTACCAGAAGTATGGTTGAGAGGGAGCCATTAAGATAATGTTAGATTGCAGCAGGTTGTGTCTTCAATTTTATATTAGACCTTTACTGTCTGGTAATAGGATGGCTCTTGCTGCCTTGGGCGCCCGCTACTTTGGAGTTCCCATTGAGTTCTCGCATCGGGGTTCCGAGAGAGAGTGCACGTGCAGCCCGGGGGAGGGAGTTCCGGTTGGTGTGTGGTGTGTTCCTGGAGGAGCCCCCTGGGTAGCGTTCAGGAGAGTTCCTGGGGAGGGTGCTGGTGGAGTTTGGAAATAAAGTTTGTTCCTGCTTGAGTGGCTCGTGATTTGTGCCAGACTGCGTGGCCCTGGTTATTAAGTGGCCTCCTCAGAGGCTGAGACATAGGCTGAGGCCACTGGGAATATTTGATTTTTTTAAAAAGATACAAGCACCGAAGCACAAAGACAGGATTTTTAAAGAAGTGCCTTTAAGACTCCTCTGCTTCCCGCCCAGTTTAACAGGTCGCTACCAAAAGCCTCCAGTCCTTTGAGGCTGCGCGGTGAGACTGTGAAGGGGCTTCACAAACACGGAAATGGTGCCTTTGTACACGTTCTGACACATAGGTCCGTGCACTGTTGGATTTTCAATGTGTGAATCTGGTTTTAGTGGGGAGGACCCAGCCTGCTTGTTTGGAGGCGTGACAAGGAACATTTGTGGCAGTCAAGAGCAGAGGGAAGGAAGCCTGGCCAAGACAGATCCACATTCTGGGTCAAAATTGCTGTCACTAGACTAGATTTTCAGGCAGCCACAAGAAAGGTTAACAGAGACATGCCACCTTCTTACAAACAGATGCTCCTCGTGATTATGCAATTGGATGATTAATTTACTGCAGATGACGGGGACACTGTCACCTGCCTTTATTCTGAAGAGAGTGACTCCCTATAGTTCCTGTGGATTGCCCTGAGTCTAGTCCTTTCCTCTCCGTGGGCAAATTAGGCAGCATGAGTGACACTGTGCTGCAGTAACAACAATCCCAATTCTCAGTGGCCTAACAACACATTGAAGAAAAGTTTGGTGTTTGTTTCTCGCTGCACCCTGATTCCCTCACAGGGGTGCCTGGGAGTCTGCTCTACAGCATCTGCACTTTAGGACCCAGGTTGCTGGAACACCTGTCTTCTGAAATGTCACCATGCAGAGAGAAAGGGAATGTGGAGATGGCTGGCTGGCATTTACAGATGTCACCTGGAAGTGACCAGTGAGAGACCATAAAGTTGGGCATAAGCTACCCCTTCCCAGAGCCCATGGCCTTACAATATGGGTCTGTAACTCATCCCATCAGCAGCAAGGGGGCTCTCCACTCTCTGGGTCTGGGATGGCCTTCTGATTGGCCTTGTCCACTGGCACTACAGAAAATGTGATGGGACCTGGGGCTCCAAAGGGATTGTTGATGGGGTTCATCCTTTGTTCTCTTCCTACAGCACACCCAGGCTAGTCTGCTGGGTGCTGAAGAACTCTGACCACCAGCTCCACCCCAGGCCTGTGATGAGGCTGACTCTAGGTGGATTGGCCAGGTGCTATGGACGCTTGAATGAGAACATGTAAGATCAGCAGAGCCCGGCCCAGATCAGCTGAATGGCTGACACACGGATTGTTAGTTGTTTTGAGGCCCTAAGTTTTGGGATGTTTTGTTACGCAGCTGTAGCCAACCACTATGTAAGATGTCATTTCTACTCAACTTTCACTGCCCATAGAAAACTGCACAGGCACACCCAACTTCAAGAAAGAGTGAATACAATACTGGAAAATGCCCAGAGAATAGCTGGGTACACTGGTTAGACAGCAGAAATAACCAACAGAGGGGGCTACTCAAGGAATCAGAGCTCAGGAAATCAGAAAACCAAAGAAAGGCAGGTGTAGAAGCTATATGTCACACACTCTGGTCTCTGAGTCCAAAACCCCGAACAATGCAGACAAAGCTGTCATTGTCCCTTTATGACAAGAAGTAACTTCAATACTCTCCACCTATAGGGAGGGAGATAGTGCTCTTTAAACATAAGAGAGAACAAAGTCAGTCCACAAACCCCGACAGGTAAGAGATGACATCACGTGGCTGCACCTACTGCAAGTCAACCTGATTTCCCTTCCACGTCTGCGTGGCCCAAGCCTAGAAGAAGGCTTCCTTTCAGCCCTGCCCTGGCTCGCCATGATCCAGAATCTGACACTGTCCCCAAGGATACCAGGAGGGCTCTCTGTTCCCAGGTTCTTGCTGTGTTCTTATTTGACGTTTCTCTGAAGCTGAGGATTTGGTGAAACAGGCAGGAGAGGGGACCATTGGTGAGATTTCCCATGGCCTCCCGCCTTTTTCATTCTGGCTGCCCCTGAGAATCTTGTGGCCTCCCTGGACCAGCTGAACTAGAATCTCCCCCAGGGACCTAGGAAAGCTGCTATTCCTTGCAGAATCCCCCCAGAGATGCTGAAGTGCTACTTTGAGGCATGCCTAGGCATTTTCATACTTTGGAATCCTCTTTATTAAAAATATACAAAGTTACAAGTGAAAAAAGTATGAAACTCAATATTTATTTGGAAGCTGAAAATAAACCACACGAAATTGCACATTTTGAGAAGCTAAGGAACACCACAACCATCACGAGACTTAGAAAGACTGTAAGGCATTTTTATTAATTAGCTGCCTCATACGACTGTAAGATTTTAACTTCCCACACTCCCAATTCATTCTTGTCTGCATATTCTTTGATCCAAAGTTTATGGCATAGATTTTGTCATATAAATTTCTACAGCAAAAATAAATTCACTTGTCTCTATTTTAGTAAAAGTGATAAAATTGCTTTATTTTTAACACAAAACTAATTTACTTATTGGAATGCATAAAAATGCTTTGCTAACATTTTTGATAAATTCTAAAATATTATGAAATATCCACATTAGTCTCATGAAAGAGAAAAATATATGCATATGTACAATATATCCATCTGTACACATATGTATAGTTTTCTACATTTATATATGTATGTTTGTAAGCATCATCTGTTTGTTTACCTCTGAATGATGTATAAACAGCAGTATGTGTTTTATATTAGAGTCTTCTTGGGCTGCTACAAGAAAATACCCTATACTGGTTGGCTTAAAAACCAGAAATGTTTCTTACAGTTCTGGAGGCCAGAAGTCCCTCATCAAAGTCTGACAGGGTGGGCTCCTGGCACACGCCTCCTTCCTCCTGTGTCCCCACTTGGTCTTTGCTTGGTATGTGTGCCATGGAGAGGCAGACATGGATCTGCCCACAGCTCTCCTTTGTCCCCCAAAGGCTCCTGTGTTGACCCTCTGGCCCCAGCGTAGCAGTAGGGGCCTGAACTCATCAGTGGATGAAGCCATCAGAGATTCCTATTGGACGGCATTACTGGGGTGGTGGAAGCTGTCGGAGCTGGGACCCAGAGGGAGGGAGTAGGTGGGTGGGGCCTGCCCTGGCAGGGTTTTGCTTGTCCCTGGCCCCGCCTCCTTTCCCTGCTGTTGTTTTCTCTCCTGGCCTCAGTGAGTTGAGCTGCCTTCCTCCACCACAACCCCCTGTTTCCTGTCCTGCCTCATCATGGGCCCACAGCTGTAGAACCAGCCAACCCTGGACCAGAGTCCACCTTTCCTTCTTTCAGTTGTTTAACTCAGGTGTTTTGTCATAGTGATGAAAACCTGGCGGAGGCCCCCAGTGGCTTGGCGCAGGGTGCGTTTCTGGGTTTTAGGTCTTTGTCCTGGGAAGCCAAAGGCCTTATCAGAGCTTGGCAATCTTCCTCTTTATCTCTTCCAAAGCTCCACTTATGTTTTGGGGAACATGTTTTGGCGCAACGAGGCGTCCTGGCCTTGTGAGGCCCTGCCGTGGGCTGGGGCAGGAGCCAGGCCAGTCCCGGCTCTGCCACTTGCCAGCTGTCCGCGCCTGGGCACCCTCCCTCACCTCTGGGCCTCAGCGCTGTTCTGGGATGCAGGGAGGTCGCAGTGAGTTCACGTTGGGGAAGAGCAGCGAGCATGGCAGCCAGGGTGAGTGTGCGTGAGGCCGTCCTCACCCCGAGGACCAGCCTCTGGTCCTTGTGGAGAGGGCATCTGCTTCTCACGCTGAGCTGGCTCCGCTGGGAGGGAAGGGGAGGAGAAGGGACTGCAAGGAGGCCTCCCTGAGAAACGGCAGCATCTCAGGTCGATTTAGCCACGGACAGGAGGAAACCCAGGGAGTGGTCATCTTCACCCACACTTTACCTCGCCTGCAGTCCACTGCGACTTGGAGAAGGGCCTGAGGGCTGTTTCCCAGGAGACCCCCTTCTCTCCTCCCACACTCCCTCCTCCCCGTCCTCCCCCCCCCGCCCTCCTCCCCCTTCCTCCCTCCCTTCCTTCTTCCCTCTGTCCTCTCCTCCTCCCTCCTCCCCTGTCCTTCCTGTCCCCTCTCTGTCTCCCTCTTTCTTTCTCTGATGCTATTTGCTATTCACCAGCTGCAGAGCTGATATGAATGCACAAGATGGATTCCTCCAAATGGCTTTTCCCTAAGAGATGATAGATTGCTTTTCTCCATCAGTGCAAACCAGAAATTGAAACAGATGAGGCATGTCTGGACACCCTCATGGCAGAGCATTCTGGCTTGGGAAGCGTCGGCCTCGGCACAAACTTGGAGTCACACTCTTGGTCCACAGCTGGAGGGAGGCTGGGTCAGCTCTGCAGGTCTGAGGCAGGTGCAGGGCTCTCTCCTTGAAGCCTCCTGCCCGCTCCAGGTGCCGTGAGTTTGCTTTTGCAAGTCCTTCCCCAAGTATCCACCGTCTGGCCCTTCAAGGATGAGTGACAGGTGGCTTCAGTGGATTCAGGGAAGACTAGCAGGAGAGGAATGGGAAAACCTCAGCCTCACTGGAAAACCAACAAGACAGTACATTTTGCAGATTGTGAACTGAAAACACTTGCATCATTGCAGATATAAAGTCTGCTTTTCTTGGGTGGAATGAGATACTCCGTGTCCACCACCATGAATTCAGCAGGAGCAAAAGGGACTGTCCAAGCCTCACAATCAACTCATCAGTGTCCTCAGATCCCGGAAGTGTCTTCGGCATCTGCAGTATGTGGAGTTACCAGAGTGGCCACTTCCTGCTTCTCCCAAATCAACCAGTAGAGCTCCCAGCAAGACTCCTGTGCTGGCCAAAGAAACCCAGGTTTGCCATTAACTCCATCTTAGTGGTTCCTGTTCTCTCCTGTAGCTAAGACCCCATGCCAGGCCAATACAGCCCCACAGGAGTGACAGCTACAGTCTGGTAGAGTCATAGAAAGTTACTTCTGATTCATAGAAAGTTCAGTCCAGTGTGGTTGGTGGTGCATTGATCAGGGGGCTCCTCCCGTCCTGAGCCACCTCCACCCTCAAGGAGCAGGAACGGAGTGACGAGGCCATAGACCTGGCCTTGACGTGCTGTGTGTCCCAGCTGCTCACCTTGTTCAGCGAGAGATGCTCACAACTGCAAGGCAGGCTGCCAAGAGAGGTTCGCTGTGTGATCAGGAAGAGCAAGAAACAGGTTTGGCCCACCTAATAGCTCAATGGCTACCTCCAGCCTCTGCTTCTGCAGTCTTTATAAAAAACCACGCATGATATCTGCTAGGTTAGCTAAAGTGTGGGTCTAGACTTTCAGAGAGCAGCCTCGCTGCTGCCCGGGTCATGCTGAGAGTAGGGGGAAGGCCCTGGAGAAGAAGAGACCTACAGTGTTAGGAACGTCAAGATCTGCAGCGGCCCTTCCTGGGTCGGGTGCAAAGGGGCTACCAGCACCCCTATTATTATTTCAGTGACCTGCCATAACAAGAGCCTTTACTGCAGTCAGTGTGGAGATGGTTTCTTTGCATTTTTGTGGTCTTGGCTGTTGATTTTGCTGTTTCACATGCCAAAGTGGGAAGACAGGAGCGGTGTGCCTCATGGAGAGGACACAGAGAAGCTCCATTGGGATCCGAGTCAGAGTGAGGTCAGCCAGTTCAGTGCTTGTGAATCAGCAGTGTGGATTCATAAGTTCTCCTGAAGCAGAAGCATAGCAAACGAGGTGGCGTGTTGATTGAGGGATGGAACTGTTGTGATAAGAGGCTTGCAGAAAAGATTCCTATATCTCCCCTAGAGAGAAAGAAAACAGTCCAGGAGCTGATGGGAAGGAGATCCTGCAGGGGGTGGCGGGGTTAGAATAAGTAAGTTCAAGTCAAAGGTCAAGTAGGTGAGGCTTGCATATGTTAATGAACCTGATTTGTCCATCTCACAATAGACACATTTAATAAATGCATACAATTATTTCTTCTCAATGAAGAGTCCATTTAAAAAAATAAGGAAAACAAACACTAAATGTTACAAAGAAGTACAAAGAAAAGAAAAGGAAACTAGCTACCCCCATAACAAGAATCGACTTCTGCTTTGGGAAATAGTGGGCCAAATTATTCCTAGCATCTCCACCTCTCTCTGTCCTTTTGGGGTTAGTGGCCCACGTTTGAGGGTTCGAGGGTGGATTCATGTCCTGTCCAATGCACTGGCTGTTATTTCAGAGATGGTTAAACAAGAACTCTAATGACACAGCTATGAAACCCGCTATTTCCAGGTTTGCACGAGGTAGCGGGCCTTGTTCTTGGCTGCTTGGGATATTTATGGTGCTTGGTCTCTTGGCATTTTTATGATGCCGTGACTCATATTTTATAGCAGTTTTACTGGGCTAATTTTCCGTGCTGCATCTCGCCGTCCCGTCCCAGACACCCTGCAAGTTAGCTCCCTGCTCCGCCCCGGGGTGACACACTGCACCTGTCCATCATCTGAGAGCCTCTGAGGACCATAAGCTTCCCAGGGCCTGGAAGTTCCTCTTCCAGCATAATGACAGGAGGAGAGGGAGCTCCCTTCCCTTTAACATTTCCAACTGTCCTAACAGCTATAAAGAGGCCCCATAAAATCAATGGGGTAAATGTTAAATGAGGCACCAGGTCTCCTCCATGATAAATTAACACGACCAAATTAATAGCCTCCCCTTCCTGTAAAGGTCTGTCAGATCTCCCTGTGACGTGGGCTGCCTGGAGCAGGGCCCCGTTGTCAGTCAGGGAAGAACAAGGGATTGCAGCATTTGGTTCTAACCCTATCTCTGGATTTGAGACTGGTGAGACCACATGTACCTCAACTACCCCAACCCCAGTGAGCTCATTTATTATATTTTATTTCTGTTGGTACTAGGGGTGGGACCAAGAGTGCTTTACCACTGTGCTACATCCTCGGGCCTTTATTTATTTATTTATTTATTTATTTATTTTTAAATTTGAGACAGGGTCTCCCTAAGGCTGAGGCTGGCCTGGAACTTCCCATCCTCCTGCCTCAGCCTCCTGTGTTTCTAGGATGACAGTGAGGTGTGTACCCCTGCACCCAGCTGAGCTCATTTATTTTTAAACCTCACTTGGGGCTGAACCTGGAAAATAGCTCTGTGCAAATCAAACAGGTCTGGCTTCTTCTGCGGAAGAGCTTGCACCCCCTTCTCTTGGTCTCAAATCCTTACAATGGAGCAGGGTAAGCAGTGACGTTATTCTTCTAGGAGAGGCATTTGAAGTCTGAATTGAGAATATTCTGAACCCAGGGTGACCAAGCCTCCAAATGAGCTTGGGACTGGGTTTTTTCCCCCTGTATTTTCTGGCTTTTGAAGGTATAACTGGAAAAGACCCAGCCCACCTGGGAGGAGCTGGGCACCTTGCAGATGGGAACATTCTCATGAGTGTCTGTTAGAGGGCCCCCACCCAGTCACAGCAGGAGAGAGGAGGGCGAAGGGAGGCAGAACACATCCAATCTTATTCCAAACTTAGGTCTACTTTCAGGCAACATCCTAGAGGAGGCAAAGGAGGAATGACTCCCCTTCCTCCTCACTCTGGCCCCCCAAGTCCACCTTCACCTGCTTAATTCAGTCCCTTGTTAGCTAATTTCTTTGCACCGTCATTTATTGAGTAGAGTCCCCAAGGTATGAGTCTACGTGGCCTGTGTGTCAGAAAGTTTGCTCCATCTCCTTCCTATCTATCTATCTATCTATCTATCACCTGCCTTCCCATCTCCCTTTCTGTCTCTGTCTTTCATTCTGTGTTTGAAGTGCACATTTTCAGACTCCCTAATCAACTTAACACAGATGTGCCTCGACCTGAGCTGGTCACGTCCTGATAAGCCCATCATCAATGGGAAACGTCATCGATGTTAACAGGGGCTTTAATGCACCCAACCCACGGAGTGTCAGAGTTTGGCAGCCCAGCTCAGGGTAGAGTGTGGGTTGTGTGCCGCTGGGGTGGGTGGCCAGCTGGGAGTGGTGGCTTGCCACCAATGCCCGCCAGAGCAAAAGCACTAGCCCAGAAAGAGATCAAAATTCAAAATGCAAAGCACAGTTTCCCCCCAACGCTGGTTGCGCTCCCACGGTCATAAGTTGAACACTCATCCAGTCGATGCCACCTGGGCTTATTTCTAGGCATGTTCAGCCTGATGTCCTGAGAGGAGCCTCGCTGATTCTGACTAACCTCTGGGCACCCACGGGCACTCTATCAATACGTCATTCTGTCTGCGCCTTTCTGTTGGAGGTGACTCTGGGCCCATGGGACCATGCAGGACAGTGTCGTGGGCAGAAGCAGTCCTCAGCTCTCCTTTGCTGGGTGCTGTGTGCACCGAGGTTTTCTTTACATCTCATCTCCTTGGTCTTCCCTGGAGCTGACTTTTCTAGCCAATCCTGGGGAGCTAGCGTCCTGCCCCCGTGTCCCTGGGCATGCACCCATCTCTGCAGCAGATCCTCTTTGACTGGATTTTTAGGACGCACCAGGCTCAGGGCACTGCAGGCAGGGTGTGTATGGGGCAGGCACGTACCTCTGTACCACGAACTGCCATTGACCCTTCCAGTGGCTTCCAGTGAGCGAACTGCTTGCTTGGGGAAGCTTGTGCTGGACTTTTATTATCAAAAGAACCTGCCACCACATTTGCCCTGCCTCCTGTACTCTAGCCAACACTCGTGTAGTGTGTGGCTTTGTGTTTCATAATGGACGACTGAAACAGAGCAGAGCTGCTGCCAACCGCTGCCCAAGAAGCAGGCCTACCGTGCATGGCCTGCATCCTCCCCAGCGACAGGCAGCTTTGGGGCCTCAGCTGTTCTGGCGTTAATCAGCATCCACCACGCCCTTCCCACACAGCATGGCCACGCAGGTGTGCCACCCTCTGCCCAGGCTGGGGTGCTTCTGCAGCACAGACACGGCCTTCCTGAGGGCCCTGTGGGAGGCAGGTTCTCCCAGGCTAGACGAAGACATGGCAGCAGAGCCACAGTGTGGATCCAAACCAACCCCACAGCATCGAGGTGCTCCTGGGAAACGGGCTGGGAATAGGTTCAGTCAGGCACAGGCTGGAAGGAAGCTTGGGTCTGCCTTAAAAATACCTACCAACCTTCCCTGGTGAAGGACACCTGGGAGGTGGGTGAGAGCTAGTCGGATGCCACCCAGGTGGACCTCCACTTACTAGTGATTAGTCAGGAAGGCCACCTGACCTGAAGCTGCTTCCCTCGCACAGACCTGACTTTCTCATCTCAAGAGTCTCTGGCAGAGGAGTTACAAATGCTCGACTCACAGCCTTTGAAGCCCGGCCACGGTGGCACTGGAGCAGATCAGATGGACATAGCCTTATTAGTATTCCTACTCACACGCCTTGGTTTTTTTAAAATACATGGCCTTGAACGTTACCCAGGTAGTTTTATTTTGTATCACACATTTTAACCAAACTTCTTTAAATGATTCAGTTAGAATGAAAAAGACAGCAATCAGGCCGTTTACCTCTTCTGATTGTCCCACTCAGCCGTACCTTAAGTTACTCCAATATTTTTCATCCACCACAGAAATAAATAAAAGTTGCATCTAGCATTTAGGTCACGTTGAGATTTTCTGTCTCAATAAAAGTGGTAGTTGTCTAAGAAATCCTTCCAGGCAATTATAAATATGTCAAAATAAAGTAAAAGCGCGGAGCTGGAGACTGCACCCACGGTAGTCATTGGAAAGCAGCCGTAAGTGTCCTGTCTGTTATTAAACCCTCCTTCACCATGCACACTCCCACGGATGAGCTAAAGCTGACCTGGCCTTGGTCCCATTTTGAGAAACTCATTAGTGAAGAAAGGCATTTTTTTCCTAAGCAAAGTTTCAAGGAGATCGGAAATGAAAAATAGCACTAATGTTTTTATAAGTTTGGCTTCCAGGGAAAGATGAGAGAGGGAAATCCCTCCTAGCCTCAGGATGTGCCAGTCCAGTCTGTGGAATGCTGGGGTTTTAGGTGGAAGATTTATGGAGGTCAGAAGAACTGGGAAAATTTAAACTGGCATTAATAAGAACATTTTCAATGTGGTAAATTTCCTATACAGAATGGACAGGAGCCTCCATATACAGGAGGCTCGACTTTCAAAGGTCTGCATTCCTGGTGGCTGGTGCTGGACTTTCCTAGCAAGGGTGGGTTCTTGGTGTGCCATGTGGGGAATGGCCCGTCCAGGGGGTTTCAAGGGAACTGGACCACTTTGGAGGAAGATAGACACGTTGTGGTTAGGGTGACCACCTCTCTGCAGCTACCCAGAACCAAGGGTCCTATGACAAAGTCAAGCAAGTTCTGGACCGGCTGGGGTGGTCGGGGGTCCTGTCTCAACCCTTGGGCAGCCTCCTCGGGCCAGAGCACCAAGCGCAGGCAGGTTACCCTCAGGCCTCCCCACCTGGGAGCACCTGGGAGGAGCTGCCAGGATCGACTAGGGGCCAGGGGATGTCCTCACTCTGGACTGACCAAGCTCCAGGGACCTGGAGAGTTCATGGCCCTGGGAGGAAGAGGCCCCGAAACAGAGCCAGATTTGATTTGCTGCCAAACCAGATGGATGGAGCAAAGTTATACAGATGACATTAAGATAAATAAAGAAATGTGACATGAACTGCCCTTTAGCACAGGGTATACTTATTGTTAAAATAAGTGCTGAATTAGTTTAAGTGGGGAGAGGAGAAATACACATCTCTGCAAAGACTTCTTAGAGGATGAAATGGAGGGCATGTGCCTGGTCCTTCCCAGTTCCTCCTCCCTGTGTCAAATGGCCCTGGGACCAACACAAGTAATTTAGACGCTTGTTCCAGAAAATGCCCACTCCTGAAAGATTAAACTGTGAACCAGCCAAACGGCTTTCTTATCAGGACCAACAGCTTGCTCAGTGGGACTTGCTACAAGATCTCCCATCACCGTGCCTCCCATCTAAAGCCTGAGGGGAGGAACAGGCTTCTCTCTGGACCCCAGGATTGCTGATCTGCACACCCTTGGTTCTCAGTGAGACCCGAGCTGGAATAGCAAGGAGCTTTCCTCTGATGACCTTTCTCACGCCTCAACAGGGCCAGGCCCCAGCAGAAATGATTCCCACATTCTGAAGCCTAAATTCCCATCGATCCAGCCCCAGTATCTGACCTAAGCTCCTTGGAGACACACAGAGACACACAGAGAACTGCAGTCCCCAGGAGAAGTGCCCACACATGTCACTGGGTAGCCCCTTTTCCTGGACCTTTGATGGACAGGCTGGAGCTAAAGCATATCATAAACTGGTGACATGCTGTGACGTGTCCACATTCAACCTGAAAAGACCCTTCCTTTAGCAGCCCCAGGGGCTCTGGGAGTCTCAGAGGGTCACTGAGCCTCATAAGTGAGACACCTTTCCTCAAAAGGCCCAGGAAAGGCCAGTGGAAACCTGGAGGCAAGGCCATGCAATAAGCATCTGCATAGATCTTGCTTCTGTGGACCAGTGTCAGGTCCCGCTGGGCTTCCCAAGTTCCCGGCCTGCACAGCAGGTGTGTGGACAGCCCAAGAGCCTGCCTTGGGCCCAATCCCCAGGAGCACCCTGCACTGCAAGGCCCACCTCCAGGCAGCCCAGGTGCAAATCCTGTAAGCACTGTCCTGATGGCCCTTCCTGATGCTCCTGGTAGAGATGTCCTTCCTCACTGCAGAAGTCCAGGGTGCTAGCTCAGCTTGGTCAATTCATCTTTCTGCCAGTCCTCCCGGTGATGGGACAGCAGGGAGGCCGTATTCCTGGGGTTCACAGTCACTCATGTGCTCTCAGAGAGCGGTGTTACAGAAGGAGGAGGAGCAGCTGTCTCCTGGCATCTCTGATACCTGGACACCAGCAGCAGTGAGCGTGGACATCTAGAAATCAGGTGAAATCAGTAAAGCCAGCCACACAGTGGGAAATCGGCATCAGGTATTTTCTTTTCATTTGGCTGGAACTTGGGGGCAGAAAGAATCTCACTGGGTTCAGCTGCTTCATAGAGATATTTCTCATGAATAACTGGCTTTATTTTTATTTTGAAGCTACAAAAATTAACACTGTTTTTAGAATAACAGGACAAGGACATTTATAAAGGCGAATTTACTAGGAATTACATAAGAACATGGAAGTCATTTTCCTCTGGGTAGACTGGCTTTGAATTCTTTTCTATTTATATGCAAATGTCAGATTCTTCAGGAGCTTGCTTTTTATTTATTTATTTATTTTTACAATACTGAAATCATATTTACTTCACAGAGTTCAGATGAGCGGAATCCCGATTTGAGAACAAGGCTGCTGTTCCGAGATCCGGTTTAGAAAATCCATTTCTGCATCCAAATGTGCTCTTTCAGTCTGCGCAGAGCCCACATTACTCATCCTAATTTTCCTATGTATATAAATTAGTGTTTTTTTTTTCCACAAGGATATGATGATTTAGAGATTTTTAAAGTCAGCATTGAATTTTCAAAGAAGCACCAGCCGCCTAGTGGTGCAGAAGCACCAGCTGGCCCTCTGGCTCTGCAGCCCAGCCCACCCTCTGCCTCCTCCCCTCCCACTGGCTTCCCCTACCTGGTCTCTTCCTCCACAGCCCCTTTACCTGATTACCTCCATTCTTACTATATTTTCAATCCTTTCTGGGACAGCAGCTTGCCATTTCAACGATTGCTAATTGTATTCTTAATTATCTGCTGCCTAATGAGAAATTACAAAGCAATTTGGTCTCCGCAGCGAGATGAGTGACCAGAGGATAATTGCCTTTTGGGGACAGCGTTCTTAACATCTAACTTCCTTGCTGCAGAGAAGAGCTTCTGCGATGACGAGAGCTGTTCAGAAGGAAGCAGGTTACTGCAGGGGAGAGATGAGGCCGTGAGCTTTTGACAGCTGGTTCAATTCTGCTTTCAAATTTAGAAAGGCCAGGAAAATCTGAGCAGGGCTGAGGCTTCAGCTCGGGATCCCAGTTCACCCTGGTCAGTCCACTGCGTCTGGGCCTCGTTCAGAGCTCCCGGCAGCTGCGCCAACATGCCACGCCTCAGAGGAGAGGTGGCCTCAGAAAGCAACCGCTTGACCTTCGGATTTTCAGGACTGTTATTAACACTGCACAGAATTTGCTTTCTTCTCCTTGGTTTTTTCCTGGCCCATCACTCATTAGCTGGGCTCCTTCCCTCCAGGTGATAAGTGAGAGGTGAATCCATTTGGAATGGATGAACATTAGCCAGACACCAGCTCAGTGACTTGCCTGCAGATGCCGTGGCTGGTGAGCTGCCCATTTTAATTTTATCGATACCTGAACTCACCTCTCACACACTGAGGTAGGAGGAGAGCCCTGCCAGGAGTGACAGAGACCCTGGGATTGCAGAGATCATCTGAGGGACTGCTCCAACCCCCAGGCAGTGGACACCTTCTCTGGGCCCACCTACAGCCGCCGGTGTAAAGAGCAACCCACAGGTGACATTCTGTGCTGTTGATGTTTAAGCTTTTTGCTGGTTGACATCATAGTCAGTGGTTTTTAACATCAGAACCACCTGGAAACCTTGAGGAACAAAAACTGCTGGGGTCGCCAGGTTTCCAATGTGGTGAGACTGGGGCCCGAGATGAGGCACTGGACAGGTCCCCACGGAAACTGTGGGTCCAGAGGCTACAGGAAACCACTGCTGTGTGCTATGAGGCATGCTCCTGTTGGTCATGAAGAAATCCCCCTGTTCTCGCAGCCCTGACGAGCACAACCCATCAGCAGGAGACACAGCAGGACTGGGTGGCGGGGAGAAGGCACCAGGCTGGTTTATCTTATAGGTCTTCAGTTGTAGAGAAAGCAGAGGACACCACAGGGTGGCCTTTTGTGCATAGGGGAGAAGCATGAGTGGGGTGGGGCCTTCTACGGTCATGTCCTGTCTGCAGTGTGGCTGACCTGGTCATGAGTGGACGGGGGTCCTGGGGAAACCCACAGTCCTCCTTCTGAAGTTCAGGATTCACTCCACGAGGGGCAGGGGGGAGCTCTTATTTTGTCAGGTGAGTCTCACACCACAGGTGCACAGAACTGGGCTAATGGGACCAAGGTGACCCCCAGCCTTACCTGGCCCTCATCTGGCCCTTTGCACAACCTGCCCTGGTGGGAGTTGTCCTCCCATGGTGGATGCCCACACGGGACCACCCCCTTATACCATGCTTGTGTCACACACCTGTGTGTCCACCAGCCACAGGGATGCTGCAGGGAGACAGTGCCTTGGCCACAGAATGCTATTTTATTCTGCATTTTTCCTTCTCTCATCTGCTTTATGTACCATGTTTACAGGTGCATATCTGATTATTCCTGGGTGGCTGTTGATGAATATAGACCCGCCATCCGTTTTCCAAACCCTGTGGATCCAGCTAAAGTTCAGGATTTAAAAGTTGCTCGGAGTTTATGAGTAACACATTTATCAACCACGCGGTGGTCTGGGACAGCACTGAATAATCAAGCACCGTAATGAGGGGACAGCAGGTCATTCAGGAATTTACACTCAGTGGCACAAATAAAACAAGAGCCTCATGCCAGTGCAGCTCAGGTTTTGCTGCTTAATGAGCTTTGGGATAAAAATACAAACACCCCTGTCCACAAGCACAGCCCTTTGGTCGTTAGAGATTTTTTAATTTCAGGGAATGGGGAGAGATTATGGACCTGAATCTCACATTTTATTATTCAGTTTCCTGTGGGTGGACACATTTGTTGGCCAGTGGACAAATAATGCCTCAGTGGACATTCTTATATCTGTGCCTGTATGGTCCCCCTGGGCAGGGGCTTTGTTCTCTTGGGGACATCTCACATAGAATATGTTCCAGTGGCCATTTCAACCCAACACCAATGCTATGAAGAGGACAGTAACTTAGGGTTTGAGGTTTGCTTCACAGTCGCCTAATAGAACATTCCAGAATGAGGAATTCTTCTATTACCCATCCTCTCTAGTGTGGTAACTGCTGGGCACATATGGCTATTCAAAAATTGAAATAAGACTTGCTTGATGAAGGAATTAAATTTTTAACTGTGTTTAATTTCAATTAATTAAAATTTATTATTTTTTATTGATTATTTAAAGCATTACATAGCTCATGATATATCATCTTTCATACATTTGACTCAAATTGTGTTTTGAACTCCCATTTTCACCCCAAATACAGATTGCAGAATCACATCTGTTACATATTCACATTTTTACATAATGCCATATTAGTGACTGTTGTATTCTGCTACCTATCCTATCCCCTATTATCCCCCCTCCCCTCCCATCTTCCCTCTCTACCTCCCCTGCTGTTGTTCAATTTTCTCCCTTTTTTTCCCCTCCTCCTTGCCCCTCATGACCTCTTATAATTTTATGTATCATTGAAGGTCTCCTACCATTTCCGTATGCTTTCCCTTCTCTCTCTGTTTCTCTCCCCCCATTCGTCTTTGTTTACTGTAGTCTTTTCCTCATGCTCTTCCTTCCTGTTCTGTTCTTAGGTGCTCTCTTTATATCAAAGCAGACATTTGGCATTTGTTTTTTAGGGCTTGGCTAGCTTCGCTTAGCATAATCTGCTCTAATGCCATCCATTTCCCTGCAAATTCTATGATTTTGTCATTTCTTAGTGCTGCATAATACTCCATTGTGTATAGATGCCACATTTTTTTATCCATTCATCTATTGAGGGGCATCTAGGTTGGTTCCACAGTCTAGCTATTGTGAATTGTGCCGCTATAATTATTGATGCAGCCGTATCCCTATAGTGCGCTCTTTTAAGGTCCTTAGGGAATAGTCCCAGAAGTGCGATAACTGGGTCAAATGGTGGATCCATTCCCAGCTTTCCCAGGAATCTCCATACTGCTTTCCAAATTGGCCTCACCATTTTGCAGCCCCACCAGCAGTGTACAAGTGTATCCTTTTCCCCACATCCCCGCCAACACTTATTGTTGTTTGATTTCATAATGGCTGCCAATCTTACTGGAGTGAGATGGTATCTTAGGGTGGTTTTGATTTGCATTTCTCTGATTGCTAGAGATGGTGAGCTTTTTTTCATGTACTTGTTGATTGATTATATGTCCTCCTCTGAGAAGTGTCTGTTCAGGTCCTTGGCCCATTTGTTGATTGGGTTATTTGTTATCTTATTGTTTAATTTTTTGACAGACCCAAAAGAGTCTACAAAGAAGCTGCTAGAGTTAATAAATGAATTCAGCAAAGTGGCAGGTTATAAAATCAACACGCATAAATCAAAGGCATTCCTGTATATCAGCAACAAAACCTCTGAAATGGAAATAAGGAAAACCACTCCATTCACAATATCCTCAAAGAAAATAAGATACTTGGGAATCAACCTAACAAAAGAGGTGAAAGATTTATACAATGAAAACTACAGAACCCTAAAGAGAGAGATAGAAGAAGATCTCAGAAGATGGAAAAATGTACCCTGTTCATGGATAGGCAGAACTAACATCATCAAAATGGCGATATTACCCAAAGTTCTCTACAGGTTTAATGAGATGCCAATCAAAATCCCAACGGCATTTTTGTAGAAATAGAGAAAGCAATCATGAAATTCATATGGAAAAACAAAAGACCCAGAATAGCAAAAGCAATTCTAAGCAGGAAGTGTGAATCTGGAGGTATAGCGATACCAGAGGTCAAACTGTACTACAAAGCAATAGTAACAAAAACAGCATGGTACTGGTACCAAAACAGGCAGGTGGACCAATGGTACAGAATAGAGGACACAGAGACTAATCCACAAAGTTACAACTATCTTATATTTGATAAAGGGGCTAAAAGCATGCAATGGAGGAAGGATAGCATCTTCAACAAATGGTGCTGGGAAAATTGGAAATCCATATGCAACAAAATGAAATTGAATCCCTTTCTCTTGCCATCAACAAAAATTAACTCAAAATGGATCAGGGAGCTAGATATCAAATCAGAGACACTGTGTCTGATAGAAGAAAAAGTTGGCTACGATCTACATATTGTGGGGTCGGGCTCCAAATTCCTTAATAGGACACCCATAGCCCAAGAGTTAATAACAAGAATAAGCAAATGGGACTTACTTAAACTAAAAAGTTTTTTCTCAGCAAGAGAAACAATAAAAGAGGTAAATAGAGAGCCTACATCCTGGGAACAAAGTTTTACCCTCCCACACCTCAGATAGAGCCCTAATATCCAGAATGTACAAAGAACTCAAAAAATTAATTAAAATTTAAATAGCCAAGTGTGGGTCTAAAACTTTTTCTGTATGAGGAATGTGAAAAAAGCAAACGTCAACAGCAAAAATAAAATTATTCTGAAAACAAGGAAAAGTGTTCATCTCTAAACTTGAAAGAGGGCAAAAATTGGTTCCTCGATGTATAATTTGGTGGGTGGTGGAGCTGATTTTTATCCTGTTTAGGAAAAATTCAAATGCATTTGAAGTAACCCCTTGACATCTTAAATGAATCCAGAGATATGCAAGAAGTTTAAGTCAGCAAGTCAATTACACCTCAGTGTCAATGAATTCACAGTTTCTCTCTGGCAGCACACACTCTTTTAAAGCACCCTTGAGGGAAACACGTTCATGGTGTAATTTCAGGCACAATAACATAGTGGTTCCTGTGAATGGGCAGGGGACCTGTTCAGGAGACCCCGAGGTCACCAACCACACAGGATGTTCGATTCCCTCATTAAAGCACAGCGTCTGCACAAAACCCACTCAGACCCTCCTGTAAACCTCACGTCATCTCTAAATGGTATACACATGTATGTGTGTGTGTGTGTGTGTGTGTGTGTGTACAAATAATGTTTGTGTGCATATAACATGTATGCACACACACACACACACAGTCACACACACACCTAATTCGATGTAAATGCCCTGTGAGTGATTGTTGGACTTTAGGGAAAAAAATGACAAGAAAAATTAAGTCTGGAGTATTTAGAATGGATGATTTTCCCCAGACATTTTCAATTCCTGGTTGGTAGACTCCATGAGTGTGGAGCCCTGGATCAGAGGGACCAACGTATTTTCATTTGAACAGGAGCCACCAAAACAGCTGAGTTTTCAGAAGCAATGGAGCCATGTGGAGTTAGGTGTTGTCAAAGGCACTCTCCAGACCCTGACACCACACTGCCCACGTGGTCACAACCGCTGATGGAGAAGGAGACCACCCAGCTGTAACTTGAAGCATTGGCAGAACGAGCCATGCAGGAACGGTAGGAATAGGGTCCGAAGGAGCAAACAGCAGCTTGCAGGGTGCAGGGGGGTCCCCACATTCTGAAGAAGAGAAGGCCTGGTCCCTAGAGTGACAGTCCCTAAGAGCAGCCGGACTCAGGTACTGCATCCCCCACAATGGCCAGGACTCCTGAGCTTCCAAGAGGAGACGGCTCGACCGGGGAGACCCTGGAGGGCTGACTTGAGGAGGCAGAGCCCCGCTGTTCAGAGGCCCCTCGGTGTGTAATGGGGTGGTTAAGACTATGGTAAGAGGTGACGCCTGGGAGGGACATTTTTAAAACTGCTCTAGGCTCATTCTTTGCCATCATTTGGATCTTAAATGTCCCACAGAGGCCCATGTGTGTCATAGCCATAGTCCCCATCTTGGTGCTATTGGGAGGTGGTAGAAACTTTGGGATGTGGGGTCTAGCAGGAGGTCCTAGGTTGTTAGGAACACACACCAGAAGTGGGTAGTTGGACTTTGCCTGCTCTCCCTCCTCTCTTGCTCTGTGGCCATGAGGGGAGTGGTTTTACTGCCTTTGTGGTGTCCCTCCTCACCACATTTCCAAAGACAGTGGGGTCTGTTGATCATGAGCTGAAGCCTCCAAAACTGTGAGCCAAAATAAACCTTTTTCTTTACAAGTTGATTATCTCAGGTAGTTGTTGCAGTAATGGAAAGCTGTCTGATACATTTTGGTCATGTGGGGAGATAACCAACCTGAGGGCACCTTCTTGTCCAAGGAAAACTTCTTTTAGATTTTCACTTTTAATTATATAAATGTTCATTGCCTCAAAAGTGTCAAACAGCAAGACCTGATGGTGATAACCATCCATTCATTTAAAACTCTAAGAAGTCAAAGCTTGTATTCTACTGGATTAGCAAGA
Source organism: Spermophilus citellus (assembly GCF_964194105.1). Lineage (NCBI taxonomy): Eukaryota > Metazoa > Chordata > Mammalia > Rodentia > Sciuridae > Spermophilus > Spermophilus citellus. The sequence continues at coordinate 96,193,406 of NC_138184.1, read as the reverse complement.
GGTCTTACCTGTTCCTCCACTCTGCAGAAGATGGCTGCTGGAAAGAGGGCATTATTTTGCAAAATGGATCTAATGCCTCCTAGAAGGGAAAGTGGATCCCCTGGGTCCTGAACCCTCAGATTTGGAGTTCAGAGCAGACAGATAAAGAAGAACCAGAAGGTCAAGGTCAAGGAAGAGGCAAGGACAATTAATTTCATAAAATAAAGGAATCTGTGAAAAGATTAGGTCGAGGATGACAACCGAGCTCAACCCCAGGCCACAGTGAGGTTGCTTTCTCATGGCTGGTGCAGGGGACCAGGCAGCGTCCACCTCAAGCAATATCTAGACAGGAACCACAAAGCAGTCTAACCTTATGCCCAGCAGGGGTCCTGCAGCCACAGAGCATTGCAGCTGCAGATCTACATGGGCCACACTTGGTCAGTGACACTGGGGGTCAGCATGGAGCAATGGCAGCAGGAGACTGATGGGAGGCCCTCTCTTTCCTTCTTAGTATTTAAAGGGAAACGGATTCCTCTTAGATTCCATTAAACAAAGTTGTTGAGAAATTTGATATAGGAGGAAGAGGCAAGAAGAAGGCTCTGGAAGAGGCAAGAGGAAGGCTCTGGAAGGCTCTAATGAGGTTGGGGCCATATGGCAACGTTGTAATGAAATAACAAGGATCACTTATGTAGTACTTATTTCATTTTCCCATGCAAACAGCACCCTAACATTATTCAGGTGCCCAGAGAAGATACCACTGTCTCTAAGCTGCAAATATGAATCGTGTTTGTTCTCACCCTTTGAACTAATTGTGATGGTGTCTGCCGAGCTTGGTCTGGGGGAGTCTATGCACCTGATTCTGTCAATGATCCATGAGAGAATTGTGGGCAGCTTCGGGGGAGTTCCATGAGAAGGGAGAGAGGTCAGAGGTCGGTGGAGGTTCCTCTGTCTTCCCTCCTCTTCCTGCTCTCGTGGAAGGACTGCTGGGGCTTCCCATTTTGCTTTGGGATGATTATGTGTCTTCACCTGTGGGCACACTTTAGTTTTCTTACTATAATACAGAGGCATACAATTTCCAGACCAGGTTTCCCAGGGACACATCCTCAAAGCAGCATGTGTGACAGGGTGGTTGCATCACAATTTCCCTTAAGAAACTTAGTTTCAAATAAGCACTTTCAGATCCCTATCCTTAGCTCTCCAGTAAGTTCCATTATGGGGAAGAAACAGCCTATAACTCCCTTCCCAGTTTCTGACACACAGGGCATGCCCCCAAACATGCGTTTTAAAAATGATCTAAACTGCGGTTTCATTCTTCTAGGAACATTAAAAAGAAAATAATTGTTAGTGAGTACAAATGTGGGCTGAATCCTCAACACAGGCACAGAGATCTTCAGAGGCCGTAGGAAAACGACTCTGGGAGGGTAGTCCTTCTCAACCCATTACTACAAAGCCCTGCACAGATTCCTCCAAACCTTCAATGTTTAAAAAACAAATGGTCGGGCTGGGGATGTGGCTCAAGCGGTAGCGCGCTCGCCTGGCATGCGTGTGACCCGGGTTCGATCCTCAGCACCACATACCAACAAAGATGTTGTGTCTGCCGAGAACTAAAAAATAAATATTAAAAAAAATTCTCTCTCTCTCTCTCTCTCTCTCTCTCTCTCTCTCTCTCTCTCTTCTCTCACTCTCTCTTTAAAAAAAATAAAATAAAATAAATAAAAAAAATAAAAAACAAATGGTCGATACCTGCTGCAGCAATCACTCATGTTTGATTGATTGTGTGTCTTTGAAGGTGAAAAAGTACAAATAGCTTGAAAGGAAGAAATACACAGAGGAGTGATCGATCTGATTTACCTATTCCAGTGGCAAGCCAAGTGCTGAGCAGCAGTGTGGCGGGCACCCCCGCGTCCTCAGAGAGCAAATGCCCAGGACACTGGAACTTCTGTGAACATGTCCTGCTGACCAGCTACCTGATCACCATGGAGCGAGAACATCTGACTAGCAGGATGCCATCTGTTCCCTGGGTCACAGTTTCGCTGGTCCACAGGTCCCTTGTCACCTGTGTGAGTGACCGGGGGCAAGAGCAATCATCAGACCCAGCAATTGATCATTTGGCTTCCCTTTCCCAGACGAGGATCCAAGATATCACCAAGAGAGAAGGCAAGGGAGGGACAGCGGACACCATGTACCCAACACACAGCTTGCCATGCCGTGCTGGCTCTGCTACGTGCTGTCCCATGTGAACTTCGTGTCCCTGTCTTCACACATGGGGGCTGAGTCATGTTGCTTGCTGGAGTGCTCTGGGCAGTGAGAGATGAGCAGAGTTGCAGGTGGACCCAGGAAGGCACAATTTAGACCCCAAATGGCCACACTCCTCAACTTGTGATCTAAACTCACATGAAGGCACTCGTTCTGAGTCTCTGTGGATAACAGCGGATTTCTATGTCATTGACACCCAACATCCACTCACCTTGTCCCTGGAAACAGTGCCTTGCCTGTCCTCCAGAGACCAGCAAGTGACCCAGGCCAAGAGAATCAAAGCTCCTTACTCCATCACCATGATGCCCACTCCAGGGAGGGGCATGGCACCCCAGAGTCAGGGAGGCCCAGCTCTGTGGTCTTTTGGGGGAGAAAAGCACCCCGCCAAACCACAGGAGCTGTGCTCACACTCTGACTCACACTCCGTGCTCACACACTTGGCCCTCAGCTCACTTCTGGTTTCAGTTCCCGCTGCAGGGGCAGGTTGGGTGCCTTGAGACTCACATGGTCCTCATCTCATGTCTGGTGGCTGCTACGATCCTTCCTCCTTCACCTCAGGGCTTTCCCACAGGCGGGGGAACACCCTCAGCTCCTGCTTAGTGTAGAGCTCAGGTGTGTGAGTGAGAAAGCTCCACGAGCGACCCTTCCCCACCTAGGAGGGTGGAACAGTCTCACAAGGATCCATCTCTTGTCCTGCCTCCTATGATGCCCGGAGGCCCTGCGGGCGGCAAGCCCCCACTGCCCACAGCAGAGACCTTCCCTCTGGCCTGGACCACCTCCCAAGCTAAATTACCTCTGCCTAAGTCTTTATCCCAGGCCCAAGTTTCCCTTCACCAAGACAGATGCTGTCTTTAGAATGCTGGGAAACAGAGGATAGATGGGACAGATGTGAAAATGTCATTCATATAAGACAGGATGGTCAGTGTTCCAGGAAGAGCCCAGAAGCTGAGAGGTCCTCCGCCTTGCATGGCGGTGTTTGAGCTAGGCAGCATCACCGCCTCCATCTGCAGAAGAGGAGGCGGGAGCATGGGTGGGGGTGGCGTGGCTGTGCCTGTGTTTTGTATTGGGCTCCACATAAGCTGAGGCCCTCCTCAGCCTGCACAGAGCCCCTACCTGAAACCATCGCAAGTTCCGTTAGGGTTCAGATGTGAGGCATCCCCCAAAAGCTCACAGGTGAGGCAATGCAAGAAAGTTTAGTAGTGAGATGATTGGGTTATGAGAGTCTGAACCTAATCAGCGCACTAATCTGCTGATGGGATTAACTATGTGGTGACTGTAGACATGGAGGATGTGGCTGGAGGAGGTGGGTTATTGGGGGCAGGCCTTTCACTTAAGTTCCTGGGGTCTGGGGAGTTTAAATTTATTGGGGATCATAATATCATTGCTTTGGTATTGCCTTTACTGTATCTCAAACAGAAGTCTCTACTGGAAATTAAATTTGACCTCAAGTATTCACTTGCCAATTAAGAGATTTAAAAATACATGACTCCCAGTTTAGCCCCAAGCCCACCTTCTTACTGCTTTCAAACTCTATCATGGTGATGCTCCTCTCTTGCCCCTGGGTTGAGGACCTCCCTGGCCTTTTTCCCTCTTGATTGCTACCCTCACTGGCCTGAGAGTTTACCTGCAAGTCACAGTCTTGGTCTGGGGTTCCTGAGACGAGCTGGGCTTATTTTCACAAGTGGTTAAAATTCCTTCTTTGTTCTCTGCCTTTTTACTGGAAGCAGCCAGGCTCTGTAATGTCACCAAAGCTCCCAGACTGGGGTCTCATTCCCCTACAGATAACAAATTGACCATGAAACACTCACTAAAGGAAAAGAGTATAATCTCAGCTCTGAATTACGGGGCTCAGAGAGTCACTAAGCCTGTGGGGTATTGCGCTTTGATTTTTCAGCAGTGAACCTCCCTGAGTCTGCGACGTAACTGCATCATGCCACCTGGTGGCATTTACTAAGGGATTTCTCTTTAGCTCATCTGACTCAACCTTGTTTTTTCTGTCTCACTCTCCCTCCCATGTTCTCAAGAATTATTTTTCTTTTTCCTTTTGTTGCCTTGCTGGGGATTGAACCCAGGGCCTCTCGAATGCTAGGCAAGCACTCTACCATGGAGCCACATCCCACCCCTCCCTGCCTCCTTCTCTAGCTTCAGGTGCAGCCTGGATAGAAGACTTGGGAAGCTCCCGTGAGATTAAACTAACAACTGGTTGGGGGCGTTTAGCTCTTTGTATCAGCATCGCTCCTAGTAGACAAAGAGCAGGAACAGCCCAAACACCCTTCAAGTGGTAAAGGCTCTATAAATGTGGTATATCCAAAACCTGGAATATTCTATGACAACATATTCTATGGAGTTCTGACAGGTGCTATGTTGTAGACAAACTTTGAGAAAACCACACCTAGCCAAAGAAGCTGGGCACAAAACATCACGTGGCGTATAATTCCAATTACATCAAATTCCAAAGTTGGTGAATTTACACAGAGAGCAAGGAGACTATTGGTTCTTTGGGTGTTGAATTCAGGTTCAATGTGTGGTACTTTTTATTTATGAGGGTTATCAGGACCCGACCCCTTGTAAGCTGAGGAGCCCCCTGTGGGTCTTTTCAATCATCCTCAAAACCCTTCAATATTCCTTGTGCTTCCTTCCACTCTGCCCGTGCCAGGGGGCCACGTCTGGGGAGTTCTGCAGCCTGTTCACTGGCACCATTTCCACTGATGTCTTGGCCCACAGGGAAGAGAGCCCACAGATGTGTGTGACAAGCACGGTGTCCTCTGACCTATGTGCAGCTGACCATGTTGCCTATCTACATAAGGGAAGAATTCAGGGGGATGAATTCCAGCATCACCCGTAGACATAGGTGTGTGTGGCTCGAGTCTCCCCTGGGAAAGGTCCCTTCCAGACCACCTGCTGAGTGGGCTTCCTAACCTGCTGATACCAGCAACGTCTGTGGTCGGCCAGGGCCAGTGCAGGCATCTGTGGAGGCCAGTGGGTGGGCAGGGGACAGTGCAACACCCTGTCCCCCAGGAGCACACTTCTACTGCTTAATGAAAGAAGCAGGCACCTTAAGGAGCAAAGCCAGTCCCCATGGAGAAGCAGGAGTCCCCAGGTGCCAGCAGCCTGTGTGTCCAAACCAGCCAATAGGATGCATTAAACTACTTTTTCAATATTCACAAAATAAAATTTGCACTCATAATTTTTGTGAACTTTCTTGGGCAGATTTTCTTGAGAATACTCTAGATCACTGAGCAAGCTCGTGTCACAGGGTATTGCTGGGACCCAGAATGCCTGTGGCCCACACTCTCCCTCCCTCCTCTTCTTACTCTCTTTTCACCATTATCTAGTGGCAGCTCCACAGACACAGGAGTGGGTCACCAAAATGTCCCTGTGTCTACCTCCCAGGCTCATGGGATGATGGCACATTCTGTCCCCTTGAGGTTGTGTGCATCCTATGACTAGTTTTCTAGGTGAAAGTGATGTCCATTATTTCTGAGCAAATCTCTAGCTGCCAACTAAAGATCCTTCTGAGAACTTGAACTCCCTTGTGAGGAGCAATTTTCAGGACAGTGGCTCATCCTGCAAAAGGTATGGGGCATGAGAAGATGTAACAAATTTTTGAGATCAGGATGGAGATATTTGTTACTGCACTGTAAACTAGCTTAACCTGACTTCTACAATTAAACAAGGATGTAATCATCATAAAATTACCATAAATTCTGAATTCGTGGGGCACACAGGAAGCATGGTACAAATATAGTAAGAGATTTCTTCCCCTCAGAAATTGATATCAGACAATTTCTAGGCCAGATGGCTCAGTCTTCACTAGTACCTAGTTGGTCAAAATATTCTCAGAATATATACTGACCTCTCTCTCCCTAAGAGGAGTGGAGAAAGAAAAGCGGAGATTTGGAATGGGGAGCCTCCGGGCTAGAAGACAAGTGTAAGTAACAACCACCACACTAATTGGAGAAGGTAACAAGTTTCTCCAAGAACTATACCATGATGGTGACACCCTCAGCTATGCATATGAGACATGATCCATTTGAAAATTGACATGAAGTTCATGAAGATTTCCTCAAACATTCTGAACAATAAAAACTGAAAGAGAACTTAAGCTACAGAGCCTTATATAAATAAGGAAGTTTCCATTTCTTCCAGAACTGACCTCATTGTCTGGGATCCATACCTACAACAGAACATCTAGAAGCAGCTGTTAAAAATACAACATTTCCTCCAAATTCAATGCCAAATTAACACGTGGCCTAAGGACCCAAGGAAGAGATAGCAGATGAAAATAACCTTTCACAGGGCAGCATAGTGAAGCACTGGTTGCAGCTAGTGATGGAGACCTTCCTAAATTGCAGCTTTGAGTCCAGTCAACGTGTCCAGGAATAGTTCAGAGCTTGAAAAGAATATGGAATAAGTGCCATTGGTGGAGGAGGTCACACCCCTGATTTTGCTTCAACCTTGCACATCGACAGACAGCAGCTTCTTGCAGGTGAATATTCACTGGGTTTCTGATCAAGAAAGTCAACCCAGGAGAAAAACACTGAAGTCTAGGGTAGATTTGCAAAATCATGTGCAAACTATAATAACCTTACCACTGTGTTGTAGGTAAAGAGGCGACTGAGAGAGGTTCGAGGGGGAGAAGAAGGGGAAGAACAGGAGGAGAGATGAGATGTTCTCAGCTCAGGTGTGTCTGCTTTCTAGAGCGGGGCACCAGTGTGCTGATCAGAAGTGACGCTGGCATCTTACGGGAAGGAGTCAAGGAAGGGGTGGGGACCTGAAAGCAACCTCTCACTCACTGGGGGAGCAGGACAGGTGAATAAAGACACCTCAGCTGTAAGGGTCTGCAGAAGATGCAGTAATGGCCTAAAGGTGACAGAGAATTGCATGGGTAAACTCATTATGATGTTTGAGGAGACAGAGGATGCTTGTTTTTTAACAGGGAACTAAAACTAAGGAAGGGTAAGAAGAAGACAGATTTTCAACATTCATTTGTAAGATCTGATTCATGTTATATATGTGTTGCAACAAAATAAATACATATTTTATATAAACATAAAGACATTACTTTGTAAAGATCTTACCCCAGATTGAATTATATTGTGTGCATGTTCAAATAGGAAAGAAATCCCATCGATATGTACAACTATAATGCACCAATAAAAAATGAGAAGAAACAAGTATTACTGAAAAGTCCAAATTTGCCTTATTCAAAAATACAAATCATTCAAATGTTACAAGTTAATCTTCCAGAACATGCCAAGCCTCTCCTCACCTCCTATTTCTTTTCCTTATAAATTGAGTTTGTTCCTTGGCCCATATTGATAGGTAGCCAAGCGCCCAAAGACTTTGACCTGGGAGACAACCTTCCAGTAGTTTCATTTTTCCTCCTGATTCCGTGATCTGAAGTTCGGCATTTGAGAGGATGACCGCTGCCCACGCTGGACAGACTGGGCCAGGCTCTCAGAGGCCCCCTGGAGATGGCCTGCCCTTGAGGAGCAGGGAGACTGGCAGGTGGATAACTGTTTGCCCTGAAGCTGTTCAGGCCCCACTGGCCTCCAGCTCAGTCACAGGATGGGGAGGATGAGGCTGGCTCTCCTGGTGGACTCGACAGAGGCAGGAGTATGGTGTGATGAGGGTGCATGTGTGGGCACCTTCAGGATGCTCTGAGCCGTACCTTGGCAGGCTCAGCTCTCAGTGCCTATGAAACCAGGGAGCAGAGCTGGCCTCTGTCTTGGCCCATTATCTGCTCCTATCACTGAATGCCTGAGACATCACCATTCGTCAAGAACAGATTGATTCCTTGCAGTATGGAGGCTGGGGAGTCCACGAGGATGGTGCTCACATCTGGCGGAGTCACGTGGTGAAGACGGGCCCAGCTCCTCCTTTCATCAGGAGTCCACCCTGACTGTGTCCCTTAGGAGTTTGGGGTGGTGGCCTTGATGGTTCACCCCCGTTCTTTAGGTCTGGACGTCTCTGACTGGTTGAACTGCCCTTCATTCTGTCTCACTCTAATCAGGGAAAGTGTTTTGCAGACAAAAAACTTTATCTATTTATTTTTTTCTGATCTCCTTGAACTTTGCCATAGCCCTGAGTGGGTAATAGTGGGTAATAAACCCAAAACAGTTTTATCGGCAAGTTAAATTTTTTTTTCTTCCCCCCCCCCCCCCCCCCCCCCCCCCGTTTTGAAGGGGTCAAAGTGTGCGGAATGGGTGAGGACAGCAGGATTACCTTTTGTTCTTTGGAAGAATTTCCTGAGGCTGTGGCTGATGAGTTTTGCCTTGAGCAGAGCCTGGGAGAAATTGCTAAGTAGGGACCCTGCCTCTGGACTCTGGGTTTGACGAGTTAAACTTCGCAGGCTTTCCTCACCACGCAAATAGACACACAAAATGATCTGAGGATGTTGAGTGAGAATGCAGACGACAGGATCCAATGGGGGAAGACCAGTCCCTAAGGCTGGAGGTGGGCTCTGGAGGGTCAGGACTTTAACAAGTGCCCTGTGAGGTTCACGGAGTCCAACAGGTTTGGACTCCTCTGACCTAAAGCAGAATATCAGGGTGGGGCGTGGACTCCATCCCACACTTCGCAGGTGTGGAAACATGGCCAGATTGAAGCAAAATTTGCACCACAAAGAATCAAACTATTCCAGACTATTCCAATGGGGAGAGGGACCAGAACTCAGCCTGAGCTCAATTTCACTGGAAGAAAGAGTAGCATGGGACCGAGTCCTACACCATGGCTTCTTCGGATGGTGAATTTTCTCCGGTCCTCATGGGAGGGACAGTTTTACAGCCTGAGGCTCTTTCCCTCCTGTTGAGGCCAGTTTTTCTTGAGGGTCCCATCTCAGGGGGGACAACTCTCGGGTCCCCAGCAAGATACTCCTAGGCTGTAAAGTGAAAGTGTCTTCTACAATGATCCGCCTCTCAGAGGAGCAGAGGAGAAGCGGACTCTGGTGAGTTTTCAAACTCAAAAGCTTGGAGACCAGGGTGGAGAGGAGTCTCAGGGCGTGGTCACCTGTGTTCTGCGAGATCCAAAGAGGGCACTGGGGCCTGTAGGCAGGGGAGGTGGCCGCTTTACCACCCAGAGCCAGTTGCCCTGGCAACAGGCCTCTCCCTATGCTTATGGTTAAGATGTGACAAGGAGAGAAAGTAATTTTCAGAGGTGACAAGATTCGGGGGCCACAGCAGTTCTAGGTCCATGAGCGTCTCTCCAGGGACGGTTTGGGAGGGAGTTTCAAATTTGAGGGTCTCACTGGCTTCATAGGTCTGCCATGGGATCAACCAGTGAAGGTTAAGCAGGTGCTTTGACCCCACAAACCTTCCCTCAATCTGCCAGTTTGACCCGTGAGCAGAAGCTTGGTCTCCCCACCATGACCTCTGGGGGGAGGGATGTGTGAATATGGAGTCCGGCCACTCCTGATGGAACTGCATAGCATCACGGAAAAGCATCTGATGATTCTGTGGAGTGTCCAGTGTTTGACCTGCTTCCCAACAGAACCCATGGGAATTTCACTGCCTGCGTTTCAGTACCAAGGAATCAACAGAGAGGAGCCATTGGTGACCACAGCAGATGGAGTTGGAACAGGCTTCCCCATCCATATCAGCCACTGTGACGAAGGTCGGACGTCTACAGCGCACAGCTGATCTCCAGGGGCCCAGGACCTGCTCACGTCAAACGCATGCAGCTCAGTTATTTGTGGTTTGAAGGCCCGACACCTAGTCTGGTATAACCCAGGGATTAAGGATGATTTTTGTATTTTGAATAGTTGAAATTGAAAAAAAAAATTTATTTTGACAACATTTGAAAATAATGTGACATTGAGATTTAAGTGGCCGCAAAGTTTTATTGGAATTAGGAGGTGCCCGTTCCTTTACATGGGGTCTGTGGCTGTTTCGGGTTCCAGTAGCAGCACTGAGCAGGTGCGAAAGGGGACATAAAATGCTGACCAGGTAACTTTTATGTTTGCCAACTTCAGAAGTAAGGAAGCAGCTTCAGAAATGTAATTTTCTTTCATTTTGAAAAATCATTTCTTCCTCTTTCATTGACACATCAATTGAATCAACAAATGGCGAAGGGCCCTCCTTTGTCCCTGATGCTTCTTTCAGCCCCTGAGTACGTGACTCTGACCCTGAAAGGGTGACTGTCTGCAAGGACAGGAGTGGGTCACCAAGGGCATGGGCTTTGCTGAAATCCTCCCCTGGGCCCATGTGCATCTACGCAGCCACACCACCTGCTTTGGCCCATCACCAGGTCCTCCTCATGAAGCCAGCACCTTCCTGACACTTCGAGAAGGTGGAACATGAACAAGAGAGTTCCTGCCCCCACGGAATGGGCCCTCAGCTGGATGAAATGGAGCTAAGGGGATCAGAGAGCATTAAATAGCCAGCCACTGACAGAGGCAGGGACTCCTGAGCCATGACGTGCCCCGGAGCTACAGCCCTATAGAGCAGGGATGCTTGGGGATTCCTGAGGGTATGATGAACTTTCGCTTCACTCTGCTCCCTGGGCACAGGGGCCAGGCCCTCCTGCCTTCTTTGCTTGGGCAATTTTATTCTCATCGATGTGAGAGTTTTCTCCAGACCAACCCAGTCTGCAACCGTCCCTCCCTTAGGCCCTTATAACACTGTAGACATTTTCCGGGACACAAGTACACCTGATCAGAAGTGGCTCTCTGCTACCCTTTCCCTGTGACTGACTCTGTGTTATCTGACAGAGGGGAGGACGTTCGTCCATCTCTGCATCTCCAGCATCTGCAGCTGAACAGGTCGTAAGTGCTGTGGAATGAACGCGGGAAGAGCTGTCAAGGGGTAGGGACTGTGGCCTATTTAGAATCTGGACCAGGGGGACTTGAGTGGGCATTCCCATGTAAAGGGGAGTCAACTCTTCTGCTCTCCACTGGGAAGATGGCACTGGGCACAGCTAGGGCCAGATGTTCTAATCTTACAAGAGGAGCATAAATTTTTCTTCATATGTTGTTGTTTTAATTAACATTGACAATTTTTTTTAAGAACATGGCAGGCCACCAGTCACATGAGCACTTCTATGAGGGGCACCTGGTCAAGGAGCAATCTCTGCTTTAAAAGACGATCAGGCTGCAGGGGCCTTCGGGGGCTCTGGGTGGCATGCTGAAGGTCTCACCTAACTCTTGGGTCCTCCAACATCCTTCCTAATATGGACGACATATCAAAAGCTGGCTCTCTCCACCCTCTGTTGCAGTCACCTTGTCTCTTGGTTGATTTTACTGAAGAAGTTTGGAATGATAGTAGCTTGGTTTTCTATTCTTCTGTGCAGCCTGGAGTGATCCTATGAGGTTCTTCTGGTGCTGAGGTGGACAACAGCGTGGACTACTTCTCAGGGGCTGTTGTGGTTTTCTGGTGTGGACCGTACTTCTTTTGGTTTGCTGCACCTTCTCTCTTGGGACATGATGGTTTTAAAATGTCCTTGGTCCATGAGGATAAAGCCTGGGTCCCTGCTGGCTCCCTGCTGGCTCCCTGCTGGACTGCCTGGCTGTGGACTTCTTATTACATGAGAAAAACTGTTGGTTTACGCCAAGATCATGTGAGTTTTGTAGCCAAATGCATCCCTGGCTGATCCATTAGTGTTCCCCTATCTCTTTGACATCTGAGCTCTAATATCTCTCCTGGGTCTCTGTCAATCCCAGGCTTTTCTTAAACAAACCAACAAGAAACACTAATGTGTTTTTCAGTTTCAAAAGTAAACAAATCCATTCATCATTCCTGTTGTGCTCAGACAAACCTGTCATTTCTGAAGTGCTTCGTCTCTGAAATCCGCTGGAAGACAGCTTATCATCTTGCATGGTCACTTAGTGAAGAGCTTCTGTGGGTCAGAATGCCTGGAGAGCTCGCCTGTCCTGGAGCTGATGGTAACATACAGGGTGGGGTCGGGAAGGTCGGTCCCAACAGTGCTTGTGCGGTCCCTGCCTGTGCAGGTGCGTGGGGAGGACAGACTCTGTGTGGCCCCACATCAGCACCATCTCTGCATCTGGGGACTGCAGCACGGAGCCAATACAGAGGTCCATTCAGAGAATACAGAAAGCACGACCATGTCACCTTGCTATTCATTGCTTTTGGTGGCTCCTGGTAGCTTTTGAGCCACAAAGTCACCAAATGCACAGTCAAGTGTCCTTTGCTTGTCACACGATGTTGACTTTCATGTGGGAGCAACACAGTCCTCTGTGCCCTGATCCTGGCTGCCTTGTATATCCATGATACCTGCCTCCCCTCCAGGACACCTGCCAGGACCATTCCCTGTTCACCTGTGTGAGCATGATTGCCAAGGGCATGGCTGGCCACTCGACCCAGGTGCTCCTTGAGGCTGGGATCTCAGTACCCCCACAGAGGGACGTGACAAGCTAAGACATGGGTGGGCCCTGCTGGGACGATGGTCCTACGGGTACATGATGGACATGTGGAAGAGTGAAGCTATTCCTATTTATTAATAGCAATACCTCGTGGCAGTGGTGGGTGCTAAGGTAGTTTGCACTTAGATTTGAGTCCTAAGTAAGTTGACTTTTAGCAAAAGGCAGGGGACCTAAGAACTTCAGTGCTGATGACATTTCAGAAGGACACACTGGGCAGCAGCAGCCGAGGGGCTGTCGACCGTCCAGGGAACCATGTCAGCCAATCCAGCCGCTGTGCACTTTGCAGTCCAATGGCACTTTTTCAGTGGTCACTCCCTGATCTGGTTCCAGACAACTGAGCAAGACTTGCAAGGATGTCACATGGGAAGTCCCCAGCCAGCCAGTGGGAATGCAGTTCCGGAAGAGCCTGACATAGTTCTTAAATAAGGGAAATGCTGTTGACTGGTGACAATCAACTCCTGCCATTTGTCTTCCTGAGTGAGAGGAAAGGGGATCTCATTTTAAGCCATCTTGGTGACTTCCCGTGCCCCCATCCATCTGCAGAGATATTAATGTTCCGGCTGCGCTGAATTTCTAAAGGCCAGGATGTGCCTTTGGTTTAATGATGTGATGCCAACCAAGGAAAACAAGGCCATAAAATAAAAAGAGGTGCTGCTTCTCCCCACGTCGGGAATAAAAGCAACAGCATGGAAGAAGAAAGCAGTTAGAGTCAGGATCAGGCCCACCGTGTCCTCCTCGTCTGGATGGAACAGGTTTGCAGCCATAACACACTGAGCACGGGCCCTTTCATCTAGAGGATTTGGAACTCTTCTGATGGAAGCCAAATCATGGCAAAAATCCTTCGTAAGAGCAAACCCAGCATTTACTACAGGCCTGACACTGTACGGTGTGTCCACTCACTAACCCAGCTAACCTTTGCCATCACCCTCTGGGTTAGAAGACACTCCATTCTCACATTACAGGTGGGGAAACGGAGAGCCAGGTAGAAGGCATAACTTGCCCAACATCACCCAGCCGGTGGGTGCTTAGAACCTCCAGCTGGGGAAATTCCCCTCCTTAGTAGCAGAAAGTCCACTGTCTTTAGGATAGCACTAATTTATCAGTGTAATGGTCCCCTCCAGCTCTGTAACCCATATATCCAAATAAAACATACACATACATTCTAGTAAACAAATATTGCTTATTAACTGGCTGCCCTTTCTTCAGAAGTACCATTAAAATATGGCAATGTTATAAAGGGATGGAGGCCATAGCAGCCTGATCACAGCCCAGCGCGTGGTGGGGAGGAAAAGCAGGCTTCACACGGCACTTCTGGGTGTGACTCATACAGGGTGGGAAAGGTGGAAGGTCATTGCAGATGATCCCCAGGGCAGGACACGAGATGAATCTGTAGAAAAGAATGATCATGGAACCCCTCAGCCCAGACCCATTCCTCTCCAGTCTCATGTCCTTTCTTCTGCCATGGAGCAGGGGTCATGCGGAGGTTCCTGGTCTTGCATGGCCAGTTTCTGCTCCGTCCTCCTTCCCATCAGCACCTCACTTATTCCTCAGGGAGCCTTAGGAGACCCCTTTAGGAACAGCTGCCAAAGGGCCCTGCCCTACCCTGGCCATATTCCTGGGACCCGAGCCTGGCCAATCAGACGCTCTCCTGGGAACACAGAGCCAAGAGATGCCAGGGGAGGAGACCTGGGGCTGAATCTCTCCAACGGGGTCTCCCCGAGTGGTCTGTCCATGGGGGGCCTCCCCTGGAGGTGTCTAAAGCTCCCAACCCCAGGTCCTGATCTCTCTGAAATCCATTTCTTCAGACTTCCCCCAGTCCTTCCTCACGTCCTTGCAGTTAGTGGAGGTCAGCAGGACTGGTTTCCTGAGGTGAGAGCATCATGACACCAGTTTCTACCTGGGTCCAGTCTTTTCTCATGATACTTAGTACATTTATTGAGCACCTGTGGTGTTCTTGGATGCCCTAGAGGTTCTGGGGGGCTGAGGTCACCTTGGCTGGACTTGCCTTCAGGGAGATCCAGGCAGGTAGGTGAGGTCATGCTCTCCCATGAGCTCCATTGCAAATGGAGTGTGGGTGGGTTCTGGGAAACATGCAGGAGAAAGAAGCACCTTCCTCCTGGGGAGCTCAGGGCTGCCCTCATGGACGCACAGGTGTCTGATTTAGTCCTTCATGATAGTGAAACTTCATGATAGCATAAAGCACAGGGAAGATGGTGGCACCAGACACTGGGCATGGAGACGGCAGACCCCATGTGGGGTATAGAGCAGAATTCAGGTGCCTGGAGCAGGAACAGTCACAGCTCTATTAGATCAAATACCAGCTGCATGCTATTTAATTGGGATACTGTATGGGGTACCATGTCAGAGGACACTTTTTGGGTCTTCATGGAATTCCTAGTTTATTCCTGTGGTCCTCAATGCTTACAGTGCATGAGAATCTCACTGGAGAACTTTACAAAAACATTTCCAGCAATTCCACAACAGATCGTTAGGCTGGAGTAGGGGCCAGTCCTTGGTCTGTTATTAACCTCCCCCATTCCAGGGCTCAGAGGTGGTTCTCAGTGGTCCACTCCAACGTTTCTTAGTCCTCCCACCCCACCACCCACACTCGAGCTGTCAAGCCCATCTCCACTTGCAGCTGCAGCCCTGGCGGCTGTGTGAGCCCTGGGTTTCCACTGTCCCCCATCCTGATGAGGCTTCCCCTCCTCCCCTGGTTAGGACCTCTGGGGAGGTGCAGCAAGCTGCTCTCCCCTCCTCACTTGATTTCCTCATCTGTACAGCAGGAATATCAACTCCACAGAAATGTCCACTGTGGTAATGCTTCCCGGCGATGTAGATAAAATGCTGTCTGTCCACAATAAGAGGACGTCATTATCCCTCACTTGTATGTGGGGTGATCCAAAACTGTTCTAGAGACGGGGTCTCCATAACAGGTAGAGAAGGCAGTGCAAATAGATGTAATAATAATTTCAGGTGACATTTACTGTGCATCCTCACAAGAGGCTTATGGGGGAGACAATTATGTCCGTTTCTCCGTTGGAGAGAGAGGCATGCAGAGCAAGCCACTTCACCAGATCACAGCCGGAAGCCCTGGGGAAGGACTCACGATAGACAAGCCTGGCTCTTGTAGCCCTTAAGCCACTCAAACCCTGACAAATCATGTCTCTAGGAAGCAGTCTCCAGAGACTCAGATTTGCAGATGGGAAACGCCAGTCCCTGTGGCAGGTGGGAGTTTGGAACCACAGTTTTCCTTCCTGGCATTATCCCTGGGAATAGGTGACATTACATGGCAAAGGGAGTTAAAGTCCCTGATCAATGGACCTGAAAGTGTGGGCATTATCCTGGATCATCGAGGTGGGCTCTACCAATGGAGAGGGATGGAGAGGAGTCGGATGTCCCTCAAGAGGACAGGAGCGATTTGAAGCAGAAAGATTGGAATTGCCGTGGCTGAGTTTGAAGATGGAGAAAGGGAACCAGGGGCCCAGGAGTGCTGCTGCCTCCAGCAGCTGACCACAACCCTCAGCTGACGTGAGGAAGCAGAACCGGGGTTCTACCATGGAAGGAACGGAAACTAACCACCCAGATATCAAGGAAGCAGCTTCTGGAGCCTGCAGCCAGGACACGGTCCTGCAGAGCCTTGCTCGTAGCTTGGCGAGACGCAGCTCAGACTTCTGACCTACGAACTGTGAGGTGGTGCCTTGGTGCTGTCCAAAGCCACGGCCCTGTGGGCTTCTCCCCTTGCTGTTCTGCACAGTGCAGGGACCCTGTGCCCAGCTCCATGCAGAAAGATCTACCTGCAGCATCACGTCCTGTGACAGACCCAGGGTGGAAACCATTGCTGGTGCCCTCCATCATGTGACAGCAGAGGAGACAGAGGACTCCTGGGCTTACAGACCTAAGGTTATGCTCCAATAGTGTGTCTGGCACAAAATCCCCACACAGGTCTGTCTGCACCAGCCTCACTGAGTCCCGTCACCAGATCCAGAACAACATGGGGACAACTCACCTGTTCAGGTGGCTGAGTGACAATTTCATGGTTTGTGAGAAAGCTCTTCGTGAATGACAAAACATTGCACAAACAAGGGTGACTGTGATTAATAATAAACCAGTGGAAGAATGGCAAACGAGTTCTTCAACCGCCAGTCTCTAGCAGTAACCAAACACACACTTCATTTTTATTTATTTCTCCACTTTTGGCTAATTTCACCTGATGAAGCCATGATTTTGACATCATTCATTCCCCCAGCCTGCATGTTTTTGGTAATTACAACTGCCTGACTCCCTGACAGGAATGTTTCTAAATTGGATCTGAAAACGCTCTTTACCTGAAGGAGTCCATGACTCCCAGTGCCAGTCAGAGACACAGTGCCATCACCCCATCCTGTCCCTGGAGCCTGGACATGCCTGCAGAGGCTGGAGGAGCCATGTCTGAGAAGGAGGCTGCAGGATGGACAGGGGCCTGGGGGAGGTTCCAAGAAGCAGGTGCAGCCCAGCCTGGCTCTGCTGAGCCTCAGACCCACCTGGTTCTCTCTGCCCGATGGTTTCAGGAGCCTGCAGCCCTCTCAGTCTGAGCCCGTTCTGCTTGGGTTTCTGTTCCTTGTAATCAGAATGAAAAGTGTTTGCTGGGAAAAGAGGGACAATCCCATTCCAGCAGGGAGAGGGACATTTGTGAAGAGACCAGTAGTGGCAAGGACCTGAGGAGCAAGAGTGTGTCTGTTGGATGGCCAGCATGCAGAGCCCAGGCAGCCAGGGGCCAAGAGGGCAGGAGCAGGGGCTCAGGCTTCCTCATGGATTCTGGATGCAGAGCCCCAGGTCCCTTTATCTCCAAGTCCATGGGGACAAATGAGACAGGACAATGTCTAGAAATGGATACCTGGGTTTGGGGCTCACAGCTGGCTCCCCAGGAGGGAGGTAAAATAGCAGCAGGGAGGGCCACTGGGAGAAAGGCACTTCCGCCCTGGCCCAGTCGCTGGACATTGTATGACAATGACCTGAGCATGACATTTGAGTCCTAAGCACTGACTGCTATGGAGATTCCAGAACATGAAAATGTGTGAGAGGGACTGTGACCTTTTGCTAATGATTCATAAATAACTCAGACAGCACCTTTGACTTTCTCTGCTGTTTTATGCAAAGGACTTTGAGATGGAGACAGAGGATGAAGTCACTAAGAAAGAGACAAACACACTTGTGAGGTTTGCAAGGGAAGTCCCAGCAGTGTGCTGTGGCCTTATGGACCACCTGAAGTGCATCTCTGCCCCAAGTGACCATCATCCAGGGAGCATCAACCTCGTTAGGCACAGCGTGCTTGATTTGGAGGGGCCTCCTGCTTTTCTTCTTTCCTAGCAAAGAAAATTACTAGGGAAGGAGCAGGAAGAGAATATTACTGGAATAGGAAGGGTTCATTCCATGGCCACCTGATGCTTTCAAAAACAAAGGAGCCATCTAATGAGAAATGGTGGCCAGTTCCTTCCCTTGGGCCAGGTGGAGATATGTCACTGAAGGAAGCACACAACTGGTCATGGGAGGACCTGGGTGCAGGCCAGGTGAACTCATGCTGTCTGGCTGCCGGGGCCCAGACTCTTCACCCTCTGTCCCCAGGGGGCTATAATTTCAGCAGAAGGGCACAGTGCCCAGAAGTGCCCAGGACCATGATAGTAAAACCAGGAGAGACTGCCAAGGAGGGTGAGTCAGAGGAGCTGGAAAGGTCGGGAGCTGGTTGTGCCTCTTGATTTAACCAGTAGAACTGGGATGTCCACGGGCGGTCCCGACAAGCTATTGACGAGCCCCCTTCACGTGATGTGCTGGTTTGGTTGATGACTGATATGATCACACTTGGCTTAGGGATCCAAACCTAAGAGAACCCAAGTTTCTGGTGCCTTCATTTCCATTTTCTGGTGCCATTGCATAATTAGTGTTTAGCTTTCTTTGCGGGGATCACCAGTGCTGAGAACCTCAGTTCTATAAAGGAAAAGAGAAGGATGGGGGGGGGCAGTTAGCAGCCACACCTGAAAGTGAGCCAGGAATTAGCTCATTGTGGAAAGAATGGGTGGGAACCTGCCTTGGTGATAATAGTGGGGCACGAAGGGCACGCTCTGGATGGAGAGGGTGTCCCGGGAGGATCTGGTTGTGCTCTGCGTGCTTTCCAGAGCCTTCCTCTTTGAGCTAATTACTGTCTGCCAATAAATGACAGATATTCAGAAAAAAAAAAAACACACCCACAGTTCAAGGGCACAGAACAGAAGTGAGGCGGTGAACATCCTCAAGGGTCCACTAGTGTAGGAGGCTCAGGAGAATCTTACAAACCCGACATCACGTTCGGTGATTCAGAAGCAGAGCTGGAAGGATTTGCAGGCAGACTGATGCTTAAACAGCACTTCCTGAATGGCCCGAGTTCTGAGCGATTGGGATCTGAACTCAGGAGGGTCTGGTTTGGTGAAATGAGGGCTTTCCCCAAGCTAGCACTGTGTGCGTGTGTGTGTGTGTGTGTGTGTGTGTGTGTGTGAGTAAGAACCAGTACTTATGTGAACATCTGACATTCCAGGCATGTGCCCCTTCCCCCAAAAGCAATGCTACCTTGTGCAGGACACAGGTAAAACCAGCATTTTTCATCTGATGTTGGACACCAAGCTGTAGTCAAAGGTGTACCAAGAAATGCAGGTTTTAAAAGTTGGGAAGCGCTCCTGAGATCTCAGAAATGTGTGCATGTACCCAACACCCTGATGGAAGTAACTGGTTTTATTCTTCCCTGGATTTCATCCCTATTCTGGAACTGCTCCATCACCAGACTGCTCCCATGGCAGGGAATCTGAACGTGCCTTGGTGGGCACATGACGGGGCTGGCCAATTAGTGTGCAGCATCCAGTTGGCAGCTGAGATCCTGCAGGTGTGGTTCTGTGACCCGCCCGGCCCAGGGCACTAGCTCTGTCCTGCCCAGGCACTTAGCCCTGTGGGCAGCGCGACAGCTTGTTGCTGCCACCTGGAGATGCCAGCCCGCCCTTTGCAGCCCTGGCTGTAGAGCTGAGCCTCTCTCTGACTCATCAGGTTCTTCACAAAAGCCAGTCCTGATGGCTCCAACACCAATGATGGACAGCTGTTTTCTGATGATGGCTTAATTACATACACCCTGTCAGGTACCGATTTTCCCTGCTGAGTTACAGCATATGAATTAGCAGTGCCTTCCCAAGGAAACTCGGTGCCAAGTTCCGCGTGGCAAACGGGGTCCTGGGACTTCAGTGGTCAAGGGCCCCCATCTCTTCTGTCTGGAGGTGCCCCTGCAGGGTTCCTGTTGGGTGCACATTCTCCAAGTCCAGGAGTGGAGGGAGTGCAGTCCTGTTGGGGTCTCTGTGAATGTAGGGCTAGTGTCATGGCCCAGGGGGGGGCTTCCGCCCCTCTGGCTGACTCTGAAGGGGCCTCTCTGGCATCAAGGCAGAGCCCAAGGACCTGGCCCCCTGCTGGGCCCCACAAAGACCTTCCTTCAGCCAGGGCCACCTAGCGAGGGCTTCTTTCCCTTGCCTCAACAGGTTTCCAAGTGTGCCACAATAAAGCACTCCATTGCAAAGCAGACCTTGGGAGCTACTTGTTTTGCATAACTGACACCTTCTACCTACTAATGGCATTTCCTCCAGTTCCTAATCCAGTCCCTAAAAACCAACATTTACTCTCTGCTTCCATGGGTTTATTTTAGATGCAGCCAGTGACACTGTGCAGAAGTCCTTCCGTGTCTGGTCATTTGGCTTAGCTCTAGGTTCATCCGTGTTGTGACTTGGTGACAAGCCTAGAGATGGCAGGTGCCAGGTAACCATTGCATGGTCTGTGCCAAGAAGCAGAAACTTCAAGGGAGATGGGAGCTACAGAGGGATGTTGAGCAGAAGTATCACAAGGGCAGATCTGTGCTCCAGGACTGCCACTCTGGCTGCTGGCTGGAAATTGGATATTAGTGTGACTCCAGCTGACCCCCGCAGAGCACCTGAAGTGCTTTAAATTGCTGAGTTACATTGACTTATTTCAATGTATCCTTTTAGAGAGTCACTCCCATTTCACAAGTTAGGAAAATGAGGAGCAAAGAAGTGAGTTAACTTGCCCAGCCTCAAACAACCACTAAGGGGTGGAGCCAGGACCACCCTGGAGTGGCCCCAGGGTCTTTGCTGGGAGCAAATAAGTGAGTTAACTTGCCTAGTCTTAAACAACCACTAAGGGGTGGAGCCAGGACCACCCTGGAGTGGCCCCAGGGTCTTTGCTGTTAACTGCAATGATCAACTTTAGGAACTGTTTGCACTAGGAATCTGCTTATCCTGGGCAGAGAGTCCCCTGAAGGAACACAGATTTCTGCAGAAGCCATTCGAATTCAGACCCGCACACAGGGAAAGTTCAGAAAAACTAAGTCCCTAATTAAGAGTGGAAGCAATGGTTCTGCTGGGCATGGCTGGTGTGTCAGGTGACATGCACAGCTCTTGAACATCAGTGTGCTGCTCTGATCCGCAGAACAATTCTGGTGTTACAGGGCTGATTGTTTCCATTTTATAGATGAGGAATCTAAAGCCCAGAGAAGTTAAGTAACTTGCCCAAGGTCACAACACACTTAGACCACTGAGTGGTCTTCCCTGAAATTTTCCCTTATGTCAGGAAGGATCCAGGGTCAGGTAAGAAGGAAGGTCTAAGAAAAGGAGAGGTGAGACTAAGCTGTTCACAGTTCACCTGGAATCCATCCAGAAGCAGTAATGACAAAATAGGTGAGATTAAGAGGAATCCGCTGGACACCGTCTCTCTAACTTGGAGGCCATTGGTCTCCTTTTTCAAAAAATGTTTTTGTTGTGCAGTAGAGTTGGGCACAGCGGTGGGTTCATTTTGACATCATTATACAAGCATGGGGTATCATTTGCTTCATTTCAAATAACTTCCCCTGTCCCTCCCCTCCTCCCTCTCCTGTTCCTTTTCCTCTATTAGTGTTTCTTCTATTTATTTCTTGGTTTTTCAACTGGTGCATTTTAGATATATATAAATTGAAACTCTCTGTGGTGTATTTATATAGGTCCACAGTGTAATTTGGTCAATTTCTCTGCACTGTTTGTCTCTATTGCTCCCCCCCCACCCCGCCCTCCCTCTGCTCCACAAAACTCTCTTCTATTTTCATGGAATCCTTCCCCCTCTGTTTTTTAAAATTTCACTCTAATTCAGGAGGGAAAACATTTGACTTTCTGAGTCTGGCAGATTTCATGTAGCAGGATCTTCTCCAGTTCTCTCCTTTTACTAACGAATGACATGGTGTCACTCCTCTTTGTGGCCGAGTTGAACTCAATTGTGCACATCCACCACATTTTTTTTACCCATTCATCTGTTGATGGGACCTGCTTGGGTCCACGTGTTGGCTATTGTGACTTGTGCTGCTGTAAAAATTGACTTGCTTGTTTCCCAATCGTATGCTGACTTTAGTTCTTTTGGATAAATACTGAGGAGCAGGGTAGCTAGGTCCTATGATGGTTTCATTCCTAGTTTTTTGAGGATTCTCTCTACTGCTTTCCACTACCAGCAAGATGAGTGAACTTTTCCCCACCCCATGCTGATCAGCATTTTCTTGTTATTTGTATTCTTCATGATTGACATTCTAACTGGAGTGAGATGAAATCTCCATATAGCTATGGTCTGCATTTCTCTCATTGTTAGGGATGGTCAACATTTTTTTTTTTACATATTTGAACATTTCTTTATATATTTCTTGGCCATTTGTTGTTCTTCTTTGGATAAACATGTTCAGTTCTTTTGCCCATTTAAAGATTTGGTTTTTGTTTTATTCTGGTGTTGAGCACTTGAGTTCTTTACATATTCTGGATGTTAGTTCCTTATCTGAGGAGTGGCTGGGAAACATTCTGTGGGTTCTCTCTTCACACTCTCCTTTCCTTTACTTTACAGACACTTTTTTAATGAATGTCATCCCATTGACTGATTCTTGGTTTTCTTCTGGAGTCTGAGGGTCTTGCTGAGGAAGCTGGCGTCTGCGCCAATATGTTGGAGTATTGCATTGACCCTGTTTCCTCCTGGCACTCACAGGTTTCCAATTCCTAAGTCTTTGATCCATTTAGATTTGCCTTTTGTGCAGGGTGAGTGACAGGGACCAAATTTCATTCTTCTACATCTGAATGTCTAGTTTTTCCAGCCCTATTGCTTAAAAAAAAAAAAAAAAAAAAAAACAAAAAAAAAAAAAAAAAACTTTTCTCTGGCATATGTACTTGACATCTTTGTCAAGTATCCGATGGCAGGAACTATGTGGGTTTGTCTCTGTGCCTCTGTCTATTCTATTGGTCTTCAAGTATGTTTTGATGCCAATACCATGAAGTTTTTGTCACTGTAGGTCTGCAGTATGACTTGAAGTCAGGAATTGTGATGCCACCAGTGTCACTCTTCTACGTTTTACTCTTTTTTACTCTTCTAGGATTGTGTTGGCTATTCCGGGTCTCTTATTCTTTCATATGAATTTTAGGACTTTTCTCGTTCTGTGAAGAATGTCCTTGGTATTTTAGTGGGATGGTATTGAACCTGTGTATCACTTTTAATAATATGGCCATTTTAACAGTGTTAAGTCTGCCTGTCCATGAACAGGTGAGGTTTTTCACCTTCTAATGTCTTCATTTCGGTGCTCTGTAGTTTTCATTGTAGAGATTATTCACCTCCTTAGTTAGATTTACTTCCAAGTATTTTTTTTTAATTTTTTTGAAGTTATTTTGAGCAAAATAATTTTCCTTATTTCTTTATTTGCACAATCATTATTTAAGTTAAGGTATTGATTTTTGTTTTCCTAACATTATTTTATATTGATCTTGAATCCTGCCACTTTGCTGCAATTGTTTATCAGCCTTAGAAATCTTCTTGTGAAATTTTGGGGTCCTCTGCATATAGGATCATGTCATCAGTAGACAGATCATTTGACTTCATCTTTTCCTGTTTGTATATTTTTAATTTCCTTCTCTTGATATTTTCTCTGCATAGAACTTCGAGAATTATGTTGAATAGGAGTGGCAAAAGTGAACATCCTTGTCTTATTCATGATTTTAGAGAAAATGTTTCAGCTTTTCTTCATTTAGTATGTTGATCTTGGATTTGTCACAAATAGCCTTCATGCTGTTGAGGTGAGTTTCTTCTAACCCTAGTTTCTCAGGGTTTTTAATTTGAACAGGTACTGTATTTTGTTCAAGGCTTTTTTCCTGCCTATTGAGATGTTTATTTCCTTCCTGTTTTTAAGTCTATTTATGTGCTAAATTCTATTTATTTGATGATTTGTGTATATTGAACCACCTTGAATCCCTGAGATACAATCCTCTTGTCTATGTGGTATGGTCCTCCTAATGTGTTTTAGTTTTTTAATACATTTATTTATTTATTTATTTGCTTATTTATTTATTTATTTATTATTTTGTGGTGCTGAGGATCGAACCCAGTTCCTCGTACATGCGAGGCAAATGCTCTGCCACTGAGCTACAGCCCCAGCTCCTCTTAATGTGCTTCTGAATACAGGTTGCTAATGTTGTATTTAGGATTTTTGCATCAGGGATATATTTTATTAAGTATATTGTGTTAATAAGCGATATTGTTCTGAAGTTTTCTCTCCTTGCTCTCTTTGTTTGGTTTAGGCATTAGGTGATTCGGGCTTTGTAGCATGAGTTTGAGAGTGTTAATCCTCTTTTCTATTTCATGGACTAATTTATGGGAGATTAACATAATTTCTTCTTTTTAAATCTGGTAAAGTTGGCTGAGAATCCATCTGGTCCTGAAAAAATATTTTTCTTGGTCAGATTTTATTTCACTCTAATTGCTTGATATTGTTCTGTTTAGGTTTTCTTCATTTTCTTGGTTTGTTTTGGGTAGGTCACATTTGTCTAGGAATTTAAAAGTATCTTCTAGGTTTTCCAGTTTATTGGAGTGTAAATTTTCAAAACATTCCTAATGATCTCCCGGGTATCAGAAGAGTCATTGGTGATATTTCCTTTCTCATCTCTTCTTTTAATAATTTAAGTCTTCTCTGTCTTTTGGTTAGTTTTGATAAGGGCTTATAAATCCTGTTTGTCTTTTTAAAGAGCCAACTCTTTGTTTCATGAATCTTCATATTTTTATTCTCAATTTCACTAATTTTGGCTCTAAAATATTTTCTGTATTCTACTGATTTGGACACTAACTTAGTTAGTTCTTCCTTTTCTAACACCTTGAAGGGTAGTGTCAGATGGCTTATTTGATATCTTTATTTTTTGAATGTAGGCACAGAATGATATAAACTTTACTCTTAGAACTGCTTTCACGCTATCCCATAGATTTTAATGTCATATCTCTGTTCTCATTTGTTTCTTAGAATTTTTAAAATTTTCCCTCTGATTTCTTCTATGATCCATTCATTATCCAGAAGTGTCTTATTTAATCTTCAGTTGTTATAATGTTTTCTATTTTTTTAACTTGTTATTGATTTCTAATCCAATCTCACTATGACCTTATATATTCAAGGAATTATCTCTCTTTTTTTATATTAGCTAAGACTTGCTTTGTGTCCTAAAGTATGCTCTGTTTAAGAGAAAGCTCCACAAGCAACTGAGAAGAAAGTGAATTTAGTTGTTGATGAAGTATTCAAAAGATGTCTGTTCAGTTCTTTTGATTAATGATTTTAAAAATATACTATTTTAAAATTATTTTTAATTGTTCTGGAGACTCTTGGTTTTTCTCTGAATGACCTGTCCATTAGTGAGAGGGGTGTGTTAAAATTATCCAGTATTATTTCCTCAGGCCTATTTGAGTCTTTATATTTTGTAAGATTTGAAAGGTAGTGTTAGATGACTTATTTGAGATCTTTTTTTTAAAGTAGGCACAGAATGATATAGATACAGAATTGTTTTATGGCTGTAGGTACACCAATGTTTGAGACATGAACATTCACTCCCATTCTTTCTTGTTCGATGATTCCTTCAACCATTATGAATTGACCTTCTTGATGTCTTCTGAATAATTTTAGATTGACTACTTTGTCTAATATGAGAGAGTAGCTACTCTTGCTCACTGTTGGCCTCCATTTGCATTGGATGTCTTTGCCTATAGAGTCTTATCAACATCATTGGGTCTTCTTTTTTAATCCACTTATATCAATCTATATCTTGTGACAGGAGACTTTAAACCATTCATATTAAGTGTTACTATAGAGAGATCATTTTTAAATTAAAAAATGCTATTCTCTTTTATTTCTATGTTCGAGAGTGACTGTCCCTTGACTATTCTTCTAGCAACATTCATCCACATGCTGACTCTGGCATTTATTTTTAATTTCTTCTGCATGTATTACTTTACTGAGTGTGCTTTGTAGCAGGGGATTAATGGTTATGAATTCTTTTTATTTCTGCTTATCATGGAAGGATGTATTTCACCTTCAATTATGAAGTCTAGTTTTTTTGCAGGATATATTAATCTTGATTGTCACTCGTTATCTTTAGGGGTCGGTATGTATTATTCCAAGTCCTCCTGGTTTTTAATGTCAGGCTGAGAGATCTGAAGAAAACCTTGTTAGCTTACCTCTAAATGTGACATGCAATTTTTTTCTTGTGGCTTTTAAAATCCCTCCTCAGGGGCTTCGTCATATTGTCTTTGACTGTTGGGCTGTGAATGCAGGCCCTCTGTGGGCAGGCTGTGGTGCAGAAGCCTCCACCCTGGCTGATGTCCATCCTGGGGTACCATCCCCATGGCAGGGTTGCAGTCGGCCCCCCTTCTTCTGAGCTCCCACAGCTGGCAGCCATACATCCCTGAGCTCCCACTCCCCTCTGCTGCGGCTTCTTGGTTGTGGTGCTAAGTGTTTGTTGGTTGTCTGTAAGTGGGGTTCCTGTGGATGCAGGCTCTGTGGGGGTGGTCTCTGACCCAGAAGCCTCACCCTGGCTCCCGCAGACCACCAGGGTTGGCCATCACTGACAGGGGTGGGATCTGAGCTCTAGATGGGGGCTAGCAGCCTTTGAGAGTGATTAGCTCAGCTCTGCTCCACCCCACCCCCCTTGCCCGAGGTGATGGGGAGGGGGTTCTGTAACCTTCATCTAGCAAAAATCCCTGTACACGTTCCTTCTAGATGGATTCCTGAGACAACCCACTCCAGAGATGTTCCCTTTGGTTTTATTTGCTGCTACCAGAAGACAGAGAGAAGCTGTGTCCATTTAATTTCTTCCAGGGGGACAGGCTATGGACTGTACCAAGTGGCTGCCCTGCCCAGCACAGCTCTCCACCTGCACCTTGGGTTCAGCTGCTTGACCTCCTTCACAGTCTTTGCTGCTCCTCCCACTTTAACTTACTCTGCTTCTCTTTCTAGCTGTTGTTGAGCAAGTGAGCTGAGGGCTTTTTCTCTTCCTCTTTCTCTCTCTCTTCCCCACCCCCCCCACCCCGGTCCCCCTACTCCACCCTGGTCAGGGTTTGGGGTCAAGAAATTCTGTCCTTATTTTCTACTCCTGTGGTCCAATTTAAAATCCCTCTAAGTTCTGACCTGCCCAACACTGAGTTCTAGAAGTCCCCTCTGGGCCCTTTTGCTGCTTTGCTTCTGGGCTGTGGAAGAGTCCAGGTGGCTTCCTGTACCTGCTCTGCCATCTTCCGGCTGCCCTGGGTCCCTTGTCATCTCATGGTGGCTCCTTCCTCTGTGCTTCCACTTGTGCCTCCTCTGGTCCTGGCTCAAGGGGCTGCAGGTCTGGAACCTGTGACATCACAATACATGTGCCCACCACCACTCTAGCTTAATGCCATCCAGAGCATCTGATTGGCCCCTGGGCAGCCAATAGCTTGACAGGATTTGCTGCAAATGTTCACCTTGGACACCAGAGAACACGGCCTTCCTGAGTGGAATTGGAGAGCAGCAGGTTGGGAGGCCTCTTACGAACTTTAATTAGGGGAGAGCCATTGGAAGAAGGAGGTAAGTGACATTTAGGACTTCCTACAGACCCAGGCACAAGTTTTATTAGATATGTGAAAACAGATCCGGTCAGGAAAGCTGAATCAAGCAGCACACAGACAATGTACCCTGGGTGCTGTTGTAATTGTTTGTATTTTTTCCCTCAAGCTCTCTGATCAAATAAGGGTGCCATCTACTTTTCAAACTGGAGCACTGTCTCATGGCTTTTTCCAAAAGCAACTTATTTTAAAATTATTTAGGGCCATGAATCCTATATGACAAGCCAAAAGCCAATAGCTGCTTGGCAGTTTTGGTAGAGCTACAGGGAGTGGATATCAGGACAGTAACTATGTTGCTACTCTCAGGTGGGAGCTAATAGGATTGCAGCTAGAAATCACCTATCTGAGGGTGGTTTGCTCTGCATAAATAACAAGAAACCCCAGAAAATGTTCATTGTTATTTCCTGTATGTGTATTTTATTCTTATTTATTGCTGCTACAATGTTGGATTGTTCTGAATGCTGATGGAAGTCCTGGTGAGTTCTTGAGTAAGCTCAGTTTTCCAAGATTGCACCCATTTTCTCCCTCGGCTGTTCTCTATGGTGAGTGAAGTTTTAATTTCTTCTGCGTGTGTGCTCATGATATTGGAATCCGTTTTTTCCCCTTCAGTGTTTTCTACTGATATTTACTGAAATATTGTTTTGTCTACATATAATCCACATCTAAGTTGCCTACATTCCCTGGGTGGGAATTCCTACAAAATTTATGTTTTTTGTTATTATTGCTGCCCGCTTCACTCTGCCTCCCACTAAAGGGTAGGAACTGATGTGGGTGCCAATTATTTCACAGTGCACCTTGATTTTTAGTCACCAATATGCTATGAGTCACTCTACTGGTATTTGTTCTCATAATGACTCCTACAGAGGACAGACTCCATCTCCAAGCACATTTGGGGTATTTCTCTCTGTGTTACAGCACTCACTGCTGCTGATGTATTTCTATTAGCTATGTGATTCCATAATTTCTCAGCACTAGTTGGCCATTATTTCAAATCCGGCTCTGTTTTCTTATGTATGATATACAGCAACTTTTAGTTGGATCCACACCGTTATGTATTTTTCCTACAAAACTATTTTAAAAATCATTTCCCATGCATACATGATATAAAAGTAGTTGTTTTCTCCCATAAATATTTTCTTAAGGAAATAGAAGCGTGTTTTATGCTCTGTCTTATAGAGTCGGAAATAAACTCCTCCTGGATTTTTCTGAAAGGGATACTGAATGTGTAAAAGGAAACTCACGTTTAGCAAGCTCTGTACTTTTGTGAACTATCTCAGCTCAACTTCCAATAAGGTTGCTGGATAAGATGTAAAACACCTAGTTAAATTTGAATTTCAGATCAGCACGCACACTAAAATTACATGTTGATCTGAAATTCAGGATGAACTGGGTGTCTTGTGTTTTATTTGCCCCCTATTCTTTGATGACCCTGCATTGACTCCAACCTGGGTGGCTTTCTCTTGCCCCCCCCCCAAATCTGTAGCCAAAGAAAAGGATGACTCTGGACTGTGAAAATCTTGAAATACCCTCCAAAAAGAGATGGGAAGGCTTAGCATTTAAAGTCCTGTTGTTTATGATCTCTCCTGGGTGACTGAAAACAGAGCAGAATGAAGGCTGTTTTCAGTTTATTCCGCATGAGATTATTAGTGTCGGGGTTGGAGTCAGACTGGAAGGAATCCAGCGTGGTTTCCCTGATGGAGAAAACAGATCTCAGCCCTGTTAACAGCAGGGCCTAGACTTCTAGGGCCACCCTAGGGGGTTACTTCACATAACTGGTGGGTGTTTTCCAATTATGACTCATGTAAGATGTGCAAGACGGTATTTGGGTGACAGGCAGACTGGAAAGAGCCATATGGGCTGAGGCTCTGCAGGGCCAGGGGTGGGAGGGAAGGAGGGAGTGGGGATTCAGGGAGGCTCCTTTGGGAGCAGCCTACGCATTTTCTCTGGCTCCTAGATGCTGGTGGAAGCCTTCTCAAGCTCCACTTGTGTTACCATTTTTCCTGACATCAACTAAGAGAAGACCCTGGGAACAGGTTTCTCTTGCACAGCTGCCTTCTCTGCAAAGGGAAACCAAAGGCCAATTTCTGCCACAGACGCATCCATCAGCCACTGGGACATCATTTTGTTAAATCTTCTTTTTAACATGAACAGAAAATGTCACTCTTTTCTTGGTAATCTCCAATGCAAACCTAACATTTTGGCTTCATGTTTCTCATGCCTACGCAACACGGCTTTCTAATTCCACACCACACCATGTTAAGAATATCCTTTGAGCTAAACTCTTACAGCCCATGATCCAAAAGCAAATAGGATGTCGTGAACCAGGAGAGCTAATGTTTAAAGCAAGAGGAGAAACTGTGTGGACTGTAACTGTCTCCACATTTATTAATTCTCTGAATGCCAGCTTTTGCAAGTTTTCTCAAAGATAGGCCTAGCTGGAGATGAATCATCCCACACCCATGATGTCACCCCAGGCTACCGCGAGACCATGTTGCTGTTGAACACTGGGCACCGAGCAGCTCTCTGGGAGTGCAGAAAGGGATGTAGGAAAGGCACATTCAGGGTCTCAAAGGCTTTCTGAGCTGATGAAAAAAATTTTTTTTGAAAATAGATGAAAATCAGGGAGGGTATTGGTGACCTGGAGTCTGATCCATGCATTTTTGAAAACACTTGAGATTTGGAACTATTTCCCCAGTGCATCCCCTGCTGATGTGATTATTAAGAGTATCTCTTCTCACTGATCTTGATAGAGGGCTGCAGTCTCCAGGGACAGGGGATCTCATCATCAGTGGATTTGTTACAAACCCCGACTCCTTTCTGTTGTGAAAGCTGGAGACAGAGCTGTGCGTTCTGCCTTGGCATTTGCTTCACTCTGCTGAGCTCAAGCCCTGGGATATTCTGTGGAGAAGCAGTCTGCACCGCTGAGAAGCAGAGGAGCCACTCGTGTGTCTTTCCAGAGGAGACGGCGCAGGAATTTCAATTAAAAATATTTCTGTCACTTCTCCCCGGTTTTGGGAGCAGACAGCAGCTTCCAAAGAGAACGACTTTTGGAAGTTTTTCTCAAATGTTCTCCACGTTCTGTGTTCAAAGTCGATGAAAATGCCTCGTGTTCGTCAGTGTACCCGAATTTCCACTCAAGATGTGCTACACATACAGCAGCCAGGGAGAGACGTGTGCATGTTTAAAGGCAGACACTGGATGTTTCAAAAATATCTTTTTACAAATAAACCCAAATTATGCCAAATATCCTGAAGGAATTTTGAAGGAAATCAAAGACAAACCTTTTGAGGACCATTTGACTTTCCCTTTGTGAGTTTGGGGGCAGGAAAGTAAGGACAAACCTGGGTGAGGGATCTCAGGGGCCCTGGAGCTGGTCTCCATGGGGGCCTCATCTCTGCCCCAGGACTGGGAGATGCACCTTCAGAATCCAAGGCACAGGGTGGTGATCAGGCCACCTGGAGTAATCCTGGCCTCAGTGACTGGGTTCAGGATGTAGTCTGTTTTAGTCAGCTATTTTGTTGCCATGACTCTAAGATCTGACCAGAACAACTGTAAAGGAGAAGTTTATTTGATGGCTCACAGTTTCAGAGGTCTCAGTTCATAGATGGCTGACTCGATTCCTCAGGACTTGAGGTGAGGCTGAACATCATGGTGGGAGGAGGGTGGTGGAGGAAAGCAGCTCCCATCATGGTGACCAGGGGGCAGAGAGAATCTCCACTCTCCAGATACAAATATGTACCCAAAGCCGTGCCCAGATTCCCACCTCCTCCAGCCACACCCCATCACTTCAGTTACCACTTGTGAATCCCTATCAGGGCATTAAATCACTGATTGGGTTAAGAGTCTTACAGCCCAATCAATTCTCCTCTGAACCTTCTTGTGTTGTCTCTTGTTAGAGTCTGTAAACAAGTCAGGATGGCGCCTGGCAAATGTTAGAGTCTGTAAACAAGTCTGGATGGTGCCTGGCATTTTGCCAGAGGGAGTGGTTTGTGAAGTAACGCCAGCGAGCCATTAAGTGTGGTGATTCCTTATTGGTTGACTGCTGTATCGAGTTTATGTTAATTAGATAAGCTGTGTGGAATGTATATATACCGCTCCTGTCCTACAATAAACGGCTCCCACTCCTGCTGTATCAATATACACAAGTTGCTCGTCACCCCCCCCGCCCCCGGTTATTTTGCTGCAGCCAGACTGCGGCAGTCTCTCACGTGAGCTTTTGGGGGACACCTCACATCCAAGCCATAACATAGTCTCTTCCTCAGGAGGTGGCTCACTCTTGGAGCAAGGTATGTGGAGAAAGAAAGTGAGGCTTTCTCTTTACCTCTGTCAGGTGCTTGGTTCAAGGATCAGAGTCAGGAATTCATCCCGTGGTACACACACACACACACACTCACACACACACACACATACACACACACGAAAGCAATCATCTTACCTGGAATGCCCCATAGAGAAAACCAAGAATGGACCTCATCGTGACAGAACATCACAAAGCACATGGCTTTCTGGTTCTACCAATTGACTTTTCCCTCTGTCCTCAGATGTCATCTCATACTCCTCCTGCCACATTTCCTGTCCTTGGAGGGATGACTCCATTAGTTATGCACCAACTACTGGAAACCTTGGTCGTGCTGAAATTG
The DNA here is from genome assembly GCF_964194105.1 of Spermophilus citellus. Classification (NCBI taxonomy): domain Eukaryota; kingdom Metazoa; phylum Chordata; class Mammalia; order Rodentia; family Sciuridae; genus Spermophilus; species Spermophilus citellus. Next base: position 96,161,207 of record NC_138184.1, on the reverse strand, counting down.
GAGATCAAGCTTCAATCAGTAGTGAAGACAGCGTGTTGATCTTTCTCCAGGAAGAGAAGAGAATGATGCTGAGATTCTGAGAAGCTCTGAAAATGAATTCCATATCACAGCTGAGCCAGGGACATGGCTGGGATCTGGAATGATGGATAGAGAATCACCTGAGTCTGTATTCAGCACCATCATCTGGAGTGATCATGGGGGCAACAGTTTTCCAGAAAATCATTCAAGCGTGTGTACTTTAAAAGTACATTCTTTCATTTTAGAAGTTGTTTACATTTCCAAAACAAGTTCAAACTGGTGTCGACAAATCCCACACCCCCCTTCTCTTAGCTGTGACAGTATCTCAGACCTTCTCTATTCTTGACAGCCTCCAAAGCTTTAGGAGCTCTGGTTGTGTGCTTGGTAGACTGTCCAAGACTGGTTGTGTCCAGTCTCACCTCTAGTAGGTTTCATATGACTGCTTTTTCTTGGTTAGATGAGGTTACCTGTGGAAGGCCACAGGGGTAAAGTGCCCCTCCTACCATGTTGTACTCAGGGCACAAAATATAATCATGTCATATCACTATGGATGCCATCCTTAATCATCTAAGATAGCATTTTTAAACTTCCTCTAGTATAAAGTTACTTTTCATTTCCCTTTCAATGCTTTACTCTTTGGAATGAGATTCCCATCCACAGCCCTCTTCCCATTTTTGAGGGTGAAGTGCGTACTTAAACTATTAAGAATTCTTCTAAATGATACATTTTCTCCTCCATTTATTTACATATTCAATTTCTAATTATGCCAATATAGGTAAATGCATATTTATTTTATATTTGGGGGTAAGTGGATGTTTATTTTATATTCTGGATAATATTTTGTTGCTTAAATTGTTCCAGCTTTGATCACTGAGAGCACTTTCCATTGTTTCCCACGTATTGCTTTGACATTACCTCATAGTGTAATTTTTCTTTTATTTACTCAAAACACTTCCTTCATGTAATGCAAGAGGGTCCATGTTCATTTTATATCTATCCTGCCCAAGTCCTAGGATCTGGCCTTCTCTAAGGGAATTTGATTTGTCCTCCTAGGGAATGGTATTAGCAACCACATTCTGAGCATTAGGTTTGCTCACTGTTGCTGAAAGTCATTGCTTCTCAGCCTCTTGACTGGCAAGGGAAAGAAATACACATATGCATACTAACCCTGCACGTATACATACCTACAGACATTTCTAGAAGCAGCTACTAATGTTTGTAATAAGGTAAGCCTGAGCACATACTCTTGGGCCCAGCTCCAACCCATTGTTACATCAACCATTCTCCCCTTTTCCCCTCCATTATCTGCAACTTTCCATCCCAACAGTGAGAAACTTGGCTCCTGGAATCATCCATCTACTTAATTCTTCATTTCAGAGCTGACACTGTAAATCTATTTCATGTTTTTATAAAGGCTAATGGCAACATACCAGACTGTCTCCTAGCCTGCTGCTAAGTCTTGATCCACAACTTGTAGAGCACAGAGCTCGACTGTCTCAAGAAACCTCCCTGCCTTTGGCTCTGGCACAGAGGTCTCTAGCAGAACTCATTAGGAAGGAAATAGAGGTGGCTGTTTTTCCATTTTCACTTCTTACACTTTATGTTAGTCTGTTTGCATAATTTGAGCCCATTATTGAGAGAATAATTATCACGGTTGGGGTAATGAAATGCTTCTCAGTTAATTAAGGTCACACCTGGCTGGAGTTGTCATCTTGTGGTTACAAATTTAATGGCTCAAGAGCTGTTGTGTGGGCTGGATTTCTCAGTATCTTTTAAATTCCTGGGGATTTTGTCAAAATGGTCAAGTTTGAGGTCTCAGCTCATAAAGGAAAGAGAATTCAGGAAATCACTACACAACTTACATGGATGATCAAGAACAGCAGCCTATTCAAAATCCTCCCTGGAATTCAGGGGTTTGAACTTGAGTGCTCCCTATTGCTTGAGGTGATCACTCACATCTTATTATGTATATTCAGGGGGGATTTCAGCAGCTCCCCTGAGACCCGAATCTCAGCAAAACTGCTGTTGCTGGACGCTTCATTAAGCTTCCCAGATGGCAAATAAAATTTAAGGATGTGAGAACTATTTATTTAATTGTTTGTTTATTTATTTATTTTAGGTTGCAAAAGCAAGATAAGCTCATTGACAAAATTGTTTATTATCATGTCAAAAAAGAAAGAAACTATCCCCTTTCCCTATGCCCTGATTCTGGCACTGCTAACACTCCGTTATAATTTTGTGACTTTTTCTCTGGATGTCTATTTTAAAAAAATAGATTTCCCCTCTATGGTGGATAACATGATGCACAATTAGGCTTATTCAGATTTCCCTCATAGTCTCTGTTGGGAAAATGAGAGACGCAGCTCACGAGCAGGTGACCCTGCTGACCTGTCCTGGAGTGAGATGTGTGGGGAGCATGGATCTCCTGCCCCTTCCCAGTCTGAATTCCTGATGGCCTCTGGCAGCCTGTGTGGCTGACCGTTCTAGGCACTTTACCCCTCTGCTGATGGGAAGTAAGATGTTCTCAAAGTGAATTGTGACTGTACCTATGCATCTTCAGCACTTTATCTTACACGCCTTTGGTGGAGAATGGTGGACCCAGAATGTGCCTCTGTGCTGGGATGAGCATCTTTCCGTCTGCCCTGAAAACAGCCAGGTCCTATGGCATCTTCTCCTGACCCTCCCTCCTGCCCTGAGAGAGTGTGATTTATCTGACAGGTAAGCCTGGGTGGAGTGATGAAGCCTGCTCATCTCTGCCACTCCTGTCTGGCAGGGTGTGATCTTGTCAGGAGGGGCCCGAATCCTGGATAGAAGGACTGCTTGGGGGACCTGGCCCTGTGCTGAGCTCAGACTCAGCCTATGATACTCCTGCCACTAGAAGGGCAGGAAGTGGCCTCAGGTCTCCCAGTGGGGCTCCTGTGTCTCCCACTCACAGGGAGTGCTGGGCATCTTCTAACTCCATCACGACTTGTTCTGCACTCTCTTGCCCTCTCTGTGCCTAGAGACACCAATGTGTGGATTGCACCATGAGCGTCTCTGTCCTCTGGCTCCCTGTTTGGTGTGTCCTGGAGACAATCCAGGAGAAAAGAGGTCGGGCATTTCCCCAGTGCACTGCCCTCAGGAGATATTTCAGACCCCTCCACCAAAGGCCACAGCTCTGTCTAATGGTCCTGTGCACGTGGCCAGCCTTCTCTGGCTCCAGAAACCTCTCCTGCCCTTCCATCTTGTGGCACAGGAGACAGATAACCTCTCTGCTCACACTGCCCCTGATATGCTACCCATTGTGGTCATACTAAATATTCTTCTTGCCTTTTAAAGCGTCCCTTTATCTGTCTTCAAGTTACCCAGTTGGAGTGGGCATCTCTTTCCTCCTGGCCCCCACCTAGCACTACCTTCAGGAAAACTTATTTTATACTCTGTGCCTTTTGTGCTGTGGGAATAGCCCAAGTCTCAGGCCAGCACAGCCTCAGCCCTGGAGGAAGGGAGGAAGGGATCTGCTGACAGGGGCTCGGGGACATGTGGGTGGAAGCTCCCTTTACTCCCCTTATTGTTTTCCTCTCATTCTAAAGTGTGCTCTTATTTGATTTTTATTTGTCACAACATCTGAGGCAGCCTGAATTCCTCCCAGTGCCCAAACCAACACATCCTCCTCCAAAAGTGACTTCCAGCTCCATTTCTGGGCAGGTTTGAACTGTGCATGGCTGCTGGCCGGCCTCACTGCCCTTCCCCTAGAGACCCCGTTTCCCTCCATCATGAGCTTCTTCACGAGCAGATTATCTTCTGCAGCCAAGTCTTGGGTGACTGCAGCCCTGGATGACAGACTGACAGCAGCCAAGTATAAGATCTTGGGCCACAGACAACTGGTGAAGGTGTCTCATCAACGAGGGTTTGAAGCATGGCTGCTGTTCTAAGCCATCATGATTTGAGATAATTTTTTGAAACAATAAAGAAATGAATATCTTAGTACTTGAAAGTTGGGAGCTGCCATAGTAGAAGCACAGGAATTTGGGAGTAGCTTAGAAGTGAGCAGGGGTCAGAGGCAGGGGCATTCTGAGTAGCCTGTTAGAGAAAGCCAAGGTGGCCTTGGTGGATTGTGGTGGTCTTGGTGGAGGCATCTGCTTCTGGGTACTGAGAGTTCAGGAGAAAGTGGGAAACATGTCTTGGGAAGCTGGCAGAGGGCGTCCTGTTGCATCTCTGCAGGAACTCAGTATTGCCCTCACCCGTGGGAATGCGGAGAGTAGCGATGTGACTACTGTGCTTGGCCGATCCTGAGCATCGTGCTGAAGATGCTGTGTATTGGAAAACATACAGGACAAGAGACAAATTGGGAAAGACTGTTAAAAAAGAAGCCAGGACCTGATGGTTTGTAAAATTCTCAGCCTCCTGCTGACAAAGAATGGAAGTATTAAAATGGTCCCCAGGCATGGGAGAAATGCAGGGCACTACCAGGAAAAGACTGCTTAGTGATGACCTGAGGGTCTGGCTGTAAGAACATTGGTAAAGACCTTGGAAAGCACAAACATGGTACTGAAGAGGACTGCGCATCACACAAAAGGCCCATCAGAGGGACTGGGAGTTCATCTCTTAATCAAACCTCAGGGTTTCTAGGAAGCTTATGGGATTATGGCTATGCAAGAGATGTTCATGTTTGCAGCTCTTACTTAATGGAGTGAACCTCTGTGGTATTCACAGGAGGTCCATCCAGAGCTAGAGGGAATTATACCTATGGATACACTGTCATCTTGAATTTAAAAAGATAGAGGCAGCATCCAATCAAATCAGCAGTTGTGTCCCTCAAATTGACAGGGGGCATGCTGAGAGAACCACACAGACACAAATGCTTGCTTTCTTCTGATCTTCTCCATCAAGGATGGCACCTGGGGCCAGGGAGGATTAATCAAGTCTCAATCAGGGAACTACCAGGGTGTTCCTTCCTGACTGCATGCCAGAGTGGCTATGGGCCGGTGGCTCCTTCAGGCCTCTCATGTCCTTCCTTTTGCACAGGAATGTCTATGAAGATTGTTCTACATCTGCTTGAACTTTGTGGTTGGATGTGTGGCCTGGGGAGCAGGTGATTCACCTCTTCTCAAAAGTCTCACAGTTGAGAAGACCTGGGCGCATACAGCTCTGTTTAAGATGTCCCATCCCAGCAGCCCCGTCAGTCACCTCACCTGGCTTGGATCAGGAGACCCTTTGAGCGGATGCTGTCATGCCATAGTGAGGTGAAACTTTAAGAGGCTATGAAGTAGCTAGGGTCAGGTGACCACATCACATCAGCTGACAGTCTTGAGAATTGTCCAAGATAGTTTTTGTGTCTTGTATTTTCCTTTTGGGTCATGAGGAGTGAAGTTTCAGGCTAGAAATTTGTTCCACCAGTTTTGGCTGCGCTTGGCATCATCACCAGCTTCCCAGGTGTTAATTCACCCAACTGACTTCCTGGCCTCCCTTTTGCACATCTGGACCACCCTGGAGCCCTGCGGGAGGTAACCCTGGATGCCACTCTCCTCAGATACTGAACTTTGAACTTGTTTTCATGAATTAAAATTCTGGTCCAGTAATAATTCCTTATCCCAAGCTGCAATAATTACAGACAGGAATCTGTATTTACTGTATAATTGGATGGTTTGCCAAAAAAGGAGCAGGAACTTATGAAAGCTGTTTGACCTAGTGTGTAAACAATTGAAATTCAAGTAATCGTTGCTTCTAGTTAGGAGGGAATCTCCGAAGTTCACTAAGAACCTTCTAGAATGTTCCTGCCACTGGGCACCCATTTGGGAGGCCCCGGTCAGTGGATTCTGACTGCTGTTAGGGTACACAAGTACTCAGATGATAGCAACGTGTGTGAGAGGAGAAGCTGTCAGGTATACTAAATTCCCAGAACCCAAACGGGGGAGGATGGGATCCGAGAGCAAGGCCCACGGTGACTGCAGACAAATCCCTTGTCTCTCCAGTGCTTGACTTCCAGACCACGCTGTGGTCTACGGTAAATGTGAATGTGAATTGAAGAAAGTTGACATGATTGAATTTAAAGTTTTGGTGTTTGAATGCACATTTGAAATTACTTGGACACTATATGGGAGCATTATACCTCTTTTTATTGTAGAAAAACCAAATGCAACAGATCCCACAAGATCCCCCACACAGAGGCATTGATCAAGTATAACCTTATTCACATGATTAATCAATCAAGTCTCACGTCACATCTCTATGACGTATGAATGGCATCATCTGCAATACTGATCCGACAGCTCACGGACCTGGTTGATCTTAAGCTGAGGGGAAATTACGCTATTGAGCCCAGTCTCTGAGGTGGGACAGTGATGCCCACAGACGGCTGGTATTGGTGTTTCTCCTAATGACTGGGTCTGCTTCCTGCAAGAGCAGGAAGTGGTGTGGGGCCAGGAGTCCTGCCAGATGTCCCGGCTCTGCTGCTTTCATTCTCTGTTCACTCCAGCGCCTTGGTTTTGTGGTGGTATCTAGACAATGGAATCTGAAAATGACTGTGGTGTGTGAGACTGTCCTTCACCAAGGTCTGAGGGAGCAGCAGGCCCTCCCCTTCTCCCCTGGAGAAGATCAAACAGACTTGGCTTCCAGTCCTGCTCTGTCACCCTTAGCTGTGTGGTATTGGGCAGGTAACTAGGCCTTTCTGGGCCTCCTCATGGGAGTAACAATAGCGTCCCAGGGGCTACCATGCTGGATTAGGTGAGATGCTTTGTTGGAAGGACCCAGCATACACCAGGTGCTCCCTCCCTTCCCCTGGGTCTGGACAGTGCCCTTGCCAATATTTCTGGGATGACATGTGAGCATCTTGGGGGACTTGATTCTGGCTACCACACTTGGGGTTAATTAGTTCCTCATGAGAGAATCCTTTTTGTGTTCCCTCCCCCAGTTTTGGGCTCTCTACTAAGTAAATGTCATGGATCAGCTACAAGGCACAGGAGCGGGTCTCAGTGAAGCAGTGCTGTCCTCTGGCTCATGGGCTTCACCTGTGGTGTCCAGAGAGCGGAGACTTAGCAGGAAGTGGCATTTCTGGCTACCTTAGGACTGGATGCCATGTCTTTGAGGAGGTACAGGGAAGGCAGATTAGTGCTGTGATTTGAAATGTGAACCCCACACCCCAGTTCTCCTGAGGTCCAGCTCTATGCTTTGCAAAGACTTAACATACATGTATCATTTTGATGTTTAAATGACATTGCCTTAAAAAAGTACTAAAATTGTGACCCCGTAGAGTCACAACTGGGGAGGACTAGATGACTTAATACATGTAAAACAAGCTCACAAGCAGATGCCTGAGTGTTAGCTCTTACTGCCCTGGGAGAAAATTAAGTAATGGGGACTCCGTGTGATTAGTTAATTACACTTGCAAAAATCTGAGCCTTCTTAGGCAATCTTGACATTAATTGGATCATTCTGTGGTCTTGAACCCACGTCGGAAGCTGGTGAGGGTCTCGGGGTGTGGGAGGCTAAAGCTTAATCCTGGTTCCTTATGTTCTCACCAAAGAAATTCAAATTTAAAGTCAGACACCAAAAGCCCCAAGAGAACTTTATTATGGAAGAAAGTAAAGTGAAGTGAAGGTGAAGGTAAAGTGAGGCTCAAGCAGAAAGCACTTGGGAGAGAGAGAGCAGGTGGTCACCAAGCAGAGAACCCCCAAGGACACAGTGCTGTTCCCACACGTGTGACAGGGATGAGCGCCAGAGGGGCAGGGACCCCCTTCTGCACTCTGCGCATCAGGTGACCAGGTTCTCCTTCACATTGATAGGTGGTGGTGTTGGTGACCTTAGCTGGTCCTCTCCAGAACTGTCATGTGGCTCTCCTATTCAAGGGGGCCTTATCTACAGGTCAGTCCGTCTTGGGGTCAGTACTGGTCAGGAGTTCTCCTAGTGTGCCTGTCCCACTAAAGGATCCCTCTTTGTGTCCCACTAAAGGATCCCTCTTTCTGGGGCCATGGCTTCTAGTTCTATCTTGACCTTTATGGTCCTGTCAAGAGTTGGTCCCATAAATTCCCTTTTCTTGAAGAATTTCTCCAATTAGCTCATTCTCCTTCTGTTTGCTTACTCTCGAGGTCTGTGAACCCAGGGCTTTCCTACGGGTTATCATCTGCTGCGAGGTATTGCTCTGGGAGTGTGAGAAACTCGCTCACCTACCCAAACCCAAACAATGAACTAGGAGACAAAAGCCAGGCTTTATACTGAGGGTCCTGCATGATGGGGGTCTGGGTGGCAGGCAGGCCCAGGGCAGTCACAGTCAGTGTTTTATTCCCCAGAGTCCCAGGGTCCCTACCTGGTTCCTCCTCCGGGTGTACAGTCTCCCCAAATGTCACCTAGGTCTTACTGTGTCCCACTGGGTTCTTTGAAGAAGTAAGCCTTTAGCTGTCCTCACCTGCCTTTGTTCTCCTGGGCTGAGAGCATCTTAGGTTTGTCTCTACCAGTCAGGCTGGCCCTTCCCCCACCTCCTGCTTGTGGAGGGCCGTTGACCTGTGACACTCCAGTGTTAACTGCTTTTAGCTTTCCACTCTGCCCTCTCCTGCTGCTTTCCTTACATCCCAATTTGACATTCAAGGCTAAGTGCTGTATCTGGAAAATGAACCACCAGACTCTCTCTCTCTCACAAGTCCCCTCTTTTTCTTTGGATAACCTGGGGTCTCCTTTGCATTTTTGCTCCTGTACCCTTTAGTAGGGCCACCCATCCTTGCCATATTAACTTTTCAAGGTGGAAACTGCCCAGGGTCATGAGTTCACCTGTTTTTAGCAGACTGTAGAGCTGCCTAGGTCAGGAGCCCTCGGTACGACCCTTCCCAACTCGGTTGATGCTTGTCTTCTTTCTAGGTCTTGATTAAACCAAGTAAGCGAGCTGGAGGTGGTGACTACAAACCCCAGAGGAGCCTGAGCGAGCCCCTTACCTTGATGGGTGGTAAAGTGGAACAGAGCCTGAGCAAATATTCTTTCAGAAATTGGTCTTTAGTTTCCATGGTAGGGAATTCTGTAGTTTTTCTCAAATAAAGGAGCCCATATAGCAGCTCATAATAATATAGAGCTAGATAATCACAGCAGCAAAAACAAACAAACAACAAAACAAAAAAACAGACACAGATCAATCTGCCCATGGAGGAGGGTAGGAAGATTTGTAGGTCTCAAATGGACTCAAAACAAACTTGTGACTCTGACAGATCTTTGTGTGAGATTTATCAGGCACTCCTGCGTAAAAATCCTTTCTTTCTAAACTCCCAGTTTTACTTACTTTTGGAAGGACTGACATAAATATACATCTCAATTAACAATACAGGACCACCATGTTAACTTTTAAATGTCCATGGTGGCTGTGTTCTGTTACATTCTCCTGCCAGGTGTTTAAGGCCAAATTGGTCTAACTGTTATGAAGAGTCAGCTGAGACTGGCCAGGAATGGCTCTTGGGAACTCGTGAGAAGACTCTTGGCTCCTTTGGCTTGTTCCTACCATTGTGCCATCTGCCAGGACGGGTCAGGGTCTGGCTGACCATGTGTGGCTCCCCTTGGAAGCATCAGGGACATTTCCTCTGGCCCTGATCCTTTTCTGGGCAGAAGGTGCACTGATTCTCTAGGGTCCTCTCAATCCCCCTGATGGAGAGGTTGGGTGACTCACTGGAGACGCGGGACCCTTAGAGGGGTCCCTGGATCCTGGCTGAGCCTCTAGGGCAAGTGCCAAAATACTGTCTGAGTTTTACTTGGCCATTTTCCTTCCTTGACTTCTGTCTCTAAGTTTTGGATTTAAACATCCAGAAGACAGGGTTTCACAGTCCTGAAGTAGGAGTACTGGGCTTTAACCCTGTGTCTATGATCTTACAGTTCACCCTCCATTTAATGAGGGTCAGCATCAGTACTGGAAGTCATCCTAATGTCCTGTCTATCCTATAGCTGATGGCATGTTACCTGAAACAAACCCACGTTGTTCTGGAAGGCAAAACACTAGCAAGAGGTTATAAAGTTTTACAAGGAAAATACAAAATAAGTTAACAAGGAGCAAAAACATATTAAATTTGTATAATAGCTTTGACCTAATAAACATATATATACATTATATATATTAGGATTAATGTATTTTTGATATCTATTTTGCCTCTACAAAGATCCATAAATTTATCAACTCTATCACATATGGATTCTTTACAAATTTTACTTTTTTTTAATTGTTGGTCGTTCAAAACATTACAAAGTTCTTAATATATCATATTTCACAATTTGATTCAAGTGGGTTATGAACTCCCATTTTTACCCCGTATACCGATTGCTGTATCACATCAGTTACACTTCCATTGATTTACATATTGCCATTCTAGTGACTGATGTATTCTGCTGTTTATCCTATTCTCAACTATCCCCTTCCCCTCCCCTCCCCTCCCCTCCCCTTTTCTCTCTCTACCCCCTCTACTGTAAATCATTTCTTCACTTGTATAATTTTCCTCCTACCCCTCCTTTCCTCTTATATGTAATTGTGTATGACCCTGAGGATCACCTTCCAATTCCATGCGATTTCCCTTCTCTCTCCCTTTCCCTCCCACCAATCATCCCTGTTTAATGTTAATCTTCTTCTCAAGCTCTTCGTCCCTACCCTGTCCTTGGTTACTCCCCTTATATCAAAGAAGTCATGCAGTCTTAAATACTTTTTATAATTTACCCAAGCTTTCTTTACTTAGTTTTGTATCATATCCCTTGTTTCTTTCGAGGTCACAGTAATCCTTATAATAAGTCTATCTTTTGAACATAACTTTAAGTGAGCATAAGTCCAGCCTTCCTTGGAGCCATGCTGACATGGAGTAGGGTGAGGGACAGAGCCTTATCTCAGGTGCTGTGCTCTTGACAAACAGCACAGTTCAACACTGCGTCTGCATCACGAATCGAACAAAGCTGCGAGAGCTCTTAACTCATTTTCATGAAAAAATGTAAAAACATTTTCATGTTCCATATTGTCAACCTTTAAACACTCAGGCTTCTCCTCATTATCTTTCAAAAATGCATGTAAATTTCCATCCCAGGGTAAAAACCAACATAAAATATTATATATAATTTACTGATAACAGGTTACCTTTATCCAGTAACAGAACCTTAAGTGACATAAATAAACACCAAACAAATCTGTTATTTGTATATAAATCTTAAAGAAGACTTTTGCTAAAGATAATTTTAGTTTGGAAAACACCAACTTGGTAAATTGCTCTTCTCAGCTTTACGGTGTAAAAGACTTGTGTACATAGAGAATATGAATACGCAGAGTATACAAAGAAGCCAGTAACAGTGTCACAATCACACAGAGGTCCTTATATTAACTAAGTTTAACTTTTAAAATGAGGTGTAGAATCCATAGTGCATGGTAACTATAATCCACAGGTCTGCATAGGTTAGCAGCACTAGCAAAAAGCAAAGGACAGTCTTAAATCTCACACACTTAGGAAACAGTGTTAATGATCATAAATAGAAAAAAATACCTGTAAACCTATATATGCTTTCATTTTATAAATTTTACAGAACATTTAGACAAGCCTCAAAACAGGCATATTTAATTTCAGATGTATATCTATCTCTACCTCCATAGACTTATGGTGTCAACTACATTGTAATAAGTGAAAATAACCATTATTTATTTAATTAATTGTGGAGTATTCATTTAAAAGACTTTAAAATGAGCACAAACCATAATTCCTTTGAGATTTCATTTCCCTAGTAAATAACACCCAACAGACACAAGAAATTATCTTGATGAAAAATAACAGATCAATGATTTTTGTTTCATATCAGTACATTAAAATTCAACCTTAGAAAATCCCTTAAATAAATTTGGCTGACTATGCTAATTATAGCCAACTTAATCAAACTTTTAGCTTTGCCTTTCACACGTCTTCTGCAACCTACTTAGACATTCTACAACTTGTTTATGTCCTTAGTTTTGCCCTTTTTTTTAATATTGGACTTTAACACACACAAATATATACTTTATCATATAAAATTATTTCTCAACCAAACAACAATTCTTTTTCTTTCCAATTTTTCATAATAAAATATATTTCTATACTGATAACATCCTTATATCTCTCTTTTTTTAGTTTCAAACCCTTTCTTAAATTCATATTCTGAAAAAATCCTCATGAAACTTTTGAACTTAAAAAAATTATTCCTTTTTTAATAAGAGGAAATACTCTGTGCTTTTTACAACATTTTAATCAAAACTGAGCTAAAATGTTTTATGCTCTTTGCATATAGAATTATGTTTGTTAGAATTTTGATTCTTAGTAACCTTGTTTTAGTTTAGATACAGAAGCAAAGCAAACTTATGAGAGACATTTACCAACTTATGAAAGTACACTTAATAGATTTACCAGTATTTCCATTTACCAACTTAACAGATCCAAGTATATTTTACCTTATGGAATTTAAGAAGACAATAATATCTAAATTTAAATTTAGAAGTTGATGTTTTAGTATTTTAACTTTGAAAATTGATTAGACTTCTCCTCTAACAAACACATTTATAAATGTTTATTCCACTTATGTTAAATCTAATTTATTCATTTTTAATTTAGGTTACCCATGAAAACCAAGGTATCATACAAGTCTAATTCACACTTTAAGTCTGTTGTTTCTTCCAAAGACAAATCCTTAAAAGCAATGGATATGCTGATTTTTAGTCCTTTTGGTATAAACCAAGGAGTGGGATAGCTGGGTCAAATGGTGGTTCCATTCCAAATTTTTTGAGGAATCTCTGTACTGCTTTCCAGAGTGGTTGCACCAATTTGCAGTATTTAAAGCAGCTCAATTCACAATAGCTAAACTATGGAACCAACCTAAGTGTCCTTCAGTAGATGAATGGATAAAGAGAATGTGGTGTATATATTCAATGGAATATTAGTTAGCTTTAAAGAAAAATGAAATCATGGCATTTGCCAGTAAATGGATGGAGTTAAAAAATGTCATGTTAAGCTAAATTAACCAATTCCATAAAAACTAAAGGCCAAATGTTTTCTCTGGTACACAGATGCTAATTTATAATGGGGTAGGTGGGGGGCTCTAGGGAAGAATAGAGTTACCTTAGATTAGGTAGAGGGGAGTGAAGGGAGGGGAGGGGAGGGGAGGGGAGGGGATATGGGGTTAGGAAGGACAGTAGAATGAGACAGACATTATTACTTTATGTACCAATGTGATTCTACAACATACACCAACAGAAAAATGATAAATTATACTCCATCTATGTATGGTATATCCAAGTGCATAAATACATTCAACTGTCATTTATAACTAATTAAAACAAATTAAAAAATTTAAAAAGCAATGAATATTACACTTTAAACATTTCATAGAAAGGGATGTTTTCTTGATTGGCTGGACACCTAGAAAATATGTATATTAGTAATTTCAAAGACATTGTCACACCTGCTGATGTAAATTGACCCTTTAGAAATTAAAATAGAGCCTGTCATAGGTTTTTACAGTATGAGCCAGACATGAGAAGGGCCTGTATGATTGGGAACATTCGGGACAGCCTGTCAGCTTGGGGGAGGCTGAAATCAAAGGTTCCGGCAGCCACTGGGCCTCCATGGGGGCAGATCTACCCCCACTAACCCAGAGTTTTCCTCCTCAGAACTGGACAAAAGAGAAGATGTCTTCCTTTTTCAGTGCTTTTGAGAGCTGAGCCTTGAATAGTTGGTCTCTGAATAAAGAGAGCATGAAAAAACTGTGTACAGCTAAAAATAAATAAATAGAAAAACTCCAGATAGTAAAAACAAAACTAACGAGAGTAAAATATATAACTTTAGGTTCTTGGGACTAAAGGTGAATACACCAGAAAAACCATGAGCTCAGAAAAAGGTCAAAGTTTCAAAAAAAAAAAAAAAAGGCAGCCGTAATTACTGTGGTAAAGGAGGCCGTCCACATCAGACCCGAGTGCCCTTTTGGATCAGATGAGTCAGCGCAGACATTTAAAGAACGGGAGAGGCCACGAGTTCTTCAGGAAAAAGATCTTAACAAAAAGACTTGCTCCTGTCGGATCCTTCTATTTTCCTTCCCTGTCCTAGGACTCGAGTTCTTACACACCGTCATTGGTAGGTTCCTGTAACTGAGCTTCCCTTACTGAAGATTTCTTACACTCTGAGCTCACTGTGTGCTCAGTCCCCATACCTGGGGACTTCTTGGACACCCTGAGTTCTTGCTCCATCTGTCTCTGGTCATTTCTTTTGGGGGAGAAGAAACAACCCACCAGGACTCTGCACTCAATTTCTGCCCAGGACACGCCTCCTTCCCACACACTCATCCTCCCAATTCCTGACTGCCAAGGCCTGTTTTCTACCTTGGCTCATGAATGAGTTCACCTGGTTGCTGGTGACTTTTTTTTTGCTTCTGCTGTGCTCCCTGAGACAATGGTCCAGGTGTTTGTAGGGACTCTGTTGGGGACAGGACATCCAGGCAGGGCAGATCCCCCAAAGTGGGGAGGGGAGTATCTCTGCTCTCCACCAGATTCACGCTGCACACAGCCACAGAGATCCAGGAGGAGCCCCCAAGTCCTGAGAATCAAGCTCATCTCTCCAAACCTGAGAATCCACTAAGTGACATGAGGTCGAGCGAGAGCAAGGCTTTTGACTGACAGTCTCGCAACACTGGGTGTCTGGGTGAGCAGGTGCCCTCAGAGCACTCTATCCCATGGTGTACAGGGGTCCCTCCCCTGGTGCCTCATTGGCTGAATACGGTGGGTGAACAGTCTAGTGTCACCTAGGTCACCTGTCTCCTATAGGGTTATTAAATAAGTGTACCTTTGTCCCCACCTCGCTGTGCTCTTTGTAGCGGGAAGGCCTTCTTGGACTGAGTGCATCTTAGGTTTGCTCTGGGGTCAGGCTGGCCCTTCCCCCACCTCCTGCTTGTAGAGGGGCTGTGGATCTGGCACACTCGGTGTTAACTGCTTTCGACTCTCAACTCTGCTCTCCCACCCGCTGCTTTTCTTACTTCTCAGGCAATTTTACATTTAAGGCTAAAGGCTGTATTCTGAATGCACCACCAGACTTTCTGTATCTCACAGCAGTAACTTAAAGGAAACTTTACCAGTGACTTAAAGTCAACCTGCGACTCTCCCATGCATTCCTCGGCTCATTATCTACAACTACATAAGAGTGGGCTCTCAGCTGTTGTAGTAATTCACTTTCAGGTCAGCATGGGAAAAGAAAGAAAAAGAAGAAGCAGAGCAAGCGAAGCAGCAGCAGAAAAAAAGTCCTTTATTGTGTACAAGCAATCTTTTTATAGTATTGTGAACAAAGAAGGCAGCCTTCCAACATCAATAAATCAGGTCTTTCAGCTAATTAAACATAGCATACAGAAGTTTTACTTTCTAATCAGAAGTGACCCACTTCTCATGGCTTATCTATTTTTGGCCCGGAGTATGTTGAGCTCTGCTCTTTGTTAAGAACAGATAATAAAAGTTTTCTCAGTGCCCTCCTAGCCCACTTGGCAGAACATCCCGTTTGCAGGCAAGTTCTCCCAAGGACAGCAGACACCTCGTTTTCAAGCATGTCTGTTGTTACCTATCTAAACCTTGAAGGAGCCTCTCGTTTGCGAGCAGGCTCTCCCAAGGACAGCAAACATCTCCTTTTCAAGCATGTCCGCTGTTGCCTTTCTATATCTTGACAGAATATCCTGTTTGCAGGCAAACTCCATCAAGGACAGCAATAGTGACGCAGTTACATCTGATTCTCTATACTCAGCCGAGGCTGTGGGCTGTCTGCTGAGATGCTGCTTCTGGCAGTGAGCAGGAGAGAAACAGGCCGAGGAGGACAGTGGGCACCCTGGGTGGGAAGGGAGCAGGAAGGTGAACCCTGAATCCTAGACAGCGGGTACCTGGGTCCTTTCCCACCCACACAGGATCAGCACCTCCAGGACAGACCAGGAACAAGCCTGGTGCCTAACCCGACCATGGCTGTGCATCACAGTGTCTGCTGAGGCCCTGGGGCGGGTATCCTGGGGGAACAGAGGTGGGACTACCCGTTTCTTACTGCCTCATGGCCTTGGGGTGAGGGTCCGCAGGGCCAGGGGTGTCACACTCACTGCCAGTCAGGCATCTGCCAAGGGACTATCGGTTAGAACCCAGCTCCTGGGTCTGTAGATGGTGCCAGGCCAAATCCACCTGGCAGTGGGCATCTCTCTCCCCCTCCTCTGCCCTCCCTCTCAAGCACCAAGCTCCTGGACACACACTGGTAGAGACGTGGGGCCCAATGACCTTAAAAGGCAGATTTGGTCTTCAGGAGTCACTAGAACAGGCTGAGGATCCAGGGGACACCACTCCCATGAGACAAAGTTTCCAGACAGCTCCAGAAACTGGGTCCTTTACAAATGTTGCTCTTTACAGTTTTAGCAGAGAGTTTTTCTCCCAAATGCTCCAGCAAAGCTGAGAATCACACCCTTTGTACCTACTTGTTCAGACAGAGGGTTGGCAAGTGAAGACTGAGCAGGAGACCAGTGGTTGCCTTCAGAAAACTGTGCATAAGAAGATTCCTCGGCAGAGTTGACCATGTCTTGATTTTCAGAAGTGCAGTATTTGCCAACATATGGTGCTAACACCATTGGACAAGCAAAGGCCAAAAAGTTAAACTCCACCTCAACATCACACCCTAAACGAAATTCAAGTCAGAATGGATCACAGGTTTTATTTCATTTATTTACTTTTTTTGTTTGTTTGTTTTTTTTTTACAGTGGTGGGAGTTGAACCAGGGCCTGGCACAGGGGAGCAAGCATTGAACCAGTGGGCTACCCTCCTGCTCGGGGATCCTAGACACAAATGTAAAATGTCAAAACAATGTAACTTTTAAAGGAAACAAAATTCTTGGGACTGTTCTTGGTGAATAATTCTCAACTATGAGGCTGAAAGAAGTATCCATAAAAGAATAGAAAACAAAGATGCATTGGGCTCTGGCGGCAGTCAGAAGGGCTTGCTCTGTGTAAGCAGATGAGACATGGGAATGAAGTATTGGCAGGCCACACACCTGGTCAACACCGATGGTGGAAAAGCCATCCAGTGAGAACTTGGGCAAAGAGAAAACCTCACTGAAGAATGTAGATGGCGAACAACTGTGTGAGGAGAGGTGCTCACCTTGACGGGCCTTGAGGGGATTCAGTGAGTCCAACAGGAAATGAAAAGACCACACACCTGTTGGAATAGGTAGACAAGAAACAGAGACAATTCCAAGTTCAAGTGACAATGTGGAGAAGCCGGGTCTCTTGTGCTGCATGGGTGGGTACCTGAGGGGTTAGCGACGGGGGTAGGGGTCCAGGCTGGAGGCTGTGATGGTTCATGCTTTGCTGTCTGTGTTCTTGGAGGGGGAGGTCATGCCTGAGGTTGGACTTTTTCTGTAGGCACATGAGCTTGCTCCAAGCGAAGTTCTACATGTGGTAGTTTCATCCACCCAAGCCCTTGGGTCATGGTGTCCCTGCCAGGATTCCTGGTGTCCTGGTGAATTCTGGACTCTGTAGGCCTTGAGCCTTCCCTGAGAAGCTCCCTGGGGTGTTCCAGAGCAGGGTCCCCTGGCACTCCCCATTCAGGAGACCTCCTTGAGCTCCTCTTGGTGCACGCAGTAGGCTCTTGCTTTCCCTCGGAAGCTCTGAACTTAGTTCTTTCTATGACACATGATGAAGGCAGTGACTAGAGGCCCTTTGCATTTGGCCTCTCGGAGCCTTTCCCCTGCTCCCCTCTAGGGACATGACTCATGCAATGGGGTGGCAAAGGCAATGTCAGAACTACCAGGGCACATTCCGCTGTAGGTCTCTTTCAGGGCCTGGACAGCAGTTGTGTCAGCTGCCCAAGGGGCAGATTGGATTTGGAATTAAACGGGGGAGGTGGGGCTTATCCAGGCACGAGGACCTTTTCCACACATCCCTGGGGTTTCATAAAACCTTCCTAAATTCTATTTTTCATTTTGCAGGAAGCTGGTGCTGGGACAAGACGAGGCCCATCATCTGACATTCGTGACCTTCCTCACAAGCTTTCAGACAAAGTGTCTTACTTTTTACTAGTGGTATGGTACGACAGGTGTGCGAACCTCCCAGAATTCCCAGAGGGATTCGTCACAGCCACAAAGACAGGGGATGCTGCCTTCAATTTCTGTGAAGTCAATGTCCGTGAGGCGTGTATTTCTGGACAAGGAGCCACACGAGAGGGAAAGCAGCTGATGATCTGCACTTCCCTTCCTTTCCTCCTCTGCTTGTGACACTTACAGAGGACTCGAATGTCTCCTTGAAGGACAAAATTTTGACATTTTACCCTCCAATTTGGTTGTCAGTGAGCCTACTTACTTCAAGTAGAGAGCATTCTGACGCAGTAGCAGGGACTGCAGGGAATGACACTCCTGCCTCCCAGGTCTCAGCATGTGGCCTGCTTATGGCTACTGGGGACGACTGCTCCTGAGCCCCAGTAGAGGGCTGGAAATGGACCTATCCTACTAACCCATGCCAACATGTGCATATCTATCTATCTATCTATCTATCTATCTATCTATCTATCATCTAGCTAAACTTTCCATCCATCTATCCATTCATCCAACTGTCCATCCATCCATCCACCCATCCACTCATCTACTCATTCACTTTTTATCTATCATTTTTCTCTCTCTGTCTCTCTTCCATCCATCTACCATTTATCCATCCACCCATTCAACTGTCCATCTATCCATCCATCCATGCACCCATCCATCCATCCATCCACCCACCCACCCATCCACCCATCCATCCATCTATCCATCCATTCACCCATCTACCCATCCAAATGTCCATCCATCCATCCATCCATCCATCCATCCATTCATCCACTCATTCACTTTTTATCATCTCTCTACCTATCTATCTATTTATCTATCATCTAGCTAAACTTTCCATCCATCTACCCATTTATCTATCCACCCATTCAACTGTCCATCCATCCACCCATCCACCCATCCATCCACCCATCCACCCATCCATCTACCCATCCACCCATCCACTCATTCACTTTTTATTATCTATCTATCTATCTATCTATCTATCTATCTATCTATCTATCTATCTATTATTTAGCTAAACTTTCCATCCATCCATCCATTAATCCATTCACCCGTCCATTCATCCATCCACCCATCCATCCATCCACCCACCTATCCATCATCCATCCATCCATCCATCCACCCATCCATCCATCTACCCATCCACCTATCCACTCATTCACTTTTTATCTATTATCTCTCTATCCAGCATGTATCTATCTATCTATCTTTCATCCACCTATCTAATCTGTCCATCTAGTCTCTCCATGTTTGTGTACCTTTACAAACATGATTTGAATTGATGCCTCTGTTTCTGTCCCAGGTCATTTCTAGCCTCCCTTATTTGTAACTTCTTTTTCTGAAAACGAGGAATCTGGCTATTATGTCATCCTGTGGACTCACTTATTTGTTCAATCCTAGGGTCAGTTATTTCAACATTGCTGTACAGGGCTTCCTAGATCCAGTCAACACACAGTTGATAAGATACTGAGCCAGGTGCCTTTCTTTCTCCTGTCCTTTGTGTGGCTGGTTTTCATCTGTGATACAGGTGGGATAATCATTCCACATGCCATTTTAAAATCCCCACACTCTGGTTTCTAAAACTCAGGCATTTATTTTTAAATGTATGAAATGTTGCTGTGGTTCCATGAGTGAGCTCTGCCCGGGAGACGTGGCCCCTCTTGCCTATCACACAGAAGAGATGGAGTGCACTTCTTCCAAATCTCCCACAGCCCTTCCGTCTCTTGCTTTCTGGTTTATCCTTCCTATAATTATTTTCACCAAATGCTGATGCCTGTGCCTTTTCTCAGACCCACTTCTTTCTCACATGGAAGATAGTATGGTATTCTGTTATTTGGGTACTTCTCAGTATATCCTGGAATTTAATCCAATTTACTTCACAGCATTCTGTATTGTTAGCAGCTGCAGGGCTCTTGATTTGCAGATATGCCATCATTCAACCACTGTGCTCTGTATAGACATCTTTATTGTTTCTGGTGTTTAACAAGTGTAAGCAATGCTAAGAGAAGTAACACGTACACAGACATTTTCTAGGTGTATCTTCAGGGTGGGTTTCGAGGAGTGGGGTCATTGAGTCAAAAGTTAAGTGCATGAAGGACAGCTAAGCATAGTGCACTTCTCCCCCAGCAGGGGTGGGTCCATCCACATCCTTGCCATCCACCTGTGCAGGTACGGGTCCCGACAGCCTATCCTGTGGGATGCACTGGGATAGTTCTCAACTTTGCCAGCTAGTTAGGTGAGAAATATGACTTCAGTGTTGTTTAACATTCCCAGAACTGGCAGTTAGCTTGGCCACTTTTTCTGTGTCTGAGGGACATTTCTGTATCTTTTCCTGTGAGTTTTCTGCTCAGGTGTTACATTAAAGAGTTCAGTCCGAATTTGAGAAGTGAAAGTTGCAGTGAAACTTGAATTTCTTTTTCAGCCACGTATAATTCGGTTCAGGTTTCACGTAGGTATCTGTGCTTGGCAATGCCCTAAGAACCTCTGTCAGAGGTTGGGAGGGGTCTGGGCAGGGGGCAGGGTAATATTGGGTTGCGATTGGGTTGAGTTTGCAACCTGGAGATGTCGCCCCTGGTTTCTTAACAATAGTCCTTCCTCAGTCCCCAAGGGCGCTGAGGACCTGAGAGGTCACAAAGGGCCATGGGAGATGGAACCACTGAGCTGGATGGTCTCTCACCACACAAAAGCCTCCCAAGGGCTTCAGGAAGTGACGTGGGCAGGATGTGACATCAGGGAGGCAAGGGTCAGTGCTGCCCAGGTGGATGGCCAGAGGAGCCTTTCTGGAGGAGGTGATTTGAAAGGAAGGTGAGCAGGGATTGACCTGAAGCTGGGGTGGGTCTAAGGCTGCTCTTGGGACATTAGTCAAATAGAAGCTCCACGCCCTGGAATTTTCAACGCTGGACACATTTCAGAGTTTTGAGAACTCCTGAGGGCTATTCACTCCTCCTTCATCTTTAATTCCTCTCATGGGTTTCAGAAGTTCTCATAGTTATCACCTTCGCCTTCCAGGTGAGGAAACTGCATCTCAGGAAGGTGTGTGGCTTTCCCAGGGGGACAGAGCAAGGGGGCCTGATCTGACCCAGGTCCTTGCAACCCAGGGTCTGTGGGGAAGCTTGCTGCTGTGCTGGGCTCAGAGGTAGAATCACAAGACAGTTAAGCTCAAGTGCTAGGGAGCCTGGACACACACACACACACACACACACACACACACACACACACACCCATGATCGAGCAAGGATCACTAATTTGCAGGGGCCTTAGTTAGAGCTCCAGGCTTCCACACAGTCAATCTTCCTAAGCATGGTGGTAGGGACTTGGATGTTACCCTATTTTCTGTGCTAGGTACTTACTGGTTGGTACTTGTCATAATTATGGATTTCAGTTCCTCATGGTACAGTGGTCACTTTGGCATGTTTTATGTGAACTCTGAGACAGGAGGCTTCTCTTGGGGCGATTGGTGACTGGTGAATGAACAGAGGCTGTGCCTCATCTAAGCTCAGAGTGCACCTATATATTTAGTCCATGGGGTTGAATCCTCCCCCACCTTGCCAGGGCTTCCCTGGCAGAGAGAGACTTGACAAAGCAACTTTCTTATTCAGTCACATGGAGAATATTTTTTTAATAGCTGTACTCAGGATTTCCAAGTCAGTGACCCAGAATTCAAACTACACACCCAGGGAGACTGGCCATAAAATCCAGGAAAAGTGATAGTATTGAGGCTGGGAATAAGAGAATGCCAGTCATTCTTTCCACAAATAGTTCCTAAGGGCCTACGGTGAGCCAAGAATTCTACAGGACCCTGGAGATACAGTGGGAACCAATAAAAATGTGTTCCCTGCTCCAATGGCACACACATTCTATCAAGGAATCATTCCCTCCTCTCAAAAGACAAGTGAGTCGCTCTAACCTATCCACAATTAGCAACTGAGAACGTTAATTAAACCATCACCAAAATAAATGCATATATTGGCAAAGTCTGATTTGTGTGCAATTAAGTAACAGCATGCATCATTTATTAAACATTTCATTTATTCATCATTATGTATTCACTTATTAAATTCTCATTTGTGCTAGCTGCTCTCCTGAGCACTGATGTTCAGCAAAGACCACAGGGCTGCCTGTCCTTGGCTTGATGGAGACAGAAGCTCATCCCTGTGCCAATTGCTATAGCACAGAGGAAGGAATATTCTGATTGGATAAGCCAGCAATTCTGATAGGATAAGCCTTTCCACCTGCAGAGCACCTGGGCTCCTCCCACACCATGTTTGCTGACTGAACTCAGGTTGCCTAGAGCATTGCCTCAAGCAGGGGAGGGATCTAGGTGTTAGGTCCTGAGACGCCTGGGTCTCCACAGCCTTTCCAGATTCTGTAAACACATTCTGGACCAGGATTCATCACTTGACTTGGGTCTGCCATGTTTGATCATGGATGGATGGTTTCTGGGGACAGTAAGGCATGCAGCTGGGGCTCTCAGGAGGAATGAAAGGCTCCCTTCATTAGGTTGTATGTAGAGGTTTCCTTTAATGAGTGGGTCTGTCCCACACTCTGCTGTGCCCGGGTACATCTCCAAGCAGACAGAGTCGTCTGCCGCAGCCCTGCTGCAGGGCACTGAGACCAGACGGGAGCCGGCGTACTGTCTGTGTTTTAATATTCCTGGCCTGCCAATCAAGTTGCACCTAACTGATGAGGACATCTGCCGCTTCTCCTGCACGCTTCTTTATGGATCTGAGCTTATCAATTCCTGAGAATCCCCAAAGATTGACAAGCTCTGTTATTTGGGCAAAACATTATTTTCCACCTATTTTTCATTGCCTTTCTACTCCTGCCATAACAAATTACCACAAATGGTGACTTGGAACAACACAGATTTATGATCTCACAGTTTATCTGAGGTGAGTTTCTCCAGGCTGAAACCAAGGTATCAGAGGGCTGCACACCTTCCTGGAGGAAATTTGGGGAGAAGCAGTTCCTGTGCCCATTCAGGCCCTGCTTTGTGCTCTGGCTGAGTATGTGTGTCCTTGTTGGCCTCTGGAAGACGCCCTCAGCCCCTGCCTCATGGTCTCCTTCTGGCTTCTTGAAAGGCAGCCATGGTAGCAGAGTCCTGCTCATACCCCGCAGCTCTCCCGAGTGATCTCCTCCTTCTCCTTGTCTCGCTCTAGTCTTCCTCTTCCTTTAAGGCTTCTGCAATTATATTTGTCCTCCACTAGAATGCTGGGTAATCATGTTTAATTCCATTTGCAAAATTCCTTTTACAGTACAATGCAACATAGTCACAGGTTCCAAGGATTCAGTCATGGGTATTTTAGGGGGAAAATTGAGAGCAGATAGTTACTCCATGACGTGTAGATCAGCAGCTTTCAGGCTGTGCCTAATCCTTTGCTGTGCCATCGTATAAAGCAGTAGTTTGCTCTGCGTCACTCCGTTAGGCTTTAAGGGCTGAGATGGAATGTTTCCAGTCCTTGTTTGTACAAGTAAACAACCTCCATCTGACCGGCACCCCCTAAGGCACAGACTGGTAAATAACTCATGTGCCAACTTACCAAACTAAATCAAGGAGCACTGGTTGTGTGGTCATCCCAAACCCTACCAGGAACGCCAGGCATGGGAGCTTATCAACCTCACCAGACTCAACATGCTCACCTCAGACCCACCAAAGGAGGAATCTCCTGAGACTGGACAGGTCAGCACCTTGACCCTGTCACCTGGTGGCTCATCATGAGCCTTGCCCAGAAAATCACCACGGTGGCAAACCTCTGAATCTCCCTCCTGTGACTTGAGCAGAGCAGCTTCTCCTGCCCATGATGACTATGCAGGTCCCACTCCAAGCTGACATCTCAAGCTGACACTCCACAGTGACACTGTCAAAAGGCTATCTGTCAGGAACATGGCCTAGCGTAAGTTCCTGCACGTGGACAGCTCTGCACTCTGAACAAGTTTTCAGGCTGGTCCCTAATCTTCTCTGACCACCCTCAGAGACTCTGCTTTCACGTCTGTCTCTGCCTTTGCTCTCAGTTCAGCCTCTGAACCCCTGTGGCTGCCTTAATTCTTTCTTGGTCTTTCTATAACATACATAAAGTGTGATGTGTGACTTGAGTGTGATAGACATTAGAGATTAAGATTGGAATGAAAGAACTTGTGATTGCCCTTCACATAACTACCAGGTGACCCACACGTACTCAGTGAACTGCCACAGATGAAACTGGTGTGGCCTATGAATCTATTGTCATTCGATAAGTTTTGACATTGTGGAAAGTCACAAATGTGTTTGGTCTATGTTAATGGCAGAGCTCACTCATGACAGACGAAGCTTACCACAAAAGCTAACCAAGATGTCAAGGTTCTGTGGATGGCTAGGGCTGGGGTGGGAGTCTGAGGTCACCAAGTCACCCTCTCACTTGACCTCCTGGTCTTTCACTTGACCTCCTGGTCTCTCACTTGCACTGGGGACCCGCTGCTAATGGAGCAGTCACATTTCTACTCCTCCCATAGAAAATAGAAAGAGCCCCAGGTCCCCACAGGCCACTCTGGGCTGCCAAGGCCATCAGCAAAGCTGCTCCCACCTGGGTGTGAGTGAGGAGGCTGGGTAACCCTTGTTGGAACTGTCTGGTTGGAATCCCAGCACCAGCAGTCACCTGCGATGGGTCATCTAGCTTCTCTCAGCCTTGGTTCCTTCATCTACAGCCTGGGGAGATTCTAGAACTTACTCTGTGTAAGACTCAATTACAGCTCATGAGGATTTACCAATGACCCCCAGCTGACCAAGTGCTGCTCTCAGGGTGTTCGCACCATGATGGGACATAGGCACAGATGTCAGTAAACCAAGAAGCTAATCTGAAAAGGCAGGGAGCAACATGAGGATTTGCAACAATCAATGATGGTTATCAGCAGGGTGGGGAGGGAGCTGGTCATAAAAAGCAATCAGGAGGGAGAACCTCTGTGAGGAGAAGGAGCCAGGCTGCACAGGGCTGGGGGAGACCCCAGCAGAGAACCCTGTCAGGTTGCAGCCTGTGGCAGGAGGATTTAAACAAGTGCTCTGTGTGAGAAGGGATGGGAGCAGGGAAAGGAACAGGCACTTCTGGCTAGGGAGGAGGTGGGAATCTAAGCTGAGCACAGTTCTTATAATTTTCTGTAGGACAGTGGAGCAGGTCACCTGGTCCTGGGTGAGAAACAGGGGAATACTGTCAAGTGATTGACAGCTGGCCCTCTGTAGCATTTGCCAATGTCCATGGTATAAATACTTCCACCAGGGTGACCTCCAGCCCCAATATGTCCTGAAGCTTCAGGGGGCACGGGGGAGCTGCCTGGGGAACTGGTGCAGGAAGTAAGACCTAAAAGTTCTGGGAGGAGTTAGCAGAAGTCTCTGTCCTCTCATCATCCAGCCTCACCCGCTGCACACAGCTTTCCAAGGTGCTTTCTTACAGCCTCACCAGGCATCTGTTGTCTGTCCCCGTGGCCTGAGCTGTGGCATTTGGCTGATCTATCCCAAGGGCAAGGACTTTTTAAAAAGATGGCTATGTTTCCAGACCCATAAAAATCAGGATTCTGTTAGAAGGAGTCATGGAGGGGTTTTGGACAGAAAACTAGCAGCCCCTGGCGCACAGATGTTCTGGAAGAGGTCAAGACAAAATCCAGTTCTTTCAGGCAGTCTGGCCTGGAGGTGTGTGGGAACAGGCAACCCACACCTGAGAGGGACATTGTGTCTGGCTCAGAGTTTTTCTGGTTTTAGAGAGGCTGAAGGGGAGCTGACCATGGAAAGGCAGAGGTGAGGCTCTGAGTTCCAGAGTCCTGGAGGTGGACAGGGCTACTTCCTGCCAGCCAGGAAGAATCTGTGTTTCCCACATGGCTTTCCAAGGATCCACCCATGTCTACCTTCCTTTTTCCATCGCTTTAGAGAATTTTACTTTATTTTTTTAAAGTGCTTGTCTGCCCAGTGGATCTGTTTCATTTATGTGCAATTTTGTGGTCAACTCCTTGATGGATAACTGGTTTAATTTGCCTCTTCTACATTGAAAGGCTTAAGGTTGCTTATCTTTGGGTTGCCACCTTCCTGACGTCCAAGAGCACACTGTGCTGAGAAAACCTTTGAAGTGCGTTTTGTGATCTTCTTGTCCTAACTGGACAGCTATCATTTGGTGACAGTTTCCCTGGATTTCTTCTGTAATTGGTGTATATCCTTTAGTCTGATTAATTCTACTAAAAATACAGTTCTGTCATGTTTTGGGTGCCTTACTTAATGAGAGAAAGAAATGTAATACTTCCCGTTAAAATTTATAACCCGTAATTGTGAAATTAGGTATTTTAATTAGGTGAGACTGCATATTTTCTGAGCCTAAATCTGAAAAACTCCTTCAGATAATTATCTGCACCCTCTCTGTCCTCTTTGCATTTTATTCAGAGCCTTATCTGAATGGGGGCCTGTCACTTTGATAATGAGCCTGTTGTAGACAGTGGCTGACTGGCTGTGCCTGTGTCTCAGCACAGGACTGGCAGCTTGTTAGAGCTCATTAAATATTTGTTGAATTGAATTAAATTTGAAATACTGTGTTAAAAATCTGCCAACCTCCAGGGTCCTTAGCAATGATTTTGTTGTCACTGTGGGAATGTACTTGCGTTCCATTTTTATTAACTATATTGCAACTCACCCTTTACATGAAAATCAAAACTTTTATCTAGTACTTGTGCTCCTCTGGGTTTAGCCTGAAGGCGATTCCGCCTGCCTTTGGGGGTGGGATGTCAGGTCAATGTCAGGATCCACTTCTCTGGAAGAAAAAGAGACTTTGTGGAGCCTTTTGAATTGCTTAGTATCTAGAAGTTCCAGCCTGAACAGTGCTGGTTCACCAGTGATAGCTGTGCTGTGTTCATGGTATACAGTGCAACATTGTAGAGAGGGGAGGTGGTGCAAGGACCCAATCAGGCTAATTAGCATATCCACCTACCACCCCTGTTTTTTCTATTAACGAAACATGAAGGATGAGGAGAGTTGGTGAGGATGTGGAAAAAAGGGAACTTGGACACCATATTGGTAGGAAGGAGGTAAGTTACTGCAGCCTTTTTGGAAAAAAGTTTCCTCAACAAAATAGAGGAGAGTGGAGCTCCCGCATGACCCAGCAGAACCCCCATTGAGACCCAGGCAGAGGACCTGATTCAATGATAGTATTAAACTGGAAACTTGGGTTGTGAGCAAAGATGAAAGGTATTTTTTTTTCTTTTTGGCAATTTTAAGAAAGACTAGGTTTTGAATGAGTCATGGTAGAAGGTGAAGGAAATCCAAACCCCTCCAGGGCCAGCCCATGCCCTGTCTAGGACATCGCCAAGCCCGGTGTCTGCCCTGCACTCCCGCCTTCCAGCCGTGTGGACCTTCTGCAGGCTCCTGGGACCGGGAACCATGAAGCTCTGAATTAATCCTGTTTTCTTATCTATTTAACGCCCCCCCCCACCGGGGGCCCTCTCTAGAATGCCAGCTTCGAGCAGGCAGGAGCTGTGCCTGTGTCACCCTGGCTGGGAACCGTGTGTGGCCTGGGTAGGCACGTGGTACATAATGGCAGGATGGACGTTCCTCAGCTTCCTGTTAACCCCCGTGCTGAGACCACCTGTGCTAAAGACGGATAAAATAGGGTTGATGAACCCCTTCCCCTCTAAGGTTCTCCAGGCCAGACGTCCCCTGTCTGTGCTGCCTGCGTGGCTCACAGTTGTCATGTGGTTGGTTCCTCACCGGCTGGAGACCTCAGGAGGCTGGCTTTCGGTTGTGGAGCACTTTGACCTGTTGGTGCCTCTGCTTGGTCGAAGTGTGACCCAGGAGGGACCTGCTCCGGCTTTGGGGCTCCTCGTGGGGGTTTTTCTTTTAGGAAAGAGGTGGAGTTGTTAGCGTACAGGAAAGGAATCAGCAACAGCCTTCAACTTCCTGGGATCCATCCGTCTTGAATGTCTTCCTCTTTAAAATAGGAAATTACTAAGGCATCAGGAAATTCTCCCTTATTTCCATCCTCTTGAGGATTTGTCCATTGCACAGCCCACCTGCAGGAAGGTTCTGCTCCCTGCAGAAGCGTGAGACAGGGGGTCCTGCAGGCATAGCCCCTCGCCAGTCCTTCTCCCTGCAATTTGC
The DNA here is from genome assembly GCF_964194105.1 of Spermophilus citellus. Lineage (NCBI taxonomy): Eukaryota > Metazoa > Chordata > Mammalia > Rodentia > Sciuridae > Spermophilus > Spermophilus citellus. The sequence goes on along the minus strand of NC_138184.1, from coordinate 96,133,052 downwards.
TAGTTTTTTAAATTTTTAACTTTTTTGCTATGGTTCAACTTACAACTGTGTGTGTGTGTGTGTGTGTGTGAGAGAGAGAGGGAGAGAGAGAGAGAGAGAGGGAGAGAGAGAGAGAGAGAGAGAGAGCGCAATTACTTGACTACGGGGTCTCTGGGGTCTCCTTCCAAGGCTTCCAGGGCAGCTCTTACTGCAAAGCCCCCTCCCCTTCCTCCTGGTCTCGCCTCACCCCTGCTTGGAGTATTTTTGAGTTTTATTTGGTTGGCATGCGTCTGTCTCTTGGAGCTCACTAGCCGGTTATAATGACATGTTGGGATGAAGGAAAAGGAGATCATTTGTGGCTTGATAGATAATGAGTCGGGCAGACATCTCCTTTTTTTTTTTTAAGCAGAAATTCAATAACTCAATTTTGGTGCTTCATAAAGCAGAATAAGAAGCAGGTGGAGCTGGACGGCCCTGTTCCTGGGGGGCGGCTTGCACAGCTCAGTCCATAAGATCCGCTCTCCCCGTCTCCATCACTGGGCAGCTTAATAAAGCCCCTAGTAGGATTTTCTGACTGTAAGAACTGCAGACCATGGGGCAGAAGCAAAGTGGTGCACATGTGCCATCTGTGTGTCAATTTCACAGGCGATGGCTACTGTGTCAGGAGGGTTGTTGTATCAGCCCAGAATGCACTGCTGTATCTGACGGAGCTGTGAAGCCCGGCAGCTTGCGTGAGTATGTGCATAGGGTAAATCCAGCTCGGTTTTCACTTCTGAAGCAACTAAGTCTCAGAACCGAGTCTGCTCCGCGATCACAGTGGTGGAGGTCAGTTGAAAATACAGCTGTCACTCTCAGGCTGGAGGGGGCCCAGCTTCCGAGGGCGCACAGCCCACGCAGTGCTCATTAGCCACGCTGGGAAGGCTGAGTGGAGGTGGGGTACCACTGACTTCCCGGAGACTTTAAGAAAGTTCTGTCAAGGGATAAAGGACAGCTATTTTGGGAGTTAATTATATATTCTCATGGAATAGAGAAACATTGTTCTTTGCTCATTTTTTTTTTATTCTAAAGAAATTGAATTGACATTAGGGAATCGGCAGATCAGGATGTAGACGTCATTGAGTGACATAATTAATGTCAGGCTTGAAGGAGCAGCTGGCTGCCTTGGCCTTGTAAGAAGACGGCATCATGCACATGTCACATCTTTTCGAGGGCCTCCTCGCAGCAGCTGAGCTATTCATAAGAACACGGGTAGGTGAGAGGAAACGACAGACTCACTTCTTGTGAGACCAGCTCACAAACTAAAGCGAAGGCAGCTCTGCATTCTCGCTGGCTCTCCCTCCTCCCTCCTCGAGGTGCCAGATTCGAGACGGAATTGCCTTAGAATCCATCTTAGTGCTGTGGGGCGTGACAGATCCCGGATCCTATTTTTAATTTCACGGCTGGAGAGACGAGGCCCAGAGCACTGTGATATCTTAACCCAACACATGCTGCTCACTCGGTAGACAGGCTATGACTACATATGACAGAAACCCCAGGAGCCCACACAGACGGTGCTGCTTCTTCACACTTAGCAGGATCTGGAGGTAAGCAGCTGCAGGCCCCTGTTCCTGATTTAAAAAAAAAAAAAAAAAACAAAAGCAGGAGACATGGCTTTGGTTCAGGGTCACAGAATGGCTGCTGTCATTCCAACCTTGTTCCATCAGGGAACTGAGGGACAAGGGGGAACTCTTGTGATATATGTCTCCTTCATCAGGAAAGCAAAGCCATCTCAGGGAGCCCAGTCAGGACTTGGGGAAAACAAGCATTTACTTGAGAACCTCTGTGGTGGCAGCAGAAACAGCACAAGAATTCAGGTGAGATGTTGTGAGCTTCATCGGCTTCCGCATGGCAGGCTTTTAATCCTTGCTCAAAGTGTCTCAGGCTGACCTCCTTGGGCTGCCTCAGGGGCTCACACGCTGGATCATCCCACCTACTCTTGGAACATGTTACCTGCTAAACCCAGTGCCAAGTGCCAGGGACACAGTAGTGAGCCTTGCACACGTGCCTCTGGGTGCTATAATAATCGTGGCTTTTGAGGACAGCAAATATTACTAGAAAACTAAACGGTTAAGTGTCCAATTACAGCTTATGAAGCGGGTAGGTCAGAGCTGTGTGGAGGCAGAGTCTCCCCTCTGGGGGTGCAGCTGGCCTGAGAGTTTAAGAGGGAGCAAAAGGAAATGGAGAGGCAAGAGTGAGCGATCCTTCTCAAGAGAAAGACAGACGAGGCAGAAACAATGACACTGCCAAAGAGCAAGGAGGCCACAGGCAGATGTTGGCCAGCCTCGGGCACCCTGAGTGTCAGCTTTGCTGTGGGAAGTTGTAGGGCACCATAGGGATGGCTCATTAGGATTCACAGATTAAAGCCTGTGCACACCCTTCACCTGTGATAACCTCTCCCTTCTGTGGTTGATAACTGTCCGTGTTTGTGGGTATGCCATGGACCCCATCCCGCCTTGCCTGGACCCCAGGGGCTCTCCGGTATCGCCCCGGCTGACCTTATACAATCCTACAAGATGTTCAGCCACAAGCAATCAACTGGCCCCTGTGGGATCTGACAACTTCGGGTTGAACTCATTCGCAAGCTCAAAACCCTGCAAGGACAGCAGCCTGGCATCAAAGCACCCGGTCATTGCCATGAGTGCCAAAGCTGTCCACAGCATACCTGCCTCACCTTGAGCCAAGCACCCGTCTGGTACCGCTCAGCCTTTGGGCCAAGCTATGGCCCTCGCGGAAAAACCACCATCGGCTCACGGTGCGCGTAACTTGGGGCCTGATGCTGGCCGCCATGCATTTGTAGATTCCACCATCTTCCCTTCTTCTCTGGACAGTGCGACCTTTTCAGTTCACAGTGGGGAAGCCCAGTAGATGCCCACGGACATCTGCTGTGGATGAATGAAGGCAGGGCTGGGGGAGACATGGACCCTCGAGACCACAGCAGGCTGTGGCCAGGGCATCTGCTGCCTCCTTTGAAGTTTGATTTCAGACGGCAGAAGTGGCCCAGGGCCTGGTGGCTCTGTGCGGGTCCCTGTCCAGTCAGCATGCGCTGCAGTGGAGGCTGTGAGCCTGCAGCCTGGTCTCCCCGCCCCACCTCTGGAAACCTTTCCTGCTGCACAGTCAATGCTCCCAGGATGAGATAGTTTCAAAAAGGAGAGGGTTCTTTTCTCGCAGCTCTGGAGGAGGGGACGTCAGAGAGAGATCAAGGCTCATGCACGCTCTGCTCTCTGCTGTATCCCCTGGAGGGGAGGGACAATGGGTCCTTATGTGGCAAAGACAGAGTGGCAAGCTTGTTGTACACTGAGGATTCTTGATCCCACACACGAGGGAGGTGCCCTGGAGGCCTATGGTCTCTCGAAGGCTTCGTCTCTTGATATTGTCACTTTGGCAACTCCTGATTTTGGAGGGGAAACATCAAACCATCACCCAGGCTCTTTGTCTTTCTCGTCACCTGCATTCCTTAGGCTGGCTGCCTCATGAACTCCACATGGCTGTAGGCCTCCAAGACATCACAAATTCACCCAGCTCCATCAACAAGAGGGAACGTTGTCCTCAGGTCTCCCATTTTAACCATGGACAAGATTCTCTCACACAATTCTCTGGCAGTTTTTCACTCAGATCCTGGAGGAGAGCAATGGACTGACATCTTCTCTGGGCGGCAGGTGTCTGGCAGGATTGGCATCTGTGTTGGAAGCCAGTTCTGCTTCTACCACAGGAGGCTGGTGAGTGGCCCTTGGTGGGCAGCCAACAATATCCACCACGCTCTTCAAACCTGGCCTCTGGCAGAGATTGGAGTTTGGGTGGTTCTCTGCTGGCTCTGTAATGGGGAGCTGTGTCCCATGGGAGATGTCCCTTGGGGGCTGGGAGGTTCTCAGTGGACACTGTTCCATCTATGGTGTTGGGCATTATACTAACGAAGCCCAAGCGGAGAAGGAGCTGCGGTCCTCACACAGGTGGAGTTCCGGGTGGATGGGCACCAGGGGTGTGAGGTGTGGGCTCCAGCTGTCCCTCATAGCCTGGCCCATCGTCCATGGTTGGATTCCTCCCAGTTGCTCTTCCATCCTGGAGGAATACGGTGGCCAGCAGCTCCCAGCGTCCATCTGCTGATGTGGAGAAGCTGTTCTCCCCAGACAGGCCCAGCACGGGTCCTGGTTGTCACTGTCTGCATGGAGTGACTTGGATCACGTGCCTCCCTAACCACCCTCCGGAGCCAGCCCTGGGCCCCTGATGAAGGAATGGGATGAAGGGTGGGGAGGGGCTCTGGGGGATGTGAGTTAGCTGGGCCACCAGGGCCCTGGCAGTGTGGCAGAGGAAGGAGCTTGGGGGAGATTCCTGGCTCTAGTCCCCAGATACCGGCTGGTGCAAGTGGTGATATTTCTGGTCTTGGTACAAGAAGTATGTTTTGCTGAAATATGTGACTGATCCAGTTGCAATGTCTTCAAATGAAAGGAGTCTCTGTCTCTTTGGAAGGGATGAAAAGCTCAGGAGGGGGACATTACATAACTCAAGTTACATAAATGCAGAGCCTGTGTGTCCTCCTTTCTTCTCCTGCTCAGTCTCTCTTACAGGACTCATGTGACTGTAGGAAGCACATTCTGTTTCCTTTTGGGTTATGTTGAATGCCTGGTCACTGTTCCTGAGACACGCACTCTACAATGTGAGGAAGTCATTCCCTGCTTGTCTTGGGTGCATTCAGCTGCCCTCAGAGTGAGCTGTGCGCAGGCTGACAGGATGAGGGTGTTCCCTGCCAACCCCACAGCGGGTCTGGTCCAGCCCTGCACTCACAGAAGTCCACGTCTCCGCCCTCTGCCAGCCTCGGCTGGAATCGAGTTCCAGTACAGAACAGTGCCAGTGTGTGCTGTGGCAGTGTGTCGCGCTTTCTGTGTGTGGGAGGGAACTCTGCGCTTCCTGCTCACCTCTTAACGCAAAACTAAGACTGCTCTCAAAGCAGCTTCCTGCTTATACAAATAAAAAGAGTTCTGTTAAAGACAAAAACAAAATACCCTCTTGATTTAAATATCCCGGTGAACTCTCAGTGTGCAGAAATGGACACAGTGCAGGTACCATCCTGCCTCAGACAGCAGACCTGCAGACACCGAGGTGGGGACTGACCGATGGTGTTGGGTTCTGACCCGCAACCTGGCACTGAAGCCACCTCCTGGATCTGTCCTGGGATCCTGTGCTGTCAGACAGGGCGATGGGGGGGCTGCTGTGGCCTGATTCACACTGGTGTCCCTGGGAACCGGTGCCTTGAGAAAATGAACTGCATCTTCTCCTTTGGGCAGAAACTATAGCCAGCCTTGACCTAGAAACTGGAATAGAAACGAAATGAAAAGCTCAGTGGTCCTCCACAGAAAGAGGGACTTGGGCTGTTCTATGGTAGAGAAGAAAGTAAAACCCATTTGTAGATTTCTTAAAGAGACCACACACTTCCCCGTCATAACTCCAATGCCAGATATAATTAAGATCAAAACTAGATTTTCTTAGAGGGACTGAAATGGAGTAAATCAAATTCCATGCTTCTATGACTTTTTTTTTTTTTTTTAGAGAGAGAGAGGGGAGAGAGAGAGAGAGAGAGAGAGAGAGAGAGAGAGAGAATTTTTAATATTTATTTTTTAGTTTTTGGCGGACACAACATCTTTGTTGGTATGTGGTGCTGAGAATCGAACCCGGGCCGCACGCATGCCAGGCGAGCGTGCTACCGCTTGAGCCACATCCCCAGCCCTCTATGACTTTTTCAAAATGAAACTAACTACTATGTATAACTTCAATGCTCAAATAATAAAAGAAAAAAGAAGTAAGAACAGATTTCCCTTTGGGTGCTGTCATGTTTGGAAATCTGAGACCACTCCTTTGACAATTTCTATTTGTATACATTCATTAATCCAGAAAATAATCTATGCAATGCAGCATGGAATAGTATTGCATTATTGACTGATTTGAGACACACTGCAATTAAATATTTAAACAATGCAAAAAAAAAAGACCAAATAACAACAACATTGCTAGTAAAACTAAGATATAAGAATAATTACCTGGGTGAACTCTAAGCAGAGAGAATCTTTCATTATTTGCTTTCATTTAATTTATGATGAGATTTAAAATCTATGACCAAAAAAAAAGTGTTAGTAAAATTAAGATACTGGGACAGGTGTAATTACCCAGATGAAATCTAAGCAGAGCAAATCTTTCATTATTTATATTCATTTAATTTCTGATGAGATTCAACGTTCTTGGATTTTGGCCTCTTCTGTTCTGCTTTATTAAGATTGTTTGCATCTTCACACTTGCCTGTCTTTGGTTTTGTTATTATCATAATTGCTTTAGAAGAATTTTTGATTTTGTGTAATCAAAGCCTTGTTGGGGTTCAGTTGGGACCCTCGTGACTGGAGACATTGGAAGGACACACTTCCTGTTTTTTCCAGATCAGCCTGCTCCTGTTCCCCGGGGCATGTCTGACCACCTGACCTGAAGCCACTCAACCCTGCTCAGGCCTCGGTCCCCTTGAACAGCTCTGGTCTGCTCCACTGTTATGGAAAACCTTGAGGAGCTCTGAGCAGGAACGTGCAGCAGACCACTGAATGGTGACATTTCCCTTCCTTCTCTGTCTTAACCTGCAGAACAGTTCTATCAATGCTGACCTTTTAGAGACTGACTTTTAGGTCTCCCAAAGAGCACAGTCCCTGGGTGCCAGCTCTGGGCTGGTGTGACCATCCTTGATGCTAAGCAAGGTTTTGCTTTTCCTTTTTTGATTTTTAATGGTGGGGAGTGTCTTAGTGTGTTCTGGCTGCTGTACCAGCACACCACACACTGAGTGGCCCAAGAGCAAGAGGGATGTATTCCTCACCATTCCGGGGGCTGAAAGCCCAAGGTCAAGGTCCAAGGTCAAGGTGCCAGCAGATTCAGCATGGGTTGAAAGCTTATTTCCTCCTATGGGAAGGGAGGAGGGAGCTCTCCAAGGTGCTGTTATGCCAGCACTATGAGGGGTGGGGTGTAAATGTCCAGACCACAGCCCTGCAGTCAGGAGAAAGGTCTCAAAGGCAGGTCTGTGGAGACTGGATGAGGGACAGCAGGCTACATTTTGGGCTTGCTCTCTTGTGCAGTCCATGAGCTGTATTTGAATGAGTTTGGGGGAGAACTGTGGGGGGCATGGGTGCGGTGGCTAGACACTTCCTGTTCTCCATCACTTTATATCATGAACTGATCGCCCTGCTTGGCACCTTAACAGCAGAGCAGCTCATACCACTTCCATCAGCTGCTAATGGAAAACCCTTCCTGGGCTTGGACTTCCTGAGAAGCACCATGTCTCAGTATTTTATTATCCTGGGGTCCTGCATGAACTCAGAATCAATAGATGATATTTAATATCAAGGAAAATAAAATTCTATTGTAAGTCAAAAGATGTTGGGGGATGTTTGTTACTACCATCCTGACTGATACAAGTTGTATAGAAACACTTGATTGAGTAGGGTTGACTCAGTGGAAGAAGAGTACAGTTCTCAAAAGACTATTTTGAAGGATACAGTCATGAACTTAGATCCACAGGATGCTTTACTTGTACTTAAGTTGTTTTATTTAACACTGGCAAAGTCTTCTCATTGTAAGTTCTTATGTGGTCATTAAGAATTAGTCTTATATCATGCTCTCAAGCCTGTTGCAGCCCTGCGATTGCTGTCTCAGGACCCCACAGCTGGCACCAGGCAGCCCGATGCCCTCCCAGCCCCTGAGGGCAGCTTCTGGACACAGTGTTGCCTGGACACTACCCATTTTGTTTTGCAGCTGGTTCCAAATGAATCTTAAGATTCCTCTTCCTCCACATCCCAGTGTCTCTCTGCTTAACATGTGAGCAAATTCAAAGGGTCAGCTTCATCCCAAGGTCCTATTCAGAAGCAGGATTTTCTTTCAATGAGCTCAAAATTCTTGTGAAGGAGGCAGATGATTAGACAATGAGCTGAAGCACAAATTAGATGGTCACTTGAACTGCTGAGGCCGAAGGGCCAAGTGTCAGGAAAGGAAGGAGCTGGAGTAGCTGGCTCTGCCTGGTGGGAGCAGGGGAGGCTTCTCAGAGGAGGTAGTGTCTGAGCTGGTTTTGAGGAAAAACAGGAGTTCCTCTTTGGGTTTAGACATTATTTCCCCATGACTGCCCTGTTTTTGTTTTGTTCCTCTGAGAAGGGTGATATCACAAGTTGTTCTTATTGAAATACCAATGCTGTAATAGGGACTAGCCTTTCAGAAGGCTTTTTACTCCAAAATTTGACACAGGGGGGGTAAGGGTTGGCAGTGGTTGACGTGGGGATATCTTTCTGAGTTTAGTGCTTGTGTGGAGGGTGGCCCTGGAGAGGGGGCTGTTCCAGGAGCCCATTCAGTTGCTCACCAGGGTGGGTGCAGACTTCAGGTGGAATCAGGCGCAGATACTACTCACCTTCACGCCTGCTGAGCACTGCAATGGGCGCCATAGGCCAGACATGAGTGGTTGGCAGGGGTTCTCCATAAAAGGCCAGAGAGGGAATCTTTGAAGCTTTGCTGGCCAGACGCTGTCTACTGTAATTACCAACCCTGGTGCTGCAGGGTGAGAGCAGATTGAGACAAGAGGCAAACCCCCAGGCCCAGTGGCTCCAGCAAAATCGCACCCCCCCCACACAGGCTGCAGGCTGGCTGGAGCCTGACAGCACCTGCCTGCTGATTGCTGCACTCTGTGATCCCTTTTATTCTCAAAACAAAATCAGGACAAACAGAAAACACAAGTGAAGTGGGCAGCAGTACCAGCTCTGCCTAAGGATGGGGAGGCTGAGGCTCGGGGAAGCTGAACGGCTCAGCGGGGCTTTGAACCTGCCTTGAGCTTTCCTGAGCAGCACAGCCGCACAGCTGGCCCAGGTAAATGCAAGTGCTCAGCATGAATGGACCGAGGACTCTTCCCACAGCATCTTGTTTCTGCTTGTCAAACAGAAAGCAGCCCCAAGTCCAACTGGGGGTGGGTTTCCGCCAGCCCCCCAAACCTCCCGGTTAAATGCCATAGGGTGAAGCCCATCTCTGACACAAATGCTCATTCTGACTTCACATCCTGACACCAGCCCTCACTGAAACAAGAGCATTGATGGCTCATTTCCTCTCCCCAATCCAGGTCTGATTTCAGTAGAGACAAGCCCTTTCCTACGGGGTACAGATTTCATTTCCGACACAGGATCAAGCTCCCTTAGCCCCTGCGAGCAGATAGAACTGGAACCAGAAGAAGTTGGACCCTCTGTCCAAGGTCTGCCAACCTGGTGATCATTAGACTCCTCTTTATACCAGATTGGTTTAGTCAAGCTGCCTGGACACAGTGCTGGCAGCTTTGGTGAGAGGTGTGGTCAGAATGCAGCTGAACACAGAGGACCACTAACAGCCCAGGTGGGTGGGAGGGAGAGAGCTTCAGCAAGGTCTTCTTGGGTTCCCCCAGAGTGGCCCAAGGAAGGGGGCACATTCACAGGGAAGAGAGTGCACAGCAGCCAGTATAGGGGAGAAGACCAACAGTTCAATTGGGGGTGATTACAGCTTGAGGGGCTGAAGAGGCATTCCTCCAGTCGGAAATGTTAGGCAGCTGGACACAGATCTCCAGGTTCAAGGTGGCGGTCAGGACTGCAGATGGAACTCAGAGGTCAACAGTGCAGAGATGGAACTTACCCCCTGGGTCTGTTGCATCTGGACAGATGTTCTCCCCCATCTCGTGGTGTTCATTTCTGTGTGGATCACTTTCTGATCACCTCCAGCTGTGCAGGAAGTGGAACTCAAGACCCTGGTTCCGGGAATCCACAGCAGACAAGTACCATCCTGCTGTAACATCCACCACCTGCAGGACCTGGCTGCATACTCAGGTGGAAGACAACAAGACCCCGTCTTGCTGTGGGACATGAGGAGAAGGAGAGTGGCGCAAGGCCCTGGGAAGCAGAAACACCATCTTGTGTTAACGCAGAGATTCTGAGCCTATGACGGGAGGTGGCAGCGTCCCTCTCCCCAGGTGCCCATGTGTCTGAGGTCACCCTGTCCAACCTGCGGTTACCTTTTTAAAGGTAGCTCCTCAGTCCCTGGAGGAAAGGGGACATGCAGGCTTTTATCCTGTGGTTGGGGAATAAGAGTCTGAGGCTGTAAGATTGTCTGTGTCACTTAAGATTGAAGCCCTGGACTAAGGAGTGTCACCACCAACACGCAGATTCTCGCAACCAAAGCTGTGCTCTTCTAGCTTCCTCCTCCCCTTCTCTTCCTCCCCTGCCATCTCTTTTTTTTTTTTAACTAACCTATTTTGTGGACTCTGTCTCTGGATTAGAGGTAGGTGGGGATCATGGCTTGAGTGCAGCTAGGGGGTTTCCCTACCCCAAGGCTAGTTCTGTAAACCAGCCGGCTACTTGCAATAGTCCTCAACTCAAGGACCGCACCTTGACCATGCTTGGTTTAAAGCATGTTTCCAGGGAATCTTGACAGCAGATGCTTTCCCCCCTGTGCACTCTGGAGTGTTGAGCTGTATGTCAGAGCCCACTCCATTCTATGAGCTGCAGAGAGAGCTTTCTATGAACTTAGCATATTTTCTGAAGTTTGCAAGGTGATGTCGTTGGAGAGAAGCTACTGGGGAGAGCTGTAGTTTTCACCTGGTGCATGCACAGTCAATCTAACAGGAGGAACTGCAAGTTTTTGAGAGAAGACAAGGCATGGATCATGTCTCAGAGAGGTGACACTCTGGGACACTTGGGAAGGAATGCAAACCCATCTGCAACTGGGAGACTAAGCCAAACAGGGAGCAATGCTCAGAACCACAGCAGCTTTCTTGCAGGCTGTGGCTGCGTTCCCTGCCTCGCTTCATCTTAGAAACACAATGCTTCCGCTAAGGGGAAAGGTTTTGGGAAAAAAAATGACAAACTGCTTCAAGCTTGTGGAAATGAGCAGTGACTATGGCCAGACACTCACTGGTCCACTGTCCAGCAGTGTCCTAAGTTGGCCTTGGCTGTCCTGCCTCGGGAAAGGTTCTAGAGAGGGAGAGACATTCCCTACTGCATGGCAGCTGGAGTCCTCCATGTTAGGAGCCCATCCCCGCTTGGAGCTTGGAATGCACAAGGCCATGGGGACACGTGCTTGCAGACCACCGGGGTATGCATACATTTGGTTTTCCTTCCTCCTCTTCTCCTGGCAGAGAGGGCTCAAGAGAGCAAGGCCCTCCCATCCTGGTAGGTTATCAGAGGCAATTCATAAGAGCTACCAACTGGAAGATGCCATGACCATCTCTTTCATCTGGTGGCTTTAATTTCATTTTTTCCAGGCAATTTAGACACAAGGCAAAATAGATGAGATTATGAAAATCCACAAACATTTGGTTTAGGAGATTGTAGCATCAATGAGCCAAAGAGTGCCTCCCGGGTACCAGCCTCTGTTTACTGCACAGCTGGCTGAGACCAGCATAAAACCCTGCTGGCGCCAAACTCAAATTTCAAAACTTCTAATCATTTTCAATAAAACTTCAACAGCACCTTTTTCATCATGAAGGGCCTTCTTGCTTTGTGTATGCTGAAAACTGTACCCAGCTCAGCTCATCACAGATGCACAATCTCTAGCCCTCAAAGACTGCAGTGGCTTCAGTCCTCCCTGACTCAGAGATTCCCCTTGCTGCTGGGATGTCACCTGGGCAGGTGAATCCACCTGCTCTGGGAGTTCCCTGGACCTCCCCTGCTTCTGGATGGAGGCCCCTGTGCCAGAACCTCTGGAGTTTCTCACACAGGGAAGGATCCGTGCATGGAAACCTGGGTAAACATTTCACAAATGAAGCTTGAGTGAGCTACTGTCCCCTCTTGGTTACCCATTTCACCTGATTACCCTCAGATCCCTGAACTCCCTGCAAAGGTGGAGGAGAGATGGAGTCAGAGAGCACAGGTCTTGTTAGGGTCCCTTTGTTGTCCATCTTTCAGGGCACTCACCCTCTGTCCCTTTCCACCCTCCTTCTGTCTGTCTTGTGCCTACCTGAGGCCAGCTGGACCTCACACAGCTCCATGCTTAACTTCTTGCTTAAACATGACCATGGGGTGAAGCAGCCTGGGTTGGAGGGAGGTGCTTCAAGCTTGGGTGGTTCTGTGACTCAGAGAGCTGGACCTTCCTCTATGTTGGAAAAGCGTCAAATCTGCTTCAGCTGAGACCACTGGGGTCCTCCTGTAGGGCAGCTCACATGCCACAGTGTGCCCTTGCCACATCCCTTCCTCAAGTGTCTTGCCAACAAGATGTGGCCTAAAAATTGGTGAAAGCATGTTATTTTCTCATTAAATGACATACATCCTCCTCCTCTGGGCCAATCCAGTGATGCCTCGTCCTGTCTTCCATTCCTACTTGTGGTGGTGAGTTGGGGTGGGGAGGGGGCAAGCGCAAGGTGGTTTTGAATTTGGGAGCCAGCATTGTCATGTACAGGGGTTCAGGGAAACCCTCAATCAGTGAAGAGTGTGAAGAGTATTTCAATACAATCCACTCTCCATGTTTTTCAGAAGATCAGTGTCACCTCTGCCTGCTGCTAGCGGTGAATCCTCTTCGCCCCAGTGAACGCTGACTGCTGACCTCCAGTCTTTGAGGCTGGCTTAGAGAATGTGGAGAGGGCTGGGGAAGCTGCAAGAATTATGGGGAGTTTGCCTCATTTTATTTATTTATTTTTTTTACTGAGTCCAGAATATCAAGTGTCTCCTTGGCAAAGCCATTCAGAGTTGGGCGAGAGACAGCAGAAGTTAGACTTGGTATAGAAGGGGACATTGTCATTAAGGTTGATTTTGTGACTTCTCTGTAATTGCTTTTAGCCAGAAAAAAAAGACCCAGCAGCACTAGGAACCCTGTCATCCTTCTCTTCCTGGTGTGCGGTACAAAACCTGGCATATACAAGATGTTCAGTGGCCACTGCTGAATTAAAAGCTGTTTTTCAGAGTTAAGTGTAGTTTGAGTGTGTTTCAGTGTTTTATAGCCTGCAGCACACTCGATCTTTTTTCTGTTGCTGTAATATCTCTTTGTATAAAGTAGTCGATTGGCTTTGAACATGGCTCAGAATATATTGCTCATTAAAGCGAGTTCCAGACAAGACGCCAAAGAGATTAGCCCCAATGCTCCAAAGCAGCACTAAGTCTCAAGGGCATAGTGTAATTATTCATTTGCTAAATAACACAGACACACAATGGCTTAATTACAGTGTTTTGCTACGAAATAGGATTGCAGTGATTTCCACATCAGAGTATCTCATTAATGAGATTTGCTAACTGTTATTGGCAATATTGTGAAATGCCTTCTTCTTTTAAATCATTTTCTAAATTGCTAATGTCATTTGTGGGAGAGGAAAGTTCCCACACACTCTCTGTGGAGGTAAAATGCGTGTGCTTCAGAAAATATTCCATGTTCATTTCTTCCTGGGTGGCAAGATGCAGCGCCGGGAAAACCGTTTGCATTTTTTGGTATTTCTCTGTCTTCACATCATTGACATTCAAGTGATTACCAAGCAGCGAGAACCCTCGGGTGACCCAAACCATCAAGGGTCACACCTTTGCCTCCTGGTTCTGCCCCCAGCTGTCTCTGTGGCCAGGTTGAGACAATTAACATTTCTGGGCTCCAGCCCTCAAGTGTAACCTTCAACCAAGGACCCAGAGGCACCTTCTAAGTGTTCTGGGCTCTTTCCCAGGCAGCAGGAATACAGGAGCAGGCAGAGTCATTGCTTTCCAGAAGAAAGACAAAAAATGCTTGTACAGAGCTGTACCTGACACCTTTCAGGCTAGGTGTGATTGCATTAGGCTAAAGAACGTGGACAGTTGAGTGCAGAAATGCTTGGGAGAGTGGCTTCTGTAAGGAGATTGGCAGGAAAGCTTCTCCAGGCTACAGACATATTAGCAGAAATTGTAATAATAAACAGAAGCCAGTTTAAGAAATTTGGAAGGAGAACATGCTAAGAGGAGGGAATAACTAAGAACCCTGGAGCTCACTGATCTCTTCTCTCCCACCCCACCCCTGTACTAGGGATTAAATCCAGGAGCTACATCCCCAGATCTTTTGAATTTTTAGTTTTAGAAAGGGTCTCTCTAGGTTGCTTAAGACCTTGCTAAATTGCTGAGGCTGGCCTCAAACTTGCAGGTCTCCTGCCCCAGCCTCCTGAGCCACTGGGATTACAGGAATGCCCCACAATGCCTGGGTAGGATCTTGTTAATCTCTTGAAGTGCCCCCCCCCAGCAATGAAACTCCATAACTTCCATATGTGGCATCTCAACAGAGTGTCCACGTTTCTCCCAGGATAGCCAGATAGGACATCTCCCAGATGTCCCAGGAAATCCACTCTCAGGGATTTTATTTTCCTGTCCTTACTGACACTGAGCTTTGCTCCTAAATGCTTTGCCTATAACTAAGGGTGCATGTATTTTTAATGCCAGTGTCTTGGTCTCCATTTCCAATATTCCTTATCTGGAATTTCCCCACCCTTCTCCCTCATTCAGTGCAGCTGGCCAGCTGACCATAGGACAACACAAAAACCTTCCCATCAGACCTCGCAGATCCTTGGGCTTTTGTTTTCCTCTTGATAACTAGAGCTTGCCAAGGAGGTGGGTGAGATTTAGGAAGTATATTGCCCTGTTAATGTGCTCATGCCTGAGTAGGAAAGGTGCCTGAATTTGGACGGTGGTGTCCATCATTTCAGACTCTGCTGCTGACTGAGGAGTCCTTCCTGCTTGTCCATCACTGTTCCATGAAGTGGTGGTGGACCTACTGGGACAACAATGGTGGCTCATTCCATTGGTTCATCCTGGACCATGCTGGCCTGGTCTGAGGAAAACCGGAAAGAGCATCAGGAAGGAGGCTCATCCTAGCTGTGAGCCCACTCGTCCACTCATGGCAGGCAGCTCTGGGTTGACTGGTGGATCCCCTCACTCATTTCTGCATGTATACTTTCATATCTTCATTCTAAGCACCTTGTCCATGAGGGAAAGTGGGTGCAAGGTCAACCTCAGGAAAGCACGATGCTATCGTCACGTAATTGCACCCACACTATGCACAGAAGTTGCAGTCATGACTGGTCTGGGACTTCTTCATGCAGAAATGCACAGGATGTGTGTTTTTGCACAATTAGCAAGAGCAAAATGTTTCACCTGCAGCTACTTGAGTTCTCCATCTCTTCTCACTTTCCCCATGGTCACCTCTGCTTTCCTGTGGGGTGACACTGAGGTGGCTGTGATCATTTTGGAGAACTGACCCAGGGTGGTTAATTGAGAGATCCATTTAACTCTGATTTGGCAGGAGGCAGCTTCGGAGGCCTGACACCGCTGTGCACACAGTAGAGTTACAGGTGGCCCTGGGGGTGTGGCTTCCCAGGTACACATGTTGCTGACTCTGCAGGTTTGTCCAGTGTTGGGACATGAATATGTGGGGCAGGGGACATGTCAAAACATTACTGTGGTTCATGTCACCCTGCTCTGGAGCAGGGCAGGAGGACAATATTGTAAGATTGGAAATGAGTGGAACAGAAGCTCATCCATGGAAAATTATTGAATATCTTCCAAATCTACAGATCTTCCAAGTCTTAAAGAGACTCAAGAGAACATTGGACTGTCCTAGAATTTGCATGATTGGGAAAATAATGGGTTTTAAGATGAGACTAGTCTAAACTAAAACATTTACAAAACAAACAAAAACATACATTTCCGTGAGCCACACCAGAGAGTAAAACAAATTATCTTTCTTTACTCTTTATAGGAAATTGCATTACAAACTTGTTTGTGTGGAAGATATCATCAGAGCAAGCACTGAAGAAGGCAGACAATATGGGGAAGCAGAAATATTACGGGGATATGTCAGGTAATCCATAAGAGTATTTGTGCTATTTTTAAAATTTTGTGGCACTTGCAATGTTAATTGAGCTTTTACATTTTTATACTTTGTTGTGATTTTTTTTCTAAATATGAATGTTATATTTCTCATGTTATCATATTTTTCATGGAGAACATCGCCTTCCCAAAAGGAATTACATGAGTTTCAGTCCCAATAAGACCTGGGTTTGCCGTGCCTGTGACTGATAGCTCTCTGGGTCAGCCATGCTCATCAGAGAACTGTTTGATGGGAAGGGAGCGCCAGAGGAGGCTGGTGGCGGTCACCTGGGCCGTGTGGTTGGCAGGGTCTGTGAAGCCCGGTGGGGGCTCCCCCTTCCTCGGGTCTCAGGGGGGCATTCATGTTCCCTCGCTGTCCAGAAGGAAGAACTAGCTCTGCTTCAGCTGTCTCCAGAGGCTGGTGTGGCCACGTGAGAGAAGCAGCAACCGCCTGCCCAAGGGCCTCGGGTCACCTCCAACAGGGACAGCTTCCAGGGAGGAGCCTGATCATGATCCACTTCTTGTTTAGGTCTCTGCTCTGTCCCTGACGGCAGGGAAGGTATATTCCCCACAGTCTCCCAAGCCTGGAGCCATGTGTGGACGGAGTGGAGACTCAATGCTTGCTGAATGTGGGAGTCATGTGGTCAAACCCTGTTACTACACCGTGACATTGCTGGGGTAGGCCACGTGGCCAGCCTGCACAGGAAAAGTCATTCAAGACCATAATTTAGAGTGACATCTCACAGATAATGCTTACATTCAGCTTTAAAAAAAAATAAAAGACTGGTAACATACAAAGTCCTGTCCATTCTGTCTTCCTATTTATCTGCCATCTCTTCTGATCTAGCCCACCACATTGGTGTGTGCAAGTACAAAAAATATGCACACATGTGCACACACAGATCCACACACTGAAGTGTCCATGCACACACACACACATACATACTGCCACGGTTGGGATCTGGAATGTCCCCCAGAGGCGCATGTGTTGAAGGTGTGGTCCCCAATGCATCCACGTTCTGAGGTGGGGCTTCTGGGAAGTGATTGGCTCCTGAGGGCTCTGACCTCACCAGTGGGTTATTGATCTGATGGCATTATTGAGAGGAAAACGTTGTAAACTATTGGGTGGGACCTAGCTGAAGGAGCAGGTCCTTGGCAGCATGCCCTTGGGGACAATGCCTGTCCCTGGACCCTTCTTCTCCGTCTCTGTTCCTGGCTGCCATGGGTGGGGAGCTTCTGCCATGATGGTCAGCTCAGACACAGAGTCATGGAGCTGCCAGCCTTGAACTGAATCCTCTGAAGCTGTGGCCCAAATAAATCTTTCTTCCTTTTAAGTTGCTTCTGTCTGGTGTTTGGGCCACAATAACAGAGAGCTAACACACTTGTCCATGTCTGTGCCCACATCCAGAGCCATCCCTTTGCCCGTTCCAGCTGAGGTTACTGTCACCTCCAAACTCACAGTGCAGTGGGTGTATGGGCTCATGGTGACCCTCTTCTGTGTCACGTGGACCCATTAAGATGTTTGTATCCAGATCCATTGGATGTCCAATGAATAGGATTGGGAGGCAAAGGAAGGAGCAGGTGACTGTTTCATTAGCAAGAATTAAGGGTGTTAGGGATGTGCTCGTGGAGAGGTGTTGGTCAACACTCCCCTTGTTTGAAAACATGGATTTGCTAAATTCAAAGACAAACTGGCCAAGAACTTCAGCTTGGAGCTCTCTGTGGCCACTGTCTCTTATCGTGAGCTTGGCTAACGAAGTTGGTCAGATGTGAGACATGGGGTAGGAACTCCTTAGATTATTTCATGAGGAGGACTGACCATAGTACCTTAAGAGAGTCAAATTTCTGATAAATGGGTTTATTAATAACTTCCATAAAAACAAATGAGTTTAATCGCTTCAACTTAGGAAGTGGTAATTTGAGGGAGTAAGATCTCACACATCTGCGCTAATTTATTTCTGCTCTATGAATTAAGAGCAAAAAGCAACTAGCCTGATAATCCCTTGGCAGACTAATAAATGAGAAACAGATTTTTTTAAATGGGAAATTGATATAATTAGAAAGCTATTAACTTTTTCCCTTACTCCAGCATCATGGAATAAGTGAGCCACAGGGGACCTATCCTTCAAAATAATTAAATTCCAAAGAAGTTTTTTGGTTTAAGAATGATCTGATTTTTCTAAGTTGCAATATTGAACTGTGTGTATTCGGAGATCTGTGTGTGTATGTGTGTGTGTGTGTGTGTGTGTGTGTGTGTGTGTTCTTGCCTCTCTGTGTTTGGGGAAATCCAGCATTGTGCAGCCAGGTCCTGCTACATGCTGAGCCTGATTCTACTGCTGTGTGGTCTGCATAACTGCAGTGGGGTAGCCAGTGGCCACCACCTTCAACAGTGGGGAAACTGAGGCACCCATAGTTGAGGCTGACTATAGGCTCTGGGTGTGAACACATGCTCTTAGGTTTCTTTAGTCTTCTGCTCTGATGGATAAAGACCTAATAATGGTGAGCACACTGAAAAGGGTAATTGAGTTAAATCTCTGGCAGCACAAGCCAGGCCTGTTGAGGGAGGTGGAAGGGAGTGGCCTGTGGCATCCTGGATTGAATCTCAGGTCACCCACTGAGAAAGCTGCCTTGAGCACCAACCTGGATCTGGGCGGCTTCTTCTCAAAGCTCATTTCTGGGAAAGCTTCCTGTGTGCCTTACCCTGCTAAGCTCAAAGAACAGCTCTGCGAGAGGACTGGTGGCCCCGGCAGAGGAGGCCAGGTATGAGCTCCAAGCAGAAGGCTATATCTCCGTAAATATATAAATTTATGGTATTACTATGAGGTTCTGTTTAGATTCTTATTGTCTACAGCAGGAGAGCAGTGAGACTGAACTCACTGACTCCATCGAGGCCAGAACAGCAATCCAATATGTTCCCAACCCTGCCAGGTGATGCTGTCTTATTGTGATGGCATATGTCTCAGGTGATGGTGAAAGAAACCAATGATAAGGTTTTAACAAAAAAATATACAGAAAGAAAAATGAAAGATAGAGAGGGAGAGAGGAAAGGAGAGAGGGAGGGAGGGAAGGAGGAAGGAAGGAAGGAAGGAAGGAAGGAAGGAAGGAAGGAAGGAAGGAAGGAAGGAAGGAAGGCAGGCCAACAATTACCCTGGTTGGGGACTAGGTGACTCAGGTGGCTGGGAAATGTTTGTAGGACTCTCTCTCCATCTTTTCACCCAACTGCCTTTTGTGTTGGCTTCAACTGAGTCTCCTCATGTGTTGGAAGATGGGACCTCCACCATCTGGACATCAGGGGGTTATCGTCCACCTGCCCAGCAGTCCATGAGAGAGACATACCAGACTAGTGAATATCTAGCCGATGTCCTTGATTTTGACAGACGATGTAGGGGCAGTCTGCCTCTTCCTGAGCTGGCCTGCAACAGGGCCTGCAGGACAGTTGCTGACCGTCCTGCATCTCCGCTCTTTGGAGTCAGGAGCTGGTGTCTCCTCGGCTGGACTCTCTGGGTTGAGTGGGAGAGGACCAGTGCCTCACATGGAAATAGTCTGCTGTTGCTAGGTGATGGAGGAAGGGATTTATGTGACCAGCAGACAGGAGGGAGGGTGAAGCTTGATCAAAAGGCTGATGCAGAAATGCTAAGGCTAAGTTGCACCTACAGCCCTTGCTGGGTGGGGCAGGATGTGCTTCTAGTGCCCCCGTGGACACAGAGCATGAAGGGTGTGGAGGAAGCCCCGTGCTCAAGGAGCGTCTCCTGTGCTGAGCTGGTCCAGCCCGGGCAACTCTCCGGCCCTTAGGTTTTGTTGCCAGAGCACAGCAGGAACTTTAGATATGAGGCCACAGAGAATCAGAGTGACTTGTACAAGGTCACACAGGTCGAGGACTGAGCCTGACGGGTACTGCAATCCCTATCTTTTCTCTCCTCTATACTTTCCCTTCAAAATAATGAACTCCCTGGGTCTCAGTCCAGACCATTTTTTAGAAGCCCTCTAACTGTTCCTGATGAATGAAAAAGCTATTTGGAAGTTGAGGGGTGTGTGGAAGTTGAAGGCACATCATTCTTTCTTTTGTTGGTCCTTGGGAATGGTGCGCTTGAGTGCTGGTATCGATGGCTGAACGTCATTCAGCATCCCTGCAGCTGGGCGCACCCATCCCTACTTCCCATAGGATTTGGTGGTTCATGTTGCTCTAAGAAACATTTTCCAACAGTAATTCGTAGCCAAGATGGAGATGGCTCTGTAAGTCCCAGCATTAAGTACAATTTACTTCATCTTTCACTCACCATTTCTGGAAGCCACACATTCGTTAAACATCCCAATTTGTGGGTTAGAGTTGAGGAGGTCCCATGGTGGAGTGAGACTCCTATGGAATGCATTGTATAAATGGATCCCAAGTGCAAATTTCTTTGTTTTTTTTTCCTCTCTTTTCTGGACACCAGGGTTCTTCATGAGCTGTATCTTCAGAGCATCTTGAATTGTTACTAACATTAGGGGAACAAGAGAGAGCAGAGAGAAGTTGTAGACAAGGGAGACTAACGTCCTATCAAAAATGAGCAAGGAGGGTGGGTCTTATTGGCGGTTTAGTTCCATCTGTAGATGAACTGATTGTTCATAAGATGGAGAAATAAAATGGTTTGCTTCCTGTGACAACTGCCAAGTATATGTTTTCCTCTGAGACTTGCTTTACCTTTTTGTTTCATAGGTCTATCTCCCCCATGGTTGTGGCTGTGTCTGTAACTGCTGGTCCTCATGGCGAATACATGGAGGGAGGAGAGGATCCTGCCCAGCTTGGATGCAAATGCAGGGCAAGTCCCCCTCCATCCACCCCACTTGCTGTCACCCTTACTATTTTCTCACAGGTCTGGTTGGAAGGAGAAAGCCACAGCTGGTGAGCCTTGGTGTTGCTGAGCCATGTTGAAGACTTTGATTCTGTTTGTACATAGAAGTGGGGTTTGATTGACATGGAAATGTCTGAGGGTGACAGTCATTGTCACTTCTTCCCTCCCCTTCCTTGGTTCTTTTGAAATTGGGAAACTCTTTCAAATGAAGCCTCTCTCGGAGGCAGATGGACGTCTTCTTTCCATATGGAGTGGACGTGGCTGTTGTTGCCCCTGGAAAAGGAACTGAGAGTGGAGCCCTCTCTATATAGGACTGAATGTGACATCTAGGGGTGGATTTGAGTCATTCACATGTGTAACTGTTGTGAAATCTTTCCCCCAGACAAGTCGTGCCTTCGTCAGCCAGTTCGGGTATATTTTGACGTGAAGCGCCCCCATGCCCTCTCTGAGCAACAGAGATGATGTTAGAATTGCAATGGTCTCTGCATCTGCTGTTGCTTAGCCTGAGCCACAGGGAGTTCTGTAGGCAGTGGACATCAAGTGAGCAGCATCTCCGAGGTCCAACGTGGTCTTCTGGGGAAGGCAGCTGAGTGGCTGCGTCCACAGCTCTTCCCTTGAGTGGAGGGTGACCCTGAGGGCCTCCTCGTCTTCTGCTGGACAACTAAACACCTGCTTCCAGGAGTGTGCCAGGGGGAGCCACCCCCTCGACTCCTGGGCTGGTCAGCTCTGGGTCCTCCTGCCCTGCTCAGCGTGTTGCTGACACCTCTGGCCATTCTGTATCGTGGGAAGCTTGGGGACTCTTGGAGAGGCCCTCCCACTCTCAGGTTGCGTATCTAGACAACGGTCAGTTCTCCACCTCCCGCTTGCTCTGCTGGTGAGCACTGGCTATGGCAGCCACAGTGCCCACGGCAGGTGGTGATGCTGCTTGTGAGTCTCACAATTCCGAGCCCCCAGATTTCTACTGCCTCGAAGGACCAGCTGGTCTCAGGGGTCCTTGGAGTCTACCTCACCCATCCTCTTCATATTTATAGATGGTAAAACTGAGATCCAAATGACGGAAGTGGGTTGTTCAATCTTCCCAGACTCTTCATGGCAGGAAGACCCAAAGTTGAACCCACCTGCAGCCCAGCACCAGGTATTTAGGATGGCTGTTTCTTTCCTCATTTATCCCAACAAAGGATGCCAAACAGGCTTGTGCAGGCTGAGCACCTGAGGAAGGCAGGTTCACATGGTCCAGGTGAGCGCCCCCCACCCCAACCCTGGGACCTGCAGAGCTATGTCGTCCTTACCCTGGGGACTGTGAACCGTAGCCCAGTTCATGTGATGTCCCCCTGAACCTGTTCCCAAGCAGCCTAAATTCTTCTCATGCATCTCCATCATTGGAGCAGCTGTGGATGTTTTCAGTCTGTGTTTAATAAAGTTTGTTGATTTACAAATGACACACAGAACAATTTGTCATACAATTAATTTTGACAAATGGATATAGTCATACAAGTAACACCAAAATCAAAGTAACAAAGATTTCCCATGTTTTAAAATATCCCCTTGTCCCTTTACAGTCTCCCCCAACCTGTGACCTTGGACAAGCACCCCCTTCTTTCCTTCCCAGTAGCATGGACTTGACCCGAGAGACATACAGGGAAGTCATTCAGCTTGAAGCCTTTCATCGCTGGCTTTTCCACTTGGCAGGATGCCTTTTCCCCAACATTTTTATTCAAGTATAATTAACTAGAGCAAACTTTTAAAAGTACAATTTGGTAATATATATGCATACATACACATATATACCTATATATGTATATATGTATATATGTATATCATGTATATACACATATATATCTGTTTCTGTGAAACCACAGTCAATGTAGTGAACATATCTTCACCCCCCAAATTCCCCACATTCCTTTGTAAATCTAACCCTCACCCATCGCCCATTTCTCACTATTCCAGACAGCCTCAAATATGCTTCCTGTCTATAGATAAGTTTTCACTTTATAGAATTTTATGTCAAGAAATAAATCAAAAAGCATAGACTACTTTCTTGCAGTACAACTTATCCTTCCATGCGGAGAACTGCCATTTAAAGAACAAAAATTTTTAATTTTAATAAAATCAATGTTATCCAGATTTTTAAAATATCTTTAATACTGTATCTAAGACAGGATCTAAACTGTATCTAGACTGTATCTAATTCAGGATTACGAAGATTCTCATACATTTTTTTCATGAAGTATTATTGTTTGAGTTTTCACACTTGCATTTCAGATTCATTTCGAGTTGGTATTTGTCTACGGCACAGAACACGGAGCAAAGCTCATTTTTCTGGGGGTGAATATTAAGTCACCCTGTGCCTATTTGTGGGAAGGGATATCGTCTACTGACCTGCCATTGCAGCTGTTCACAGGCCAGCTGTGAAGGGCGTTTGTTTTAATTTATAGCCCAAGTCAAATATTGCAGAAAATATCCACTAATTACATGAAGAAAACACAAGGCATGATGGGTTTTTACCCCCCCCCCAGAGCCCACCACCAACCAAAAGCCTCGACGTGGTTTACCCCTTCTCTCCACCAGCCATCCATCAGGGGGGGTCTTGGCAGCAACGCTCCTAAAACAGACGCAAAGGGGGAAGTCCAAGCCTGGAAAAGATCTAGAAATAACATAAGTGACTCATGTCCAGAGTGCATGAAAACCCTCCAACTTCATCTAAACATGGAGAAATTATGTGAACAGACACTTCACTGAAGGAGATAAACAGATGGCAAACAAGCACAGAGCCAAGACGCTCAGCCCCACGAGT
Source organism: Spermophilus citellus (assembly GCF_964194105.1). NCBI lineage: Eukaryota > Metazoa > Chordata > Mammalia > Rodentia > Sciuridae > Spermophilus > Spermophilus citellus. Next base: position 96,109,587 of record NC_138184.1, on the reverse strand, counting down.
TCTAGGAAACGTGGGTCAGAGCCGAGTGTGAGGCTCCGCGTGCTCTCAGAAGGCCTGATGCTCGGGACAGGCCTCCCCAGCACTGGCCACGGTGCAGGCGCTGCCTGCCCAGCACTGCTGGTGGGAAGAGGAAGCGGCACCACACTCTGGGCCAGTGTCTGGCAAGGTGCGAGGCAGCTTCTTCCCTGCTGTGACCAAAAGACCTGACAAGAACATACAGGAGGAAAAGTTCACTTTGGCTCATTGTTTCAGAGGCGTCAGTCCATAATTGGCCAACTCCATTACCCTGGGCCTGGGGTGAAGCAGGACATCAGGGCAGAGGACCCCAGAGGAAGGACGCTCAGGCATGACACCAGGAGACAGAGCTCCACTGTCAGGGACACCCCATCAGCCACCTCCTCCAGTCCCACCCTACCTGCCCACACTCATCACCCTGAGCATGCACATCAGGGGGTGATCCACCCACTAGGCTACAGCGCTCACAATCCAGTCATTGCACCTTTGAACATTCTCGCATTGTCTCACATATGATCTTTTGGGGACACCTCACCACTAAACCGTAACGAGCAGTTTGTAAGAGCCAAACATAATGGCACCCCGTAGCATCGAGGACATGCTTCTTCTTACAAAGATCTGTGGGACAAAATTTAAAGCCAACTAACTATTTTAACATACTTCCATGGAGAGACCAAAGGAACCAAAGCCCAGGAACTCTCATGAGAGAACAGGAATGTGTCCACACAGAAGAGAAACAGGCACAGAGAGAGGAGTGTTTGAGGGAATGGGAACGCAGCACGTGTGAGGAGGAATCTGAATGCACCAAGAGGGGGTTACTGTCTCCAGGGCTTGTTCTGCAGCTCAGAGAACCGAGGGGCCCTGAGAGCCAACCTGCCTCCTAACCTGACTTGAGGGGGTCTCTGGCCCATAGGTCCCACCTCTGTGTGTGACTCTTGTGGGAGAATCTGTCACAAAGCCCTAAGTTAATTATTGCAATCCATCCAGGCACAGACTGTGACCCGGGTCTAGCAACAGAGTTTCAAGCACCTTGACCCACCCTTCCAGCCCCTCCAGGGTCCTCTGAAGGCCGCACTTCCATCCAAAGGTAGGAGACAGGGGAAAAGTCACTCTTATTGCACCAGACTGCAGATGCATGAGGTTCCCTGTCTGCAAGGCGTGGAATGATATTCAGAGGGCACTATAAGATGCTCATGGAGGTTTAAGCAGCAGCCAGGGAGCAAGACAAGGCAGCTGTCATTCATTTCAACAGTCTGGTAAGCATGTCATAGAAAACCACCCTGTTCCCAGTTCTCTAGTGGAAGGAGGAGGAGGTGCAGAGACTGGAGTCCCCGGGAGGCTGCTTTCCTTTAAAACACCATCACTCCTCTGAGAGGCACGGTCACCCTCCTGCAACCTCCCTGTACTGGGAAGAGTTGGCCTGGCTCACTGTCCCTCCAAGGTCTGCTTTTAAACTTTTCCTTTAGTTCAACTGTTTCCCTGGGAAAGAACCTTGCTATCTAGGAACCCAAAAGCGCTCTGCTTCAGATATTTGCTTTATCTGAAATGGCCTTGTGGGGGGAAGTCTCTTTCCAGACTTTGATGAGGTGCATTCAGACTGTAGTGAGAACCAGGCCCTGAGTCAGAAACAGCAGTTTCCACTTTGGCCCCAGCAATTCCTCCCCTTGGGCTCTGGGGACAGACGTGGGGCCTCATTTCTACCACTGGGGCTTAACCATGGATTTGTGTGTTACAGTAGCCCCTGTGGTTGGGACTGGGTGCTCTCCTCCTCAAGATCCCAGCTCCCACCTAGGTCAGAGACGAAACCACACTCGGACCCACAGTCTGCATCCCACACAAAGCAAATTAAAGCCCCAAATACCAATGGATTGTGCTTAAACTTTACCAAATGCCTCCAGAGCTGTTAGATATTAACAAAAACAGTTTACGTTTTTCCAAAGTCAAGTAAAAATCAAATTCAGAAAGAACTATAATTAGCCCCCACCAAAATGAAATGTTTCACTAAGAAAGAAAAGTGGGAATGAGAGGTGATCTCCCCCATCTGAGGACCGGGTCCTTGTCTCTCTCCTGAGGCGGGGGAGGGTTGAAGAAGACAGACATCCATCCCATAAGTCAGGATAATTTCACCACTCTGCAGCTGGAAGACTCTGCTTTTTAGTCTGATAAACTTTAAAAATTAAGATATGATTGCTTTTGAGCTTGAGACACTTTATAATTCACACAGCCACCTCTAAGTGAAAGTGAAACATACAGTATTCTAAAAAGAGGGACATGGGCTTGAATTTGATTTAAAAAACAGTGGGAGGTAAAGTGTTCACGCCATTAAGACATAAATTATCATTTGCATGGAGAAGATGAGAGCTTGGTTCTGACAGAGCTGACATTAAATCAGAATTAAAGCAATGTTCCCCGAGTCTGGATTTAAGTACCCAGGCATCCTCTCCTCTTGCTCCCTCCACCCTCCATATACGGCATGTTCCCATCAACCCACAAATAAAAATGCGCATGGCGAGGGAGACGGGTTTATGAGGTTCCACACAAATTCTTTCCCGCTATTTTGACCAAGTCTCAACATAACATTTAAAATCAGAGTAAGTTTGCAGACTTGGTTCTATGGAGTCACCTGCCTGAGAAAACCACGCTGCACAGAGTCCTGGAGGGAGACGTCCCAGCCTGCTCCCAGCCTTCTGTATGAAGCCTTTTCCTCACTATTTTAAAAAGCTGTTTCTTTCGTACTTTCACATGACACACTGTGTTTTTTCTCATTTCTGGACTCCTCTGGTTTTCATGATCTCTCCCCACATATTGACTTAAACCTCAGCATGCGGACCGGACGTCCAGGTTACGTTAGCGTCTGATGCCAACATGCCAACCCCAAACCAGCACTGCTTGTTATGACAACCTGTGTCCCCACAGGGCACAGAGGTGACATAAGGAAGCACCCTGCTGTGGAGCGGAGCTGTCCAACAAAGAGCCTCCTGGCTGGCCAGACCTTCCTCTGTGCCGTGTCCCTGAAATGTGGCTGGAGTCACCAGGGAGCTGGATTTTTATTTTAATTTATTTCATAATTTCAGTTTGAGCATCTACATGTCACTTGTGGGTGCCAGTTGGATAGCAGAGCTCTGGAGACATTTACATCTACCCACTCACCTGGTGCAGAAGGAAAACAAATGAAAAATTCTTACCATCCCAAGAAAGGCGTACACAGCACACCTCTGTGTCTCTTCTGGGAATGACCACCGTGGGGTGGGAACATGTTACCCTGGGTGACGTTAAATAGTTACTCCTTGTACAAATGGCAATGGCCACACTGTGGTGGGAATTTTGAGCTCAGTCCTCAATATGCCCTTCCTTTCTAATGGAAGCCTATTTTTCTCTTTTTTTGGGGGGGCTACCAGGGGTTGAACTCAGGGGCACTCAACCACTAACCCCATCCCCATCCCTGTTTTGTATTTATTTAGACACAGAGCCTCACTGAGTTGCTTAGTGCTTTGCTGTTGCTGAGACTGGCTTTGAACTCATGATCCTCCTGCCTCAGCCTCCCCAGCCACTGGGATTACAGGCGTGGGCCACTGCACCTGGCTGACCTTCCTTTCTAAATCAGACTTTCCTGTGTGTGTAGACTGTAGATGTCCACCCAGTGTCTCTCCACCTATCTGCGTCTGGTTGCAGAACTGTAGTAGAGGGAGGTGTTGATCCCCTTGTCCTTAGACTCATCCACTCCTCTGTGAAAAGCCAGGGGTACATCCAGGCCCCTCGACTCCAGGGACTCCTCTGCTCCTTGCTTTGCCAACAGAACAGGCACGGGTGTTGCTTTGCCTGCGTGGAGCCCAGGTTGGGAAGCCCTGTGTGTTCTGAACTGCTGTCCACTCTCTGAGAGGCTCAAGGGACAGCTTCTGTGATGGCCCATCAGGAGCCTAAGAGACACGCTGAGCAGAATGGCCCCAGGGTCTGCCCCCAGCCCAAGGCAGCTCAGCTGCGTCAGTGTCTGCCCCCCAGACACATGACCACAGTGGATTTGTCACTGATAGTCTTAAGCAGTCCAAATTAGGCAACACCCAAACAACAAAATAGTAACCCTAAATGCAAGACCTCGTCAACGTGTGGGATCTAATGGTCTCACTCACCTGTCAGAACACAGAGCTCACAGGACGGATTAACAACAACTTTGCATCGTCTGTAAGAAACCACTTGAAAATAATGACGAACTCCATGACCCCAAGTCTGTGATGTTCTGAAGAAGCCAGAGTGACAGGGACATTGAAAAGACCTGTGGGATTGATGGGGGCACAGGGAGGAGTGAGGAGATGCAGGATTTTGAGGGCGGTGGGACCTGTCCTCATGAATTTGGCAAGACCCACAGAGCACTCAGTGCTGAGAAGCCCCCTGTAAACCCTGGAGCCTGTGAGGGCTGCGTCTGAGCAGGCTCCCTGGGTACCCACGTGCCACAGGTGCCGTCGCTGCTGTGGGGTCACACTGCACCTGGAGGTGGGTGAGCAGGGCACAGCTGCTGTGGGGTCACACTGCACCTGGAGGTGGGTGAGCAGGGCACAGCAGGAACGTGGCTTCTTCCACGCAGCTCTTCTGTGAGCCTCAAGATGTCCCGAGAGGTCCTGTGTGAGAAGATGTGAGAGGGTTCAGAGGTGGAGGAATGGGTTAGAGAGGCTTAACCCAATCAGTGCCTTAGTCCCTGCAGGGATTAGCTGGACATCACTGTAGGCAGGTGGGGTGTGGCTGGAGGAGTGGTCACTGGGGACTTGGCTTTGGGGTTTATATTTTGTCCATGGTGAGGGGAGCTCAAGTGCTCCTTCTCTCTCTCTCTCTCTCTCTCTCTCTCTCTCTCTCTCTCACCTGGTGCCATGTCCTGAGCTGCTCTCCTCCTCCACACTCTTCCGCCGTGATGTTCTGCCTCATTGAGGCCCAGAGCAATGGAGCTGGCCCTCTAAGGACTGAGACATCTGAAACCTCTGTAATTGTTCTCGTCAGGTCTTTTGTCACAGCAACGAAAAATCTGACTAAAACATAACTCTACAAAATAAAGTCTGTGTTAAAATGAACAAACAGCTGATGTGACTGAACCCAGGGGTGTGGTGTCTGCGTCCGGGCCAGCCTCTCACTCTCCACTCTGCCTGCCCTTGACTGGGCTTTCCTCCCAGGCAGACTCTCTTCTCATACGAACTCTGGCCCTTCCAGGGTCCCACCCCTAAAGCTCTAAATCCCAGAAGAGAGAGGTATACTGTTTTTGTATCAGGGGTTGAACCCAGGGGTGCTTACTCACTGAGCCACATTCCCAGCCCCTTTTTATTTATTTATTTATTTTTTGTTTTGAGACAGGGTCTTGCTCAGTTGCTTAAGGCCTGGCTAAGTGGCTGAGGCTGGCTTTGAACTTGGGATCTTCCTACACAAGCCTCCTGAGCCACTGGGATTATAGGTGTGGGCCACTGAGCCTGGCTGAGAGTTGTACTTGTAACCTGTGGTTCCTAAAGGAGATGTTCTGCCCCTGAGGGTCTCCTGGGCATGTTTGTCCCGGTGGGTGGAATGCTCCAAAGAGGCCCTGGGCCCCTCTGTCCCTGCGTGTGCACAGAGGGCTGCGCTGGCTTAGGAGTTGGGAAGCAGCTCACATGGCCATCCTAACTGCCATGCCTGGCCAGTTTATAAATGGACATGCTTCTAGCGTAGGGCAGATTTGTTCAAAGTACCTGACTCCAGGCTGGGAAATCTGTCTCCGGTGCCCAGGGGCCGCTTGCTGAATGTGAATGAGCTAATCAGAGTGTCTTCAAGCTCTCTGCATACCTCACAGATGGGAGCGCTTACAGGAGTCAGGACCGACATGTGGCGGGAGACCTCCGCGATGCCGCCCATTGGAGACTGTTCTTATGATAGCAAATGTAGTCTGAGGGTATGGCTTGAAGTCTCTACAATATTTTCCAGATGAGATCTTAGAAAGAAAGACCAAAGGCTTCAGCTACAAGTCTTTTGCAGGTTCACTTTAGCAGGCCTTTGGACTTCTCCAGAATTGGTGCATCTCATGGAGCCCTGGGGCAGGGAGAAGGCCTTCCACCACGAAAGGGCCCTGGTCAGAGGCTGGGAAAAATAATTAGAAGGGCAATCAATACAAATTTAATTTAAATGAGGCTATTAAGATTTGTATCTCGACATTCTGCTCTTTAGCATTATTAGTTATGTGTGTTCCCAACCATTTCACTAACAACAAAATGCAGACAGACCAACAGTGTCATTTAGAAGATCCATTTACCCTGCACACCATGTGCGCCCCCCTCCCTTGCCAATCAGTTGCTAAGCATAATAGCCGTCCTTGGCTGGTGGTGTTTAATCACATTTTGAATGTGATTCTCAGCGTGTATTAGGAATAAGTGGCGTGACTTTCCAACAGAGAGACGCGTGAGGTTAGGCCATCTGTATGGGATGCCTTCTTACCCCATGAATTAGAAGGCAGCCTGTCTGTTCCCAGGTGAAGGAGGGCCGTGGCTACTGCTCAGGGTTCAGCTGAGTTCAGATGGATGCAGTGTCTCAGGGGTGATTTCCTCAGGAGAGAAGTCCCACTGCTGCTGTCCAGGGCTTGCAGGGGCCACTTGACTTTGAGGTCCAGTCCTGGTGCTGTGCATCCTTCTTGCTGAGAAGATATTTCAACAACATGGGCCTGCTGGCCAAGGTTCTGGGAATGTGAACATTGTCCCTGGCTTGGAGCTCTGCAAAATGTGTTGTTAACTCCTAGAGACATGAGCACGTACCTCTCTCTCCACCCACCGGCCATTTGGGGTTGTGATTCCTTGTGGTTGCATGAGCGAAGGCAAATAAACACATTAAGCCTAGGGTTAGGTCACTGGGCCCCTCCATCTGTCTGTGTCCATCCACCCACATGAGGGTCAACGATTAATCTTGAGAATATGGGCTGCCACCAAGACTCCTGGTCATGGAGACTCGGATTGTGTTTCACTCAATCTAAAACACTCTGTTTCAGGACCATGGCAGAATCATAAAGCATACCCAATGGGGAAGCCTGCACATCACTCTCTCTCAATTCTGCTTCCTAACAAGTTAAGCCATGAAGCGCATTTTGATTTTAATACAGGCTAATGGTGAGTCAGATGGGGTTAAGTCTCTGCAGACTTCTCTCTGGAAAATGCTCCCCAGTGGACCTGAGAAGCCCTGCAGCACCTCATGAGCACAGCATGGATGCAGTCATACCAGCTCAGCCACCAGAAGGAACACCAACTTCCATTCTGAACCCATCTGTCCTCTCCATCCTTTAGGCACCAACTCCCACGCAAACATCGTCATTACTGGGAACCCTCATGGTGCTGAAAACTTCACTGTGGTGCACCCTGCTCTGCTGTGTCCTGAACACGATAAACTCACTTCCCCTCCAGAAAAACAGGTACTCAGGCAATGAGTAATTTCCCTTCCCTATCCTGAGCAGCCTTTCCCATCTCTCCAAACCAAGCAAGTCTTCAGGAATGATGTGAAGCAAATTTCTTATTATTTGCTATCATGTCATATAAGCATCATGGCTTGTAATTGCTCAGAAGAAATCAACCTTTCCTAACCAAACCCCTGCAGGTGCAGGCATGAGCAGAGCCTCACCCTGTGTTTCAGGACTTCCCGAGTGGGCAGCATCAGTCAGCCGTGGGGAAGTTAGAAACTACATCCACACAAATATACGTGCAGCTAGAGCAAGTTACCTTAGACTAATTATCCTGCAATGATGGTTTCAACTGGGAGCGTTCTGTCTCCAAGGGTACATGGAGCAGTGTCACCCTGGGATGTTACCCATATCTAGCAGGGAAGCCAGAAAAGGTGCTTCAACACCAGACATGCATCGATCAGCCCTTGACAAAAAGAAGAATGATCTGATCTAAAATGTCAGTGCACAGACTGACTGACCGGTCCTATAAAAAGGAGTTGGAGGCTTTTGTAATTAACATGATGAACCAACCAGGCGATAGGACCAAATTATTGGATTCCCATTAGTGGGAGACGGAGGATTTAATTTCTGCGGCAGAAGAGTACCTCACTCCGAGATATTTACACACTTCAGGTTTATGAGAGTCCGCAAATCCCTTCCATTGAACTGCTGCCCAGATGAGAAGTGTTGGAGAGACCTCGGGTTAATTGAACATTATAAGAATTCTGATTTGGTTTTTGACCTAAATGGCATACATTTAGTACCCTTCTACTCAGGAGCTAATTGTTGCTCCCTTGCTGGATTCTCCAGCTTCTGGGGCTGGAGGTGTGTCTGTCTGTGCAACCCAGTGCCCTTGCATTTGGAGGATGCTGGGAATATATACCATTAACCTCGGTTTCTGTTGCCTTCCTTGTATCCTCTCAGACACACACAGGCACATGTGTAAGTGTGTGTGTGTGTGTGTGTGTGTGTGTGTGTGTGTGGTGTGTATGGTGTGTAGTTTTTTCCTTTTGGACTAGCTTTAACTTCTTTGTTGTATTGGCATTTAAATAATCACTGGTGATTATGAGAGTCCACAGGTCATTGTGATTTTTCTTGGAGAGAGATGGTAATCCCTGTCACTATCCACACTCCGTGGGGAAGGTCACCTTGACTGTTCCTGTCAGTACTGAGTCAGTTGTAACAAGAGCTCCTTTGGAAATCTCAGCATTTCTCTGCCTGCCTTGCCGAGGGACATTATCCTAATTCGAGCTGACTGGAAACATGGCCTAGATGACCTCAGGAGCCCAGGCGCTCCACTCTGCTGCCAGAGTGGGGGACCTCCACCTTGCTGGACGCTGTCCACAGCACTGGGGGAAGGTGGCAATTCCCGTCCTGGGAACACGTGCACCATCGTGGAGCTGAAGGGTGGGAGTGAGGGGATCCTCAGCCAGCAGCCAGGGGTGGCCATGGGACGGGGCCAGCCCCAGCTGTCCACACGGCACTGGGCTCACTGAGCGGAAGCAGCAGGACAGTCAGTCCACAGAGGGAGAGTGGCTGGGCCACTGCCAGGGAGCAGGGCAGCGGGGAAAGAGGACCCCAGGTACGGGGTTTCCTTTGGGGCCATGAAACTCTTCTGGAACTAGATGGTTGGGTGTCCTCCGTGATACCACGTTACCACTGTAAACCGTTAAGAGGGTGAATTTCGTGTTATGTGTATTTTAGCGCAATTAGAAAAATAAATAAGACAGAAGAGAAAGCCCTCCTGTACTCAGCGGTCAGTCCTTGAGTGGTCCTCCCTTCCTGTCCAGCTGTGGCATCTATTTAGTGTCCACGGGTACCAGCCCCTGCTCTGAGGTAAATGGAGCGTGATAAATTGATTTAATGGTGACAGGAGGGGTGAAATCACCAGCACTTCTGTAACCCACAGGACCTGCTATTTCTGTTTCTGTGGATCACTATAACTAGTTGTAAGCCCCGAAATCCTGCGCAGCTAATCCAGGGTAAAAGCGTGTTTTCCTCTGGAGCCTATAAAACCCCTGCAGGCGTCTTTCTGTGACTCTGCCCACTGTTGGTAAGTTATCAGATGCTGCCTCCTATAGAACTCCTCCTCCTCCTCCTTCCCTCTCTACTTGGCTTTTCTTCAATTATGCGAGGCCGCGCAGAACACAGAACAGAGCTATATCCATGGGACCTTCCAAGTAGCCAAGCCTGTTTATGTAGGCTCTAGGGAAAGCTGCCAATCAACCTAAACCTAGGTGCTGTTAGTACCCTGATGTTATAATTTGGGAAACCGAGGCACAGACAGGATGGGCAGCGTGCCCAAAGTTATGCCTGAAATTCCATGTGGGAGCCTAAGTCTGGCCAGAGTCCACATCAGTTCCCTCAGCCTGACCAGCATCTCTGAGCATGAGTGCCATGGAAGTCTGGGGAGGCCTGTGGAAACTTCTCTGAGTAAAGTAAAATTATAGCCTTGCTAAAAGTATAGTCTTGCCAAGAAAACAATTATAATGACATCAGAATATTCCTTAAAAGCAGCTTGTGGTACAGTAGTGCATGCAGCTTTAAAGGGCAAGAGTCAGCCCAGATCTGGTGCCCCCACCACTGCCCCACGCTTGGGACCTGTGGTGCCTGCAAATGGCTTTCCAGGGTGTCTGCATCACCAGGAACGGGCACGGGGACTATTATTACTGTGTGTGTGTGTGTGTGTGTGTGTCTCCATGCATTACAAAGAACAATGCTAAATCACAGTTAGAGGTTAGTAAAATCAAGGTACAAATGTTCTCACTGGGCGTGGTAGCACAGGCCTGTCATCCCAGTGGCTCAGGAGGCTGAGGCAAGAGGATCCAGAGTTCAAAGCCAGTCTTAGCAACAGCAAGGTCCTAAGGAACTCAGTGAGACCCTGTCTCTATACAAAATATAAAATAGGTCTGAGGGTGTGGCTCAGTGGTCGGGTGCCCCTGAGCTCAATCCCAGGTACCAAAAAAAAAAAAAAAAAAAAGATGTTCTTCCCGACCAGATTCACAGAATACTCAGACTCCGCGATGCTCACCTTCTGCAGACCCATGGTGGGAACACCTGGCTGCTCTGTACCTGGGGCTCCAGGGTTTTAATTAAGGAGACAGTGTATCAAATTCGCCTCAAAACAAAGCTGAAGTTCACACTTAGCTCAGACCCATGGTGTCCCCTTCAGTAACTGTTCCCTTGTAACCAATTCTTTCCAAGCTTCAGGGTCTACAGTGACAGGGCTGGAACCAACCGGATCTATGCTCTCACAGGACCCAGGACCGAGGTCCAGAGGGAGACAGAGGCCTGAGGGAGTGGAGGCCTGAGGGAGTGGAGGCCTGAGGGAGTGAAGGCAGGTGCAGACTGTTTTAACATAATGCAGGGAGAGCAGTGCTTGAGCTCTGCAGGACCAGGCCAGGCCAATTCTCTGGTCCCCGGGAGGCTGCAGTGGTCTCTGGCTTGCCCCTGGACAGCCTACAGCATACTCTCTGAGGAACAGAAGGGGTGCTCTTCTTCAAACACACATCAGATGGCGTCCCTTGTCTCTTGAACTTTCTAGTGGCTTCCTTTTCCTCTTCTTAATAATGTCCAAGAAGTTACCTGAGGATTCACCCCCGTCCCTCCCCATCCCTCCTCTCACCTCCTCCACCCCCTGCCTCTGCCTCCGAGCTTTCCCTGCCCTAGGACCATTGCACCCCCTTTGACAGTCCACCCTGGGTCACCATCCTTGGGAAGTAAGCTCAGGCTACCTGCCCAGCATGAACTTAAGGACATTGCTGGCTCAGTTAGCACTACTACAGTGAACAGGGGGGTCAAGGAGAGTTTCACTGTGACTTAACATCTCGGTGCCTCAGTTTCCCCATTTATACAATTGAGTCAATAAGTCACCTTTTCAGGATTGCAGTGAGTGGAAAACGTGTATAAGTCAGCTGTCACGGTCTCTGCTCAGCATTAGACTCCAAAAAAACATCAGTGACCATCACGGTGAGGGGGGGTTAGAGTGTAACATTTATAGGACAACAAAACATGGGGCGGTGCACAGAGACAGCCTCTCACACCTGGTGCCTGCAGAGCACAGATGGACACTGAAAGGGAGACCTCCGGTGTTTGGATTCTGGGTGAGGTTTCCTGCACACAGCACAGATTGCTGAGGGTCAAGGTTCCTTTTTCTGCTATCCAGTTGGTGGAGGAGAGGGAGCACGTGAGCCCAGCAAGGTGCTCAGCACAAGATCCAGGAGCAAGAATGAGGCATGTAGTGTAGACCAGTGGACAGGGTCAGGTGGAAGGGAACGCAAGGCAACTGCAGAACCCATCCTGCATGAACATAGGGGCCCTGGCCCTGGCTCCAGCTCTGTTTCCCTGTGGGACTGGGCATGTGAATGGCCAGAATCCCCAATTATTTCAAAACAACCTCAGATCTATTGGGTATGTCTTGTGCTATTTTAGAAATTCATTCGTGTGGATCCCACCAACCATCAGTGATAATGTGGATAAAGGGAAGTAAGCTTGGCACGGAGGGGAAATACTGCATCATCCCATTACGTGAGGGACCTGGAAGAGTCAACCTCATAGAAGTAGAGTGGAAAGGTGGCCATCAGTAGCTGCGGGCAGGGGTGATGGGGAGATGGTGGTACAGAGGTTCAGTCCCACAAGGAGGAGGGGATCTGGAGTCACCCAGTGGCTGTGGTGGACAACATGGAGTATACAATGGCCGTCCCTGAGGTTATTATGCCTGGCGACTGGGCATCCATCTCTGATCTCACAGGTACACTCCATGCTGTTTGCGCATTGAAAAAAACTGCCTGAGGGTGCATTTTTTGAAACGTCTTCTGTAGTTAAGCACCACTGGGCTGCACTAGAAAAAGTGGTAAGAGGGTCCTCATCATGATAGATACAGAAGACTGGCAGGAAAGGGATTTGGGGGGCGGTGGGTATGCTCGGGACATGGCCGGTAGTGCCATAACCAGCGAGGCCAAACTAGCAGGTTCCAGCAAGGAACGATGGGAGATTGGAAGAAATAAAGAGTCAACACACGCAGATCTTGAAGACAAAACAGCTGGGGTCCAGTGGAGCACTGCTCTCTAGTGGAGAGGCAGGTCTAAAGAATTACACCAGCAATCTTTATTATATATGTCCCTAAATGAGATTAAAGACTTCACAAGCATTATTCTTTGTATTCATGAAAGTTACAGAGTTAGCCACAGTATGCAGCTATTTCCCCAGTTACATTCTACAGTTGCACTGTGCAGTGTTAGGAGCCTTGTACAGCTCAAGAAAGTCCATTGTTTAAAGTTACTAATTCACAGGTAGATTCAGGAGCAGCAGAGCTGGTCAACATTGTGGCTATCTTAGCAAGGAAGTTCCTTCATTCCCAGGAGCTGCCCTGCCTGAGAATAAGGTCGAGGCTGATAAGACTCTAGCATGGAGGACATCTCCATAGCAACCGGGCATCCTGTGCCTTTGCACAAAAACTTTCCCAGCCACCAAGTATGCAACAGCCATGAAGCCATCAGGGACCCCAGTCACTGTAACGGCTCTCCACACTGTAGCAGCAATTTCATGGGTGCACACTCCATTGCCACAGCCACCAACGTGTACATTCTATACTACAGTTTTTATATGCTGTTCATATGTCAGTGGTGCGGTCTCAAAAATAACATAAAACTAGTTCAAAGGAAAAAACAAACAAAATGAAGATCTGCAGCCTTCATGGGGGGGGGTCTTGGTCGATAGTGACCCCTGTGTCAAGCTCAGAGAAGGCTCCAATGCAGCCATGGTAACACCTAGGTGAGGGGTCAGGTGAGGGGTGGTGAAGTGTCCCCACGGGAGGGGGCAGAGCTCTTGCAGTGTTCGTGTTTGTGTTGCCTGATCCTGTCATGTTGCTTTTGGAACCTTGTGTGGGTGGGACCCGAGTCCATCTTCCTCACCAACTGAGACATTAAACAGGGCAGCCGGGCTGACCCATATTCTCCTGGCAGGAAGCATAAACCAATCTCTGAATCTAAGGAAGGGTCGGGCGTGAATCCCGGAATGTCCTTCAGGAGATGCTGACAGAAGTTTGGTCGACAGGGCTGCCTACTTTGAGCAGGCATTGAGCCTGTTTGTGGGAAGTCACAAGAGGGACCCAAGGTGTGGCGAGGGGTCCCTGGTATCAGATTTCAACAATTGCTCCAACTGTAAATCTTCAGTTTGATAAACTTCAATAACCTTAATCAGTGATTCTCAATAGGGTGACGGGCACGCTGGGGACACAAGGCAATGACTGGAGACATTTTTGCTTTCTCAGTTGAGGGTGGAGGTGTTGCTACTGGCTTTCAGTGAAGATGCCAGGCTGCGTGACATCCTGCCGTGCAAAGGATGACCTCCACAAAGACAACGTGGAGAGAGCCTGCTCCGTGTGACCCATGGCCACGGGATATTGTGGACACTCTGGATTATCCTTGTTCTCCAGGAAGGTGGCCCAGGTGTCTGGTGGTGGCCTCAGTGGTCCTGCTGGATCTCATCTGCCCACACCATTGCCACACATCCTTCATCCACCTGGTGAAGATCAGATCTTTTCTTTTTTGAGCAGAAGTTTCATACAGACCCTGAAATCAGACTTCAAAGACTAGCTCTTTCGATGTTCAATATGAAAGGCACGACACAGAATCCCGTGTATCATATGGCACCACTATGTAAAAGGGCTGGGTTGACACGTGTGTTCTGTGGCATCTCCTCATCTGTGAGCAGACAGAGAAACCAGAGAAACGGGTTCAAGTGTGACAATGGAATTCAAAGCAGGAGTGCTTCACGTTTGTGTTCTGCTTCTGAATCTATGTTGAAGGGACACAGATGGTTCGTTATTATCCCTCCTGCACACATGAGCTTAATCATGCTGGAAAATTTTAAGTTCTCTTTGAATTTATTTAACATGTGCATGGTTTACTGGAAGAAAAAAAGTCTGAAGTTTAAGAGAAATCTGCAGGTGGAATTTTAGCAGTCAAATCTCTTAAACCAAAACCAAAGCAGGAATCCAAATCCATATGATTTAACCCCCAAAATCACATCATGGCAGAAACGTCATTGGGACCTGCACCTCTGTCTCAGAATCCATTTCATCTCCACTGCTTATCCTGCCTCTCTGAAGACCCTGGTGGCCCAGTGCAGCCCTGGCTACCACCCAGACATCCTGCCCTCGCCATGAGCTCGGGAACAGGGACCTGCATTGGGGACCTTGAGTCTTATGATGCTCATGGTCAAAGACTGTGTTTGGAATCTCAATGAAGGACAGAGAGGGGGGGGTGGTGCCCTGGTACCTTCCAAATCTAACTGCATCTTTGGATGAGATGAGTACAATCTTCCCCTGAGAGCACTTTCCTGGTAAGTTCCCACGGGAGGACAGGAGATGATGGGACTGTCACACCACAGTCCCCTGGGAGGAGGCTTGCAGCCAGCTCACTGGGTACTTACAGGTGAGCCCTGTAGGTCACATGTGGATGTCTACAAACCCAGGTGTCCTGGGAGGACCAGTGGCTTCTACTGAATGCTGAGCGAGTGCGTGGCCATCGCCAGTTGTCACAGGGTCAGCTGTTTCTTCCTGGCTTTCCTCATGCTGAAGGCCGAGGGAGGCAAGTTGGGGAGCCCACACTCCTGCCTGGAGCTGGGCAGAACTGGATGGAGGTGTCTGGTCCAGTTGCCGCAGTGGCCGGCCACTGCCTTTGAGCAGGGAGGCTGTTGGATACGTGTGATGGCGGAGAGCAGAAGGCATGGGCACAGCAGCTCAGAACACTGTCTGTGGATCCCGGGGACACTAGCCTTGGGTCCCTGATGTGACTCTGACAGGCTGTGAGCACCAGGCAAGTCCATCCATCCCACCGAGCCTCTGTGTCCTCTTCTGTGATGGGGCAGGGCACTGTCTCCGGGGGTCTGTCACAGTGCCTGGTGCTCAGTTAGCACAGTGGCAGGAGAAGGACGCGTCTGCTGCCTCCCTGAGCTCTGAGACCCCATGCCTGCCCCACCCAGGTGACGTGGTGCAGGTGCAGCCTGCAGGGTGTGCCCAGCAGAGGTGCTTATTTGGTTCACCCAACATCTCTGAATCCAGCCGATTCATTCTCAAGATTAAAACTTGCGGATTTCACTTGACCTGGAAATTTCCAACTTGAGGGTTTAGAAGCTGTGCAGCCTCATCAGGTTGAGCCCCTGCCACAGCCAACCAGAGCAGAGACACTGCTGCCACCCCAGACTGGGTGTGAGCCCAGTGACACCAACAAGGACACATGTTGAACATTAATTATGGACCACAGTGACCTCCTGAGCAGGGGGAGGCAGGTTAGGGAGCAGGAGCCTCTTAGGATGGGATGGTGGCATCTGGGCCTCTGAGAGTACCCCCCTTTTATGGCTCAGGCCATCCCTTCTCCAGTGCCTCTTGGAAACCACCAGGAGACCTGATGTCCTCCTGAGGCGGCTTGGCTCTTGCTGGCACCGGGCCTTGGCCTCTGGCTGCAGCAGTTGTGCCTTGCATACTGCCATCTTGAAGACTGTGCCCATTTTGGTGGCACCTGGAGCTCCTCCTTCCGGGGATGCTTGGCTGTGGGGAGCCATGTTTCTGTGGTCACTTAGCCTGCTCCATCTCCCCTGGTTCAGGGAGAGAGAGATTTCTTGGATGGAGCTGACTTGAGTGCCCGCATCTTCCGAGTTTTGCTCTTTCCTGGGAATTGTCTTCCCGGAGCGGAGGACGTGAACTTGGTTCAGAAGCCCTTGCTGGCTTGAGTGAAATGGCTGACGGCTGGCCCAGGCTCAGGCAGGACCCACAGCCCATCCTTAGTGAAGGACCAGGAAGTCGATTGCAATTGATTAACAATTAGGGAGTCATTTCCACGGAACCCGCTTTGTCCCCACCAGGGCTCCTTCTCATTTCACTGCCAATTGATTCAGCCCTTCTGCCCCCAAACCGCGGTGATGACCCCATGATTCCTGCAGGCGCTGCGGTTCCAAGGGCATCGTCTGTAACTGTGACAATGAACCTCTCATCAATGAGACTTCAGCCACCCAACCCAGGGGAAGTGCAGGGAGGAGTTCATCTTGGAGTGGGGTCCATGCTTCACCTTAAAGGGTCTGCTTTGTGGCCTCCAGGGAATGTCCAGGAGGCCCCTCTCCCTGGGGTGGACAGTGCTCCTCCTTCATCTCCCCCATTATTGCAAATGGTACTACCATCCATGCAAATGCCATGGACACACAGACCAGGGCTTCTCTCAGGCTCTCCTCCCACCTCCCACCACGTCTGGCCTGCCCACAGGTCCTGGAGTCTCCAGTGCATGTAGTACGGGCAGGACTTACCTCCCTTGCCTTCCCCAGCCACCTCACCTCCCCAGGTAGCCCGTCCCAACTCCAGGACCTTTCAACTCCTGCCACCTTCCAACTTCCTGATGATCTGGTCCCCAGAGGTGGCCACAGTCACTGTGTCAAGCCAGGTGCCAGATGTTTTGAGTCTCCTGCTGAAGATTCTCCTTTGACTTCCAGCAATTAGAAGTAAACCAGCATTTGTCATCTGTTCCTCTAGATCTCTACTGATGTGCCGCTGCCACCCACTGCCCTCATTTCTCGCTGCTCTCTCTCTACCTTGTAGTGCTCCAGCCTCCTTTTTTTTTTTCCAGGAACAGCCCAGTTTTGCTCCCACCTCAGGGCCTTTGCACTTGCCAGCAAAGCCCTTCTTCCCAGGCCTGGCTTCAGCTTGCAGACATCCTGGAGTCAATTCACATCATTAATTCCTCACCTGTAGCCTGTTAGTTATTCCGCCTTTTAGTTATTCTTTGTACCTCAAAACTCCATTCTGTCCTTTACTCAACAGTTTAAAAATGATCCTATTACCTGTTTATCTGCTTACATACATCTGTCTTTCTCCAGCTGTATCCTCCATGAAGTCATGGATCTCACATGAATTTAACACTCTCTCTTCACAGACTCTGGGTGCAAACTTGGCCTATGGTGGACATTCTGTGTTTGTGGGGAAGCATCTGTGCACAGAAGGAGGAGGACCCTTCTGGCCACCTTAGAGCATCTTGGGTCTCCCTTGACTCTTGAGGCCCTCAGCTTTGGCAAGTCTTTGGCTTGCTGGGTTCTAGGGGAGGGGAGGGAAGGTGGCCTTGGTCTGGGGACATGCTGCTTCTCTGAGGGGACCAGCGCTCCAGGCCCTTGTGTCTCCTGGAGAAGGCTGTAATCCCCTGGGGGCAGGTGGCCATGGTGACCAGGTGCAGGGTGCCTCCCCTGAGGTGGAGCCATTCGAGAAAGCAAGCTGGACAGGCTGTTCCTGGCTGGAGTCTCCAGGGCAGTGCAGGCAGCAGCTTAAAAAGTGACGGTTTCAGTCCAGGATTAGAAACCTGGCACGAAGGAGGAGCCAAGCTCTGAGGGAAGAGCACAGAGGAGTGACCCTGAAGGGAGGAGTCCTGATGGGGTCCTAGGAGAGGAGCAGGGAGGTGGCATGTGGAGGAACAAGGAGGAGATGAGTGCACGGAGAAGTCGGGGTGTGGTGCTCAGGACCCACCTGAGCTTCCAGGCAATGAAGTGTGTGCAAGTGTGTGTGTGTGTCTGTGTGTGTATGCATGTGTGTGTGTGTGTGTGTGTGTGCACATGTGTGTGTTTGTGTGTACACACATGCAATGGTGCTCTACCCCCTGTGCAGGTGGGGGCAAGTATTTGGAGATATGATATATCAGTAAGAAGGGGAGGAATTGTATCTCAGATTCTGTTACAGATTTAGTTTCAATTCATGACTTGCTAAATAAGGGTGATCTTTCTTTCCCTATTTTTTCCTCCCTGCTACACACACACACACATACACACACACACATTTTTGCATTTTGTGGTTGTTTTATTTCCCATCTCCTCTTCCTCTAACTATGGCATGCACATTGCGGGTTGCTGGTTAAGGGACAGGGAATGGAGATCAGCCCTGTGCCAAGAGTCCTTCAAGCAGAATATTAGAGACCACAAAAGGTT
This sequence comes from Spermophilus citellus, assembly GCF_964194105.1. Classification (NCBI taxonomy): domain Eukaryota; kingdom Metazoa; phylum Chordata; class Mammalia; order Rodentia; family Sciuridae; genus Spermophilus; species Spermophilus citellus. The sequence goes on along the minus strand of NC_138184.1, from coordinate 96,091,187 downwards.
AAGCTAAATAGAATTGGGTTCAAATTCTGGCTCCCCTGTGTGACCTGGACAGCTCACTATCTGTGCACTGGTTTTCTCTTCTGAAAATTTCAGCAAACTGCAGATCTTCTCAAGGCGTTGATGGGGATTCGGTGGATCATGGACGTGGTGATCTTCAAACAGAACCATGGACAGGGGTTAGGTTTATGAGATGAAGGGAATGATGATAATGACTCTGACAAAGACAATGTTGGTGATGTGATGATGGTGATGATGGTCACAAGGTGAGGATGGTGAGGGTGTTGCAGTGGTGATGACCACAGTGTTTGTGATGGTGGGGTTGGTGCTGCTGATGGTGGTGATGGGACTCTCATGGACTTTTCCCAATGATTCCTTCTAAGGTCAGCTGCTCAGTTCTTTTTTTCCAGCCTGTGATAATGGCACATGCTGAAGGTCACCTGATATTGCTTCGTGTGAACCAGCAGCCCATCCATTACCATGGTAGGTGGCAATCATTGTGCCCTTTTAGTTTGTCCAACATAGCTGGCTCTTGCAGTTCTGACCAATGTCTTTGCCTTCCACTTTAGATTCATCTGCCTGATTGTTATGAAATTATTTAACCTCACCTCATTACTCTTTTTTTTTCTTTTGGAACCTGAGATTAAACCCAGGGGTGCTTAACCACTGAGCTTCTGAGCCACATTTCTAGCCCTTTGTATTTTTTTTTTTTTTTGAGACACGGTCTTGTAAGTTGCTGAGGCTGGTCATAAACTTGTGATCCTTCTGCCTCAACCTCCTGAGAACCTAGGATTAGAAGCCTGCACCACCACACCTGGGTCACCTCATTAGTTTAAAATGTGCAAAGTGAGATTCATAGCATTACAAAGGAGACATGGTGTGCTGAGATGTAATTACCACAATCTGTAAAATAACAACATGCAAAGTTCTTTATTACTGCATTGGTGAGGAGATGTCCTATGTTAGTGACCAGAGGAGGCCTTGAGAGTCACTTGAGCCTCCAGATATCAGCATAAAATCCAATCCAATTGGAGAGAGTCCAACATGGCGGCGGGTGTGGAGAGATCAAGTCTCTGACCTCTTCAGCTGTGCGGGCATAGGGAGTCGTAAACAATCTAAATTCTGTATGCTTAGGATCACTAGGCAATGCTGAGCTGACGTGGATGTGGGGCGAACAGTCTGGGCCTCTCAGAACACACACTGAGCCTGGATCAGCTGAATTCAAGCTCCCATTCGCCTGCTTCCCACAGACAAACAGCTGTGACTCAGCACTAATCCATCCGGCTGAAACAACTGGTCAGCCCTTCTGATCCTACGGAGGTAAATGCCAACCGAGCCTTCATAGGTAGTGGCCACAGGTTTGAAACGGTGCTTGGGAGAGACAGTAAGGACCACCCGTTGCATTGGTCACCTGGCAAAGGGAAACGAACTGTCGCCACTTGCAAGAGATACCACCATGGCAGAGAACTGACATCACCAGACTGCGGCGGAGGAGATAACTTCATTGAAACCTGCGACTACAGGTGTGTAATTCCCTAGCCTTCCCTCTCCACACATCGGGGAAACCATAAGGGCCCCTCCCAGCTCTCCCGTGAGCGCGATAGCCAGACCTAGGGAATCAGAAGTGGTGCAGGACCCGCGGTGCGGAACTCCCGGCTACTGCTCCCACCAGTGCTGACAACTGAGGTCTCTTGCACCAGCTACCGGGGGCGTGGCTACCAGAGGGCAAGTAAAATTCGCTGAGGATTCTCAGCCCCAAGCTCTACAAACTTAGGGTCTGAGGGAATGGCAAACTGGAAGAGTGTGCCCAGTCATTCATGAAAACAGGGATCCCGGGAGCAGCAGACCTGGCATGTAGCCAGTATTGTGCTGAACAGCACCCGTGAGAGGGGCCTGGCTAGAGGAAAAGTGGGAAGTGACTAGACACAAGAGGAGGCCCTAGGCACTCAGGATTAGAGACTCGCCCAGTCTAAGAGGAGCTGCTGCACAGTGATTGGTTCCCACGTATTGACAGGAGAAACTTGGCCTGGTGGGCACAGCGCCACCTACTGGAAGAGAAGTTAATCAAACTCTAAGACTGCATTTATTAGTTTTTTTTTCTTTTTTCTTTTCACTTTTTTTTTTGATTTGGGTTTTTCTTTCATTTTCATTATTCTTTCTTGTAGTTTTTTTAAATTTTTTTTACAATTTTTTAAATTTTTTTTTCTTCTAATTTTAATTTTAATTTTTTTATTATTTTTTTTAAATTTCTTTTTTTATTTCCTATTTTTTTTCTTCTTTTGTCTTTTCATTTCTTTTCAATTATCTTATCCCCCCTTCCTTGAATTCTACATGCTTACTCTCATTCTCTTTAGTGATTTCTTCCCTTCCCTTCTAATACCTTTCCTCCCAACCATCAAATAAATTTATAGGAGTAAACAGTAACTCAGCAGTCAAACAGAACAAGAAGTAACATGAGCAGCTTCAAAAAGCAAGGAAGAAAAGGAGTACAAACAATGCAGGACAGCCTAAATATTCAGGAGGACCTAGAGTCATCAGAAAAATGGTCATATAAAGAACTCAAGGAACACCTTAGACAGATGGAATGGAACCTTAAAAAGGATACAAGACAGCAAATTCAAGCAGCGAAAGAACACATTGAGAATGAATTACATAAACAGATAAAAGAATAAGTTAAGCATCTTTATCAGGAGATAGAGATTATAAAAAATAATCAAACAATAATTCTAGAAATGAAGGAAACAATAAACCAAATTAAAAACTCAATTGAGAGTATCACTAACAGAGTGGAGCAAGTAGAGCCAGAACGTCAGATAATGAAGACAAAATATATCATCTTGAAAAGAGTCTAGCCAACTCAGAAAGGCTGGTAAAAAAATCACGAGAAAAACATCCAAGGGTTATGGGATAACATAAAAAAACCAAACTTACGAGTCATCGGGATAGAAGAAGGTACAGAGATTCAAACCAAGGGAATGAGTAACCTGCTGAATGAAATAATTACAGAAAACTTTCCAGAAATAAAAAAGGAAACAGATATACAAATTGAAGATGCATACAGAACACCGAGCACACAAAATCACAGTAGACCAAAGCCAAGACACATTGTTATGAAGATATCAAATAAACAGAACAAAGAGAAAATATTAAAAGCTACAAGAGAAAGGTGACAGATTACATTCGGGGGTAAACCAATAAGGTTAACAATGGATTTTTAATCATAGACACTGAAAGCAAGAAGGTCATGGAACAATGTATTTCAAACACTGAAAGACAATAGATGCCAACCAAGAATTCTGTATCCAGCAAAATTAAGCTTCAGGTATGACAACGAAATAAAAATCTTTCAGGATAAAGAAAAGCTAAGAGAATTTGCAGCCAGAAAACCAGCATTGCAAAGCATTTTGAGCAAAACACTACACGAGGAAGAAATGAAAAACAATAACCAAAACCATCAGTGGGAAGTGCCTAGGTAATGACAGAGGGCAGAGGGAAAGCTAATCATGGAGAAACAAACTAAATTAAAAAAAAAGGTAAATAATCAAACATGGCTGGCAGTACAAACCATATATCAATAGTAATTGTAAACGTTCATGGTTTAAACTCTCCAATAAAGCAACATAGGCTGGTAACATGGATTAAAAAAACAAATCCAACAATATGTTGCCTCCAGGAGACACATCTGATTGGAAAAGACATACACAGGCTGAAGGTGAAAGGTTGGGAAAAAATATACCATGCACACGGTCCTCGTAAGCAAGCAGGGGTGGCCATCCTCATATCGAATAAAATCGACTTCGAGACTAAGTTAATCAAAAGGGATAAGGAAGGACATTCTATACTGTTAAAAGGAACAATTCACCAACAAGATATAACAATTATCAATATTTATGCACCAAATAATGGTGCTGCGACGTTCATAAAACAAATTCTCCTCAAGTTCAAGAATCAAATAGACCACAACACAATAATTATGGGTGACTTCAACACACCTCTCTCACCATTGGACAGATCCTCCAAACAAAAGTTGAATAAAGAAACTATAGAACTCAAAATCGCAATCAATAACCTAGACTTAACTGACATATATAGAATATATCAACCATCATCAAGTGGATATACTTTTTTCTCAGCAGCACATGGATCCTTCTCAAAAATAGACCATATATTATGCCATAGGGCAACCCTCAGTAAATATAAAGCGGTGGAGATAATACCATGCATTTTATCTGATCATAATGGAATGAAACTGGAAATCAATGATAAAAGAAGGAAGGAAAAATCCTACATCACATGGAAAATGAACAATAGGTTACTGAATGATCAATGGGTTACAGAAGACATAAAGGAGGAAATAAAAAAATTCTTAGAGATAAATGAAAATATAGACACAATATATCGGAATCTATGGGGCACAATGAAAGCAGTTTTAAGGGGAAAATTCATTGCCTGGTGGTCATTCCTCAAAAAAAGAAAAAAACAACAAATAAATGAGCTCACACTTCATCTAAAAGCCCTAGAAAAGTAAGAGCAAAACAACAGCAAATGTAGCAGAAGGCAAAAAATAATTAAAATCAGAGCGGAAATCAATGAAATTGAAACAAAAGAAACTATTGAAAAAATTAACAAAACTAAAAGTTGGTTCTTCGAAAAAATAAATAAGATCGACAGACCTTTAGCCATGCTAACGAAGAGAAGAAGAGAGAGAACTCAAATTACTAACATACGGGATGAAAAAGGCAATATCACAACAGATGCTACAGAAATACAGAAGACAATTAGAAATTATTTTGAAAACCTATATTCCAATAAAATAGAAGATAGTGAAGACATCGACAAATTTCTTAAGTCATATGATTTGCCCAGACTGAGTCAGGAGGATACACACGATTTGAACAGACCAATATCAATGGATGAAATTGAAGAAGCCATCAAAAGACTACCAACCAAGAAAAGCCCAGGACCAGATGGGTATACAGCGCAGTTTTACAAAACATTTAAAGAAGAATTAATACCAATACTTTTCAAGTTATTTCAGGAAATAGAAAAAGAGGGAGCTCTTCCAAATTCATTCTATGAGGCCAAAATCACCCTGATTCCGAAACCAGACAAAGACACCTCAAAGAAAGAAAACTACAGACCAATATCTCTGATGAACCTAGATGCAAAAATCCTCAATAAAATTCTGGCAAATCGAATACAAAAACACATCAAAAAAATTGTGCACCATGATAAAGTAGGATTCATCCCTGGGATGCAAGGATGGTTCAATATACGGAAATCAATAGATGTTATTTACCACATCAATAGACTTAAAGATAAGAACCATACGATCATCTCGATAGATGCATAAAAAGCATTTGACAAAGTACAGCATCCCTTTATGTTCAAAACATTAGAAAAACTAGGGATAACAGGAACTTACCTTGACATTGTAAAAGCTATCTATGCTAAACCTCAGGCTAGCATCATTCTGAATGGAGAAAAATTGAAGGCATTCCCTCTAAAATCTGGAACAAGACAGGGATGCCCTCTATCACCACTTCTATTCAATATAGTTCTTAAAACACTGGCCAGAGCAATTAGACAAATGAAAGAAATTAAAGGCATAAAAATTGGAAAAGAAGAACTTAAATTATCACTATTTGCGGGTGACATGATTCTATACCTAGAAGACCCAAAAGGGTCTACAAAAAAAAAAAAAAAAACAAAAACTACTAGAACTAATAAATGAATTCAGCAAAGTGGCAGGATATAAAATCAACACGCATAAATCAAAGGCATTTCTGTATATCAGCGACAAAACTTCTGAATCGGAAATGAGGAAAAACACCCCATTCACAATATCCTCCAAAAAAATATAATAAAATACTTGGGAATCAACCTAACAAAAGAGGTGAAAGATTTATACAATGAAAACTACAGAACCCTAAAGAGAGATGTAGAAGAAGATCTTAGAAGATGGAAAAATATTCCCTGTTCATGGATAGGCAGAACTAACATCATCAAAATGGCGATATTACCAAAAGTTCTCTATAGGTTTAATGCAATGCCAATCATAATCGCAATGGCATTTCTTGTAGAAATAGATAAAACAATCATGAAATTCATATGGAAAAATAAAAGACCCAGAATAGCAAAAGCAATTCTAAGCAGGAAGTGTGAATCAGGCGGTATAGCGATACCAGATTTCAAACTATATTACAGAGCAATAGTGACAAAAACAGCATGGCACTGGTACCAAAACAGGCAGGTGGACCAATGGTATAGAATAGAGGACACAGAGACAAATCCACAAAGTTACAACTATCTTATATTTGATAAAGGGGCTAAAAGCATGCAATGGAGGAAGGATAGCATCTTCAACAAATGGTGTCGGGAAAACTGGAAATCCATATGCAACAAAATGAAACTGAATCCCTTTCTCTCACCATGCACAAAAGTTAACTCAAAATGGATCAAGGAGATTGATATCAAATCAGAGACTCTGAGTCTGATACAAGAAAAAGTTGGCTCCGATCCTCATATTGTGGGGTCGGGCTCCAAATTCCTTAATAGGACACCCATAGCACAAGAGTTAATAACAAGAATCAACAAATGGGACTTGCTTAAACTAAAAAGTTTTTTCTCAGCAAGAGAAACAATAAGAGAGGTAAATAGGGAGCCTACATCCTGGGAACAAATTTTTACTCCTTACACTTCAGATAGAACCCTAATATCCAGAGTATACAAAGAACTCAAAAAATTAGACAATAAGATAACAAATAACCCAATCAACAAATGGGCCAAGGACCTGAACAAACACTTCTCAGAGGAGGATATACAATCAATTAACAAGTACATGAAAAAATGCTCATCATCTCTAGCAGTCAGAGAAATGCAAATCAAAACCACCCTAAGATACCATCTCACTCCAGTAAGATTGGCAGCCACTATGAAGTCAAACAACAAGAAGTGCTGGCGAGGATGTGGAGAAAAGGGTACACTTATACATTGCTGGTGGGACTGCAAATTGGTGCGGCCAATTTGAAAAGCAGTTTGGAGATTCCTGCGAAAGATGAGAATGGAACCACCATTTCACCCTGCTATTGCCCTTCTCGGACTATTCCCTGAAGACCTTAAAAGAGCATGCTACAGGGATACTGCCACATTGATGTTCATAGCAGCACAATTCACAATAGCTAGACTGTGGAACCAACCCAGATGCCCTTCAATAGATGAATGGATAAAAAAATGTGGCATCTATACACAATGGAGTACTATGCAGCAATAAAAAATGACAAAATCATAGAATGTGCAGGGAAATGGATGGCACTAGAGCAGATTACGCTTAGTGAAGCTAGCCAATCCCTAAAAAACAAATACCAAATGTCTTCTTTGATATAATGAGAGCAACTATGAACAGAGCAGGGAGGAAGAGTAGGAAGAAAAGATTAACATTAAACAGAGACATGAGATGGGAGGGAAAGGGAGAGAAAAGGGAAATTGCATATAAATGAAGGGTGACCCTCATTGCTATACAAAATTACATATAAGAGGTTGTGAGGGGAATGGGAAAATAAACAAGGAGAGAAATGAATTACAGTAGATGGGGTAGAGAGAGAAGATGTGAGGGAAGGGGAGGGGGGATACTAGGGGATAGGAAAGGTAGCAGAATACAACAATTACTAATAGGGCATTATGTAAAATTGTGGATGTTTAACTGACGTGATTCTGCTCTGCATTTGGGGTAAAATTGGGAGTTTATAACCCACTTCAATCTAATGTATGAAATATGATATGTCAAGAGCTTTGTAATGTTGTGAACAACCAATAAAAAAAAGAACTAGAAATTTACACTAGAAGTTAATTTTTCTAATATTAGAAATTAAAATAAAATTGAATGATGCCTTTAAATTCTGAGGAAAAAAATCCAATCCTATTGTGGTTTCTTTATTCATGACCTTGCAAAGGACAGTTTACTTCCTTGACATTTACATCCTTAATGGTAAAAAGGAGAGAGAGAGAAAGAGGCTGAGAGAAGTCTGAGTCAGAGACTGGGTATCTAGAAAGAACCTGTGCAGGAATCTGAAGGTCAGTGGGTCATCCAATGTGGGTGACTCCTTTTGCTTTTGCAAATGGAATAAGAGCTCAGCCAGCTGCAAGCTGAGTTTTCCTTTCAACAATAATGGTGATGAGATATCTTTTTGTGCTTTCCTAAGGAAGTCAAGTCCAGTGTTGTTCTGTGTAGCCTAGGGGATGAACTCCTCATGTGAAGCTGGACCGTGCAGGGACATCATTGCTGGCCACAAGTGGGACTTCAGATGTGCACAATTTAAATTTCTTCCTCTCACTTGTACTGGCAAAGTGTCCAGTCCTCACCAGCCCAGGTGGGCTGCGTGGATCAGCCCAGATTCCAGAATGTTCCCATCATTGCAGAAAGTTCCAGTGCACAGTGCTGCTCTAACACCCAGGTGGATAAATAACAGAGCTGGGCTTGATGTAATGCAGGAAAACAAGAAGAGTTTTGCAGCAAGCGGTTCCATTAACACATATTCATGGCCTGAAATATTATGCATAAATGCTAGAAAGGCCCATCAAGACTGCTTTGGATTATAATAATTTAGCAAAGATCAGCTCTATACATTTTACTAGGCTAATAAATTAATATTGTTTTATAATTTTTTTCCTATCTGAACATAAACATGGTGAATAATTTGTCAAATGAAAAAATAATCTTGTCCTAATGGCCTCATAATTTTTATTTTGTAAGTGAGACCTTGGAAGAATTCACCCAGTTCCTTCTGATGTAGACTCTACCAAATTTCTCTGAATATCATGCTTCTTTTTGATGAATCTGATGTGGAATAAATAGACATAAAATCTATAATATAGAAATATATGTAATTATATATGCAAATAAACTTTTAAAAATTCTGATGCTTATTATTTTCTCATCCAAAATAAATTACAATTCTTTTGGGAGGTTGGGAGGGGCGTCATAGGTCTCTAGGAATTTTGCCTGGACATTTTTTCTCTTCCTTCCTTAACTGTAGGAAATTTCTTCAATATGTCTTAACTAGATGTGCTCTGTAAGATGCATCTTAGACCTCAGGGTTAAAGAAGGGGGTCCAGCCTGCACCGTCCTTCCCCAGGTCATCTTCTGCTCGCACCACAAGGGCTGATTCTGTGAGAGGTGAGAGCTCACTGTGTTATTTCAGGTTTTGTTTTGACAAACACTCTGTTTCGTGCTCTGTTGCAATTTGGATCTAGGGAATTGTTCTAGACCAGCTCTGTGCCTCAAAGGAACTCCCAGGCCAGCCAAGAGGCAGGCAGAGTCGGGACCTGTGTGGAGGACAGAAGATTCAACCCAAGACTGCAGCTCTTGGATCCTGTGTGGCTGGAACGGCTGGGACTGCAGTTTCTGTAACCAGGCTTCACTTGATGCTCTGACTATGTCCCTTGCGGCTTTGAAACTTGCATGTTTCTTTTTTTCTTTTTCCCAACCTTCTCCTCCTCCCTGATCCTCTCCTTCCGGCTCTCTCCTCCCCAATCTCATCTTCTCTGAATCACCTCTATAAAGCCCCCTGTTCCTGCTGATGGGCAGAATCCCAGCCTCTGGGACAGGAGTCTCCCTGTCTCTCCTTTGCTAGCAAAGCAATGAATCGTCTTTTTCCTTCCTCTCAAAACCCTGTCCTCGTTATTGGACTGGCATCAGGGACAAGGACTGAGCTTTTGGCAACATTTCCACTGTGCAGGAGGGTTTGCTCCTCTTCACGTGAAGCCTTTCTCACAGGCTGGATGGTTAACAGCTCCACGTCCTCCTCTGAAGTGGCTCTCTCTGGAGTGCCATCGGGCCAAGTCTGAGTCTTAGTGGAACAGCTGCCACTTGCTTGTTGATCTAGTGGAAACCCGAGGTTTCATTAGACCTTCATCTGGTCCAAGCTGCAGGAGGTTTCTCCAGACAACAAAGGGGAGCTGTTGATGAGGTTCCAGGGAGACAGGTGCAGCACTGAGTGGGAGCTGAGAGCACCCCATCATGGTCATCAAGCAAGGAGCCGCGAGGAGCACAGACAGGCCATCACAGGGTCCCGGCCAGGTCTGAGCCTGCAGCACCCACCTCTGCCCCCAGCCCCACACTGGGCCTCCGCCTTGAGCCATCTGGCCCCTCACTCCTGTTTCCTTCTCTCCATCCCTCCGTCTCCTCCCTCTTGCTCCTCGGGAGCTGTCTGCCTGTCTGTGTGAGGATCTCGTCTTTTTCTGCCTCTTTTTATTGAATCCTGCATGTTCCTTGCCTTGCTCGGTGCCTCTGTCTCTCCTTCCCATTCCTGTCTCTGCTCCCGTCTCTGTCCTGAGCTGTGCTTCCTCAAACTCCAGCTCCCTGGACGTCTCTGGGGAAGATGATCTTCTTTCCTCTCTTTCCCACTCTGCCGCCTCTTGCTGCGGCTGGCTCTGTGCCATGAGGTCTGTGTGTCCTCTCCTGTGCTCGTGGGTCTTTCTGACTGACTCAGACTTTCCCTCTCCTTTGTATCTCCCTTTCTAACTTAGCCAAAGGACCCTTATCTTTCCCTCTTAATCTTAAACAAAGCTGCTGTTTCTATCTCTAATGGGTGGACAGGAACTTCAGATAGCGTCTGTTTCACTCAGATTTTTTTTTTATCACCATGACCAAAATAGCTGATAAGAACAACTTAGAGAAGGAAAAGTTTATTTTAACTCATGGTTTCATAGATGGCAAACTTCATTTCCAGGGCCCCACACGAGGCAGAACATCATGGTGGAAGGATGTGGCAGAGAAAACTAGCTCAAAATACAATTATCAGAGAGCAGAGAGAGAGAGAGCTCTGCTCACTATGGAAAGTTCCTCAACACACTAGGAATGGAACCACCATTAGACCTGGTTATCCTGCTCCTCAGCATATATTCAAAGGATTTAAAACAGCATGCTACAGTGACATAACCACATCAATGTTTATAGCAGCACCAGACTGCAGCTCTCATCATCTAATCCTTTCACCTCTGAAATTTCTTGCATCATCACACCCACACATGAGCTTTGGGAGACACCTCACACCTAAACAACCTCTACTCAAGATCCTCGACTTGGTCTCAAAAGATGGAGACCAGAGTGCTGAGACCATTGCTGGTCCTTCCCCTGATCCTCATCTTTATCAAAGACTGAGATGGGGCCATGAATGTGGTTTGTGTGTTTCCTTGGCTTCTCTCTCGACCTGCAAACAAGAAGGTTCTGTTCAGAGGCCACACATCAAGAGCTCTCAGTTCACACCTGAGCTCATGGCTGTAGCTCATGTCCCCTCTGAAAACACCCCCCCAGGCTTTCTGGACATCCCCTGGGAAAGTTTTCTTCAGATCTGGCATCTGTGACTGTGTGAATGTCTTACTCAGGGAGTGATCTTGGGCACATGACTATGCCTCCGTGCCTTCTTCTGAAAATATGGGTTCCCCAATGGCAGTTCTACCTCAAGATCTCTGCTTTGGCTTCTTCCACCTGTCTCATCCTCTTCTCCACCTGCTTGGCTCATGGGAAAACTATATTGGTGTCCCCCTTTCCTCGGACCTTCAAACTGGCCTTCCCCTCCCTTGAGCACACCATGGACACCATGTTTTTTCTATTAATCATGGTATTTCCACGATATCATTTTGAGGAGCTGGTGGACTTTGTGTTACTATTTCTACCTTTATGGATAAGAAACAGAACTAATGGGTTATTGGTCCCTTGTTACCAGAAAGTTGGTGGCATAACTAGGTCTTGAGCCTCCCGACCACCTTCACAGCCAGTCCTTGCATCCTGCAGGTGGTGAGATAAGGGCCAACAGCTGTCTGTCACCAAAATCATGAAGCCTGTGTGCAGGTGAGGACCCCGCTGGCATTTGGGGGTGACTGTGAAGAACATACTACCTTTGGGCCAGTACATCTCTCAGCTCAGATTTTATTTTTTAAGTCCTTTGGTTGGGACTTTTACTGGCTACAAATAAGAGGAACTGACTGGCCAGCTGGAGCACAGGGGGTTGGTATAATGAACCCAAGGCTTCATGGAACCTGAGGACAGAGAAGCAGCTGCTGCAGGTCCCCGGGTGTTGTGTCCACCTCTCGTCCTGTTTCTGCCTGCCCACCTGCATCTCTTTCCCTGCCGTCCAGACTTCCCTGCCCATGTGGGAGACAAAGGCCATCCACCATTCCTGAGTGACTTCTCTTTCTGTCAAGAGCAGATCCATGGCTGGAATCCATTGCTTTCCTTCCAAACTCTCCAAGGAAAGGGCTCAGGGGCCTGCCTCCTGTCAGGGCTCAGCTACGAGCAGGTCACTAGCAGCGAGGTGGGCAGGGTCCTGAGCTCACTATGGCTGCCAGGCAACCAGTGGGCGTTTCCATGAGAGCAAGTGAGTTACCTCCCAGGGGGTGGAGGCTGACCAGATCTCTCCTGGGCAACACTGAATTCTTCACTACGATCACTTCATTACCTTCACTCTCAGTGTTGCTGGAGGTCACATCTCAGGACCCTGGTGTTCATAAAGGAGGACATCGATTGCTTCCTTGGTAAAATTTCAGTGGGTCATAGATGTCGCTCAAGTCATTCTGCCAAATAGCTCTGATCATTTTAATTCTGAAAAATCCCTCTATTTTATCCCATTGCCATGTTGCTTGCTCCCTGTCTGCTCTGTAGGGACCTGAACTGATGGTTTAAACTAAGGAGTCGCTTTCCTGCTACCCTCTGCCTGGGGCTGCACCGGCCTTGGAGAATCAAAGGTGCATCTGGTGCCACTCTGACTAGAAAGCTTTGTGGCAACTGGTCTCCATAAATGAACATAAACGTGTTTGAGAGCATCAAACTCAGACTGGTGCAAATAAAGACCTGCATAAACAACATCCGTCGATGCAGAACAGGTCCCAGGCACAACAGCCGATGTAGATGGAAACCAATTTGGAGACATGACTCTGTTGGTGCCCAAGGTACAAAGGAGCTGTCCCTGGGATCTGGGGGAGGTTTAGGTGGAAGATGCAAAAAGGCAGGTGGACATAGAGTGCAGAAGCTCAAGGTCACAGTCTCGGTGGGAAAGGAAAACGTCAGGAAAGCACAACTTGGACCAGACTTTGTTAATATTCACAGCATAAAGTCGACCTCCTTCTAGACTACTTTTGAGATTGGAATGAACCTTAGTGGCAGGGTGACTGCCTACATGCCAGAGGCCCTGGGTTCAACACCAGCACAGGAGGAAAAGGATCCCTTTGGGTAAATCAACACAGGGTCTCCATCATGGCAGTTGAGGGTCTTCAGTGTGTGGCTGTCTGTGGCCTGTTCTCTGGGTGACCTCATCCCTGGATTATGCTGGCACAGGGTCTAGAAATCTTATTTGGGACTTTTCCACACCTTCGTCATTTCCCAGGGCCTTCCCCCCATAAAATAGGAGTCTATTCAACATTTTGAAATTGACCGATTTTAATGAGGTTGACCATGTGGACACGGTCTCATTCTTACTTAAGTAATGATGTCAATGTGTTCTTTTCCCCAGCAAATACTAATGAGCCCAGCACCAGCCGTAATAAGGTATCCTTAGTGATATTTTAAATCTATTGCTGAAAGTTGCAGGAGTTAAACTTGGGTAAATTGACTCTTGCATTTTCCACTCAATCTTGCTTTTTCTAATTTAATCAAGGAGATTAAATTTAGAAATATTTTTAACCAGGAAAAAAAAACGCACTCCCAAAATTCATTAAAACCCAGTGAATCGTTCTTGCAATATAAATGGATAGGGAGAGAGAGTTAGGGATATTTAGCTGGAAGGCAAAATGTTAGAAAGAACACTTCCTAGGCCAATAACCTTCTGCTGAAATACAAAGCAAGGAGCCTGGGGGTCACTGGGATGAGTGAGGACCAAGGACCACTGTTGCAGCGGTGAGTCACACACGAGCAGAACAGCTCACCCACCGATGACGTCAAGAACAGCTGTCAAGAATAGCTCACCCACCGATGACGATACCGTACAGAGGGGCAAGCTGGTGGGAAACTGGGTGCTAGAGAGACCTGGCACTGTTTGGGGACACATTCTGGCATCAGTTAACATTTCGATGTTAGTCTATCCTAGGCAGGTGAGAGCCATCATGTTTAAACTTTCATAAGAAATCAAGAGTTTCATATGTATTACTCTAGGATTCTCTTGGGTGTGTGTAAAACCTTAAAATTGTACAACACAGGACTGAGTAGGCATAGTGCCCATGTAGATATACATAATTTCAGTCTGAAAGCTGTCTGGAAGCAGTGGTCTGATCATTAAGAGACTTTGCCATTGTTGCTTTTACAGTTAAAGCAGGCCATGTCCTGTCTGAGCATCTGAGACTGCAAAAGGATGGTACTGCACAAGGGAGGCCACGACAGAGCAGGGTCACCTGGAGCAGCCAGACTCTGAGCAGGTGATGCCAATTTTCTCTCCTTAGAGGAGGCATCTTGCTGCTGATCTTCAGCAAAAATAACCTGCTCATAGGGCATTTTCTAACATGTACACACACCTCTTGGCATTTTTTTGCAAAAGGAACATAACAATTGTGCTTTTATATATATATTTTTTTTATTTTTCTTTAAATTAATTCATCTCTCAGACTTAAAAAATTAAAATTTCACTCTGTTCTGTTATAGTCTTTACACTCAAAGTCTATAATCCAGGAAATTAAGAGTTTCATGTGTATTACATTTCTTAATATGCATCAAAACATTTTCATTTTTAAAAACAAAACCCATCTGTATACCAACCACGATCACCTATTGCTGGTGCTACATATTGCACAGTTGGGAAAACCTTCTAAAGGGCATCTTTCCTGTTCTTTGTTTTGATTTTTGTTTTTTCCCTCTAATTCTATTCAAGTCTGTAAGCTCAGCAGGACCTGTCCCCTCTGTCGCCCTCTCTGTGGGGCTCCAAGTCCTCTAGTTCTGCATGTTTAACGTACTAATCGAGCTGCGCTTTGTCGCAGAACTCTTGAGAGATGTGGGAGACAGTGCTCAATCTCGAGCATCCTCTGTCCTCCTCTAAGTCACTCAGAGAATCTCAAAAGTGCAATTATCAATTCATTTTAGGGAAAGGAGTGATGAGGCTGTGTTCCATCACCAAGCTGTTTCCCCAGCCCCCGGGCCAAGCCAAGGTCTGTGTCAATCACAGGGTCTTTAAGGTGGAAGCCGAAGTCCCCGTTTCCTCGGGTGGCAGATGAGGCTGGGCAGAGTACCTCCCTTCTTGTTTCAACGTACTGTTCAGGGTGGAGATTTTTGACTATAGTCATAATCACGAGATGGCTTTGATAAAAAAGAAATTACAGTTTTGTGAAGCCTCACTTTAAAATAGAAAAGTTTTAGAGAAAACACAATTTGATAGGGTCTATTGTTTGGGCTTTGGGAATTAAATTTTGCTAAAGAACAAAGGAGAGTTACTATGTAACCTGCATAGCATCACAGGTGTGGAGGCAGCTTCCTACCAACTAGGATCTCCAGGAAAAGCACAGGGCACCCGGGGCCAGGTTAAGTTTGAATTTCAAGAAACGATGTTGTTGTTGTTAGTGGTGTTTATTTCTTGTTTCTCCCCCCTTTTCAATACCAATACTGCATGAGATGTACTTACACTAAAAAAATAATTTGTTGTTTTTTTATGCAAGTCACATTTAACTGGGACCTTCTGTGTTTTCTTTCCTAACTCAGGCCAACCTACTTGAAGTTCACATATTCTTTGGGCAGATTTTGATTGAATAAATCAAAATTTCTTAAGTATTCACTCTTCAGAAACTTCTGAACCCAAATGTGGAAGCTCATTTGCAAAGAAACCAGAACCAGTGACGATATCTTGCAGGGGCTGTCTTTGGCAATTGATGTCACTTGTCATTCCCACATCATGGGTTCCAATGGGCGACTGCCCATGGTTTCCAGAGAGCCAGCACCTGTGTGCTGGAGCCGCAGTGCCCAGAGGAACACTCACCCTGGGGCTTCTGTTTCCCTTCCATGGAAGGAACCGCCCACCACTTGCCCTGGAGAAGCCACCCCACCGAGGCAGGTACACACCCACGGAGGGATGCAATCCATGACAGAAATGTGCCGAAGCTCTCCTGGGCCCAGCTCCAGAGCTAGATCACTCTGCGAGGTGACACTTAGACGTGCCCTGGTTACTCTTGTGAGTGAAGGTAGAGCCTTTCCTCTAGGAAAGCCACGGTCAGGTACAGGCAGACCCAGCTCACCAAGCTTACAGCAGTTCTAACCCTTTTCTAGGGAGAGCCGGACTCCGCAGCCAGCCCAGGAACCTGTGTCAAATGAGGGCCATCACCAAGGTCACAGTTCAGTTTCCACATTAGTGTCCCACATCCTGACAGCCTGAGAAGAGTGGTTCTCGGCATGACTGTTCTCAATCCCTACCACAAGGAGTGTCACCTTGGTTCTCCAAAGGTGCAAAAGTCTCATGAGTGCCCGGCAGACGGACCACAGCCTGTGAAGACCCTGCTCCCACGGGGATGCAGAAAGCCATGTGCTCCACAGAGAAGGACGTGCAGGGGGCAGTCAAGACTCTCACGGGGCCTCTATGAAGTGCGTATCCCATGAGGACCCTAATTTACCTGGGAAGGTGTGAACCGGAGGAAACTGTGAACTAGGACAATCCCACCATAACACGGGCTCCCTTCTTTGTGTCCTGGGTTTGTGCACACTGTGGGGGACGGATGTGGCATCTGGAGGGGGAAAGTGAGTTAATAGGCTGGAACTTTGGAGCTCATCCAATAAAAGGAGAATAAGTGCCAAGTTCTATATTTCGATCTCAACTAAAAACAAAATGCAGTTACACACAGGAATAAACAAGTAAACAGACAAATCCCTTTACAAAGGCAAGGCCTGGGAAACACAAGTGGACAGTGTGTCTAGGTGAAGGGCCCTGGCCATCTTCACCAAGAGCCACTCCACCTGTGCCTTAGTCACTTTTTAGTCCCTGGGACAAAATATCTGAGAAAAAAAAATACTTAGGAAGAAAGACTGATTTTGGCTTATGCTTCTAGAAGTTTCAGTCCAGGGTCAGCTGACCCCAAGTGGAAAGTGTGTGGAGAGGGAAGCTGCTGACTTCATAGGAGTCAGGAAGCACAGAGGGAGGAGCTGGCCAGGGACAGGATAGAGTCCCCCAGCACACCCCTAAGGATCTACTCCTTCAAGGAGATCCCACCTCCAAATACTGCCATCGAATCTCCAATGCACTGATGAGGTAAGAGCCCTCATGGTCCACTCGCTTCTCCAACCTCTGGACACAGCTGCTTCATGGACCAAGCCTTCAGCACCCAGGTCTTCGGGGTATGTTCCAGATCTAACCCATAACAGCCTATGTCCACTGTTCAAGGAGGCTCCTCGGGGCTCATAGAACACTCAACTACATCCAGTGGGGCGTGTTTTCCAGAAAGATGTCAAAATACAGCAGGCAGTTTGATTGACAGTAATGTTGGCCAATACTTGTTTGATTTAATTTGATGTTGGCAACTGAATATCAAAATTAAATAAGAGACTGGCATAAAGTATTTTTAAATGCATCATTTCAAGTAGGAAATTGGGTTTCTCTTTCTCTTGAAGACAGAACCAGGCTCCTGCCTGGGAACATCACCTGTGCCTGAGCAGCTACTGATTGTCGGAAACCTGGATGCATCTGGGATCTCCAATCAGCCTGGGTCCCTCCTCTCCCGAGTGCGGGGTATGGGCTGGTTCTCACCCCATTATGCCACTGCTTTTTACTAGTGTTCACTTAAGAAGTGGAAGATTAGTGTCTGCTGGTCTCCATGAATATCAGGCAATAAATGATGGACCTGACCCTGTCACCATGTCCCCAAATTCTGTTGCCCTCAAGGCCAAGGGGTAACACTGGGAACTGGCACATGTTCTGCCAGAGAATGAGTGTTCAGGGTGCGGAGGGCCCTTGAAATCACATTACAGAAGGGACAATTAAAGAAAATGCGAGGGCTCAGCTGCAGGATGAGACAGAAAGAGGGCCCGGGCTTGATGTGAGGGCTGGGGGCAGGGATGGCGGCTTTTCTTAAAGTACCAAAAGGGCCACTGCAAGGGTCAGTGAATGGATTTGTTTTTTATATCTCAACCTCTAAAGTGGAAACTGCAGCTCATGTGAAGAGAGCAAGATTTCAGAGTCAGTGCCAAGTTTTTCAGACTTTAATCCAAATGTGGCTGCATCCGTTTTTAGCTCTTTGAACTTGGGTGAGTTATGGAAACCTGTTGTTATAGTTTAGATATGAGGTGTACCCCAAAAGCTCATGTATGAGACGATGCAAAAATGCTCAGAAGTGACATGATTAGGTTACAAGAGCCTCAACCTAATCTGCAGATTCACCCAGAGGCGTGGATACAGTGGGTGGTTACTGTGGGCAGGTAGGGTGTGGCCGGAGGAGGTGGGTCACTGGGGACTTGCCTCTGATGTTTATATTCTGTCCCTGGTGAGCAGAGCGCTCTTTCCTTCCTGGTTACCATGTCCTGAGCTGCTTTCCTCAGCAATACTCTTGCAGCAAGATGTCCTGCCTCAACTTGGGCCCAGAGCAATGAAGTCGGCCGACTGAACCTCTGGCTCTTTTAATATACCTAAGTTAGCATTTCTATGTACCTCTCCTTGCACATATGATTGACAGCTTCGTGAGCACTAGGACTGCCTCAGTAGACGATGGGTTTCCCATTGCCTAGGGGAGCCCCTGGAATGCTGTAGGGTACAGTGAACGCAGTGGGAAACGAGGTTTCAGAGTGGGTCCCTGCTTGATGTCTTCTGAAAACTCTCCTGTAGACTCCCTTACACTGGAGGTAATCAAAGGCAGAGGGACCCTCTACAGTTAAAGTGGGTTTTATTAGGTGGAGACTTTGACTTGAGTACTCAGACGCTATTATCTAAGTTCTTTTCTGTTCTCATATGTATTTTTTTTTTACATACATATTTGCTGAACATTGACTTTTGTCCAGGGTAATGCTGATAAAGTTACAGAGGGGTATACAAAAATGGAATGTGTGTGGCTTCTGCCCTTCATGGTTTTATGATAAAGATAAGGATACGAGTAGTTAATGTTTTGGTATATTAGCAGGACGGACTGGTTTATGCCTGTACAAACCTTAGATATGCAATGTCATAACCTCATTTTTATAGGAGAGGAATGAGGGGTGTAAAGAGGATAAGGAACTGCAAACTCACCCAGCTGGTGGGCATAGGAGGAGGGTGCCCACCCAGCAGGTGGCTCTGAGCCCCACTCTCCACCCTAAGCCCAACTTCTCAGCTGTCTTTGAAGGCTGTACAGAAGGGGGTGGTGGGTCTCATGAGCAGCCACAAGTGGCCATGCTACCGACTCATATGGGGGTGAGCAGCTGGTTGACAAGGAGCCTGTTCAAAGTCCATCGCACGCTACTGTTTTCTTCCACATCCCCTGAAGGCAGGTGTCTTCTCTTTGCTGAGTTTCTTTGAGGGTCTTCTTTCATAGGAGATATGACAGAGCCAATTTCTGGATGGGTGATGTTTTCATGACTCTCTTTGGGATGGAGGGATGGATTGACGGTTTTATGGGTGGATAATTCTATTGTTTGTCCATGAATTGTGGCCTCCAGGGCCCAGAAGCCTGTTACACATCATTAGCAGGTACTTTTTTTTTCTTTGAAAAAGAAATATAAATAAAATTATGCTGGCCTGGAGGAGTGCCCACTGACTTCTCTCAGCAGTAATTAAATGTCCAGACTTCTGGTGGAAGCTGGAGTGGGCAATAATGAGATGCTAAAGAGCTAATAAAAAGATGCTAGTATGTTTAAGTCTGTCCTGCCCCAGGGAAGCACTTTGTTTTGGAACCTGACTATGAGTGCTCAGGGCCCTGTGTCTCCTGATGGATAAGCGGTCATGTGACATTTTAAAGCTGCCTTGCTACTTGCTTAGAAGAGAAAAACACTGGCTTTGAAACAGCGTCTGCAGGGCCCCCAGAGCTCAACTGACCAAGATCTCCTAAAGGGTCACCCTGGAAGAGAGGGAGAGACGGAAGTTGGTGTGTTTCCTTAAGGGGGTCCTCTGGAGAGGACACTGAGTTACACCAGCCAAGCCAAATTCAGCTGGGAAGATCCAGGCAGAGACGATGTGGACGGGTCGGGTAGGAAGCGAGGTCAGGCTGGTCTAACAAGCCTCTCTGCTGCAAGTAGACTTCCCTGTTCACAAGTGATAAAAACTCAAAGGCCAAATAGAGCAGCAACTGGGGCATGTACTTGAGAAGGGCATTTAAAGTTTGTTGCAAGGTTGGATTGAGGACTTCTCTGGAACTCTGGGACCTTGGCATTTCTCAGACCCGAGCCCTTAGTGTCACCTGCACTCCAAGGCAGCCTCTGTCAGTGTGGTGTCCAGCAGGCTCAGAAATCACAGGCCAGTGGGAAGCTGATGTTTGCTTTTCTCCCTTCCCCAGGGACCCTTGAGGAAACAGACCTGGGTCAAGTGCCCATTTCTGAGAACATAAAGGGGAACAGGCCAGTGGCCAGTGCTCCTCATTCTCGGGAAAACTGAGAAAACAAGGTCCCCCACACTCTTTTAGGAAGAGCATGACCAGTCCCTGAGTATTCATAGAAAACCTACCACACGGGGGCCACCATGGCAAATCTCAAGGAGCTCGTATGACACCAAGTATCTACTGAGGATCTAAATGTCTTAGTTACCTGTGGCCACATAACAAATCACCCACACTGTAGCAAGTGTGAAAAATAAGCATTTATGAAAATAGAGTTTCCCTGAGTCAGGAATTGAAGGAAGGTTTGACCGCAGGCTCTGGCTTGGATAGCTCACGAGGGTGCAGTTAAGATGCTCCGGAGGCTGCCGCTGTCACAACTTGTCTGGGGCTGGAAAAATCCACTTTTCATGGAACTCAGTCCCAGAGGTAAGTTCATGCCATCTGCAGGCCACAGCTCCTCACCAATGGGCCTCCACAGGGCCACTTGGGAGTGTGCATGACATGAGAGCTTATGTTCCCCAAAGAAGAGGAAAGAGAGAGAGAGAGAGAGAGAGAGAGAGAGAGAGAGAGAGAGAGAGAGAGAGAGAGAGAGAGATGCAATGACTGCCACAATTTCTGACATATTCTACTTTTGGTCAGCTGGTTGTAAGTCCACCCCGCCCCCCTGGGGGTCACAGAGTGTGCCTGTTCTACCCATATATAAACATACTGACCCTGTCCCCAGATCTCCTGAAGACCTCCTCCTCTTATAGCATCAGAATGTTGGGGTCTGAATCAGGTCCAGGTGCAGATCAGGTCCCTGTCCTGAAGAGTCAATGTTATACTCTGGGGAAGAATGTTTATCCCCGGGATGTGACCCCTTAGGCGTGGGAAGAAGGTGAGGTTTTGAGTTATGTTGACTTCAGCTCTGGAGCTGGCTCTGTGACCCCTCTCTGAGGGATCTTGTGTGACTTTCTGAGCCTGGTGAGCTGCAGGTCAATCTTCGTGCTTGATGTGCCTGTGCTGGCTTGCATGGATTGGACACTTGGGGGCCAACGTGCCAGGCCCTACCTGCCGTGCTTCATCCTCGTGACAATACCTGGAGGTGAATCCTGTTGTGATCCCATTTTACAGGTGGGGAAATGGAAAGTCCAGGGAAGTGGTTTGTCCCTGGGAAGCAGGAGGGTGGGAGGCAGAGCTGGGGTTTGAACCCCAGAAACTGTGCTCTCTCTGCCAAATGAATAGAGTGCTCCAGTTTCCCACTGAGCATTTACCATATGAACAGTGAGGTTGGCTATTTCAGGGACACTTTTATTTATTTATTTTTATTCTTCTGCTCTTGATCATCCATTGGTTGTGACTTGTTTTAAGACCCAAGAGTTTACAGTTATCACCTGTCAGAGGTGAAGATGTGTCCTTTTTTTTTTTTTTTTTTTGCTAACACATTGCAAATGGCTGACTATAAATCTGCTTACATTAAGAATTAATGATTCCACTAAGAAATGCTGAAAAAGAAAAACCTAAAATCCTTTTTATTTTTTTTTGGCCCAAATACATTTGCATCAATAGAGGCAGAGATGAGGGAGAACTCTTCTGAGTAAGTCATGCTATTTGGAAAAATACCCAGGGAATTTAGTGATTTCCTGGCTTTTTAATGATGCCTGTTGCTTAGGTAATGTAGGCACTTAGAAGGTTTTCCTGGCTTTGGAAGCTGGAGGAAATGTAAATCAGAGCTGAGTGAGATATGGTGGGATCATAAAGTGCACTCATCACACAGGGAGGAAATTCTGTCAGTTCTATTGTCAAGTGAGCAGGCCACCAGCAGAAAATGATTGCTCTATTCTCTTCCCACCCTTTCTTTTTTTCTTTCCTAATTACATCTTCTAAACTGCTGTTTGGATTTAATTTGCTATTGAAAAGCACCACCACTTATGGAAAAAGCTACCGTGATAAGAAAATAACAAGGATTCCAGTGAGTGGCTTAGGTTCTCTGCCTCTTTGAAGCATTGTGTTAACCTCCTTAAAGAGCACCCATCTCAGATAAATAAGTTAACTAGTAAAGTGTCTTTATGTTATTGACTACTTCTAAAGCCAAGTGTTCCAAGTTCCATGAGATTTTACTTTTCAAATGAAAGCAGCAGAGCCCAAGCATGGGCTAATAAAAATCAACTGGGGAGGCTTCAGTCTGCCAGCTGCCCTTCTTATTAAACCAAGGGCTTCAACCTTCTAATTTCCTGGTGAAGACGTTACCAAACCCAGAAGGACAAACACACATCCTCCCACATCCATGGGGCTGTGTTCCCGGACCCCTCGTGGGTTCTTGGAACTCAGGGCAGTACAGTATGGGTGTATGTACTAAGTTCTTTTCTATATATGTGTATCTGTGATAAAATTTCTCTTTATTTTTTTCTTTATGCTTTTGTGGGTGCATTTTACATGATAGTGGGCTCATTATCCATATTTGCACATGCACAGAACATAACTGATCCATCTAATTCCCCAGGGCCTCCCCAGTGCCCTTTCTCTTCCCTCCTCCCACTACCTGATCTGCTTGATCTTGTCTACTGATTTTCCTCCTATTACCTTAACTAATGTATTTTTTACTTAAAGGAAGGACTTTGTGGCTTCCCTTTGGATTATCTCAATTGCTGACATCACAATTCTGGCATTTTGGGATCACTATTAAGTAAAATAAGGTGAGTTAAACAGAAGCACCATTACCCTGCAGCAGTAGCTCTAATACCCTAGATTAATGAGCAGGTAGCTTATACAGCATGGATACAGTGGACAAAGGAATGATTTACATCTCAGCAAGACTTAATGGGACAAACATAACGAATCACTCTGTTCAAAATATAGCACAATCGAAGATTTAAGAATTAGTATTTCTGGAATTTTCCATTTAGAATTTTCAGAAATTGATCAAGGGTAACTGGAACTGCAGAAAGTGAAGCCACAGAGAAGGAGAGACCCTTGTCAATCAAAAGATACCCAACCTCCTTTGAACTGCATCATTCAATGAATATGTAGCCACAGACTTGATCTCATTTCTTTGGGGTCCATATGTGTAAACACATATTACATGTCCATTGGCTGAGCTTTCTTAAAATTCACTTGTGGGGTTGTGTATTTCCCTGCACTATTTATTGACAGCCTGAGGGTTGGTGATAACAATGTTTAGAAAACCTGCAGGTCTGCAAGCCCTGGGTCCTCTGTGCTTTTACCATCTCCCAGCTGGCCCAGATGGCCCATTGGTCCAGAACAGGGGTCTGTACAGGAGGTTTCTGACTATAAAATGGGGTAGTGAAAAGAAAGCAGCCTATATAAACCCTATGACAGGGTCTAGATGGTGGCGAGCCATTAGTAAGTGTTGATCATCATAATTGTAGTTAAATACGGCTTTTCTTCCTAAAGAGATGGAGGAATGGACAACAGGGTGTCAGGAGCTTTGCCCATTTGGTGCTACATGTGATTAGCAAACCACTTAGCAGCTCTGCCTTCAATTTTCTGTCATGAGCTGTCGCAGCTTGTCGTCCAACTTCCATGGATTCTGTGACCTGGAATCACATTCAGAACTCCCAGGAGAACTCATGTCACCATGCATACATAGATGGCTTTGTGAGATTGCACAGAAGCCATTACATTGTCACATCCCTGGGGCAGCATCCTCTAACCATAGGAGGATCTCACCAACTCTCCCACCCCCTGTAGCAAAGAGCAAGGGCCCTGTGGTACATTTGGAAACACATGATTCCTGTGGCAATCTGCTTCCTTATTAAGGCTGATTTGCTTAAATGTTCCCAATCCTCTGCCTTTCCCCATATTTTACTGTTTTACTGAAGTTGAAGTAGCATACAGGCAAAACAAACCCAACAACAAAACCCTTGAGTTTTTTTCCTTGCTGAAGAAGATAACCCACCAGGCCAAGTCTGTTCTGCCCTGCTCACCAGTTCACTGTAATATCAGTGATTTGCACCAATCTATAGCACTCTGGTGCACAAGGCCTCTTAGACCCATACTGCTGCAAATTAGAGAAAAGTAAACCTCGTCTCTAATAGAATGATGTGCTACTTAAGTTAAATCAATAGGCTCACAGTTCTAGCCTGAATAAAACATGGATCCTTAATAGAGTTGGGTCCTCCAGTCAGGTCTAATGGGCCCTGTGGTGCTAAGATTGAGCTATAAAGACGGGGCTGCAAGGGCTGTAAGTGTGAGAGCCCAGTGGACCAGTGGACGGCTGCAGGGAGTGCATTTGACATCTACTCCAGAGTGGGCGTGGCCAAAGTCAGGACACCTGCAGCACCTCCCCCAGGAAGCATGGACTCCTTTGGTGTCCACATTTTCTGTTCAATGTTTATTCCCCTCAGCAGGGAGAGCAGAGAGCCCAGCCAGGTGTGTGGCCTCAGGGTATGACCTAGAGGCAAAGGGACAAGTGTTGTTTCCAGGCACTAAGTGGCAAGTTTGCCCTAACCCACATTCCTCCCAATAAGCAGGCATGGGGGAATCCATCCAGGCCAAAGCAAATTCCAAAAGGTGGGGATCAGGGTTACCAGACTAAGCCAGGAGACAAGCCGCTGGTTTTATGTTTGGAGTGTTTCCATTCCCCAAGGCAATTCTCCACTAGGCAGGATGCAGCCAGACAGACCAGGGCTCACAGAAGGGGACTGAGCATGCATAGAGGGCTCTGTGTTCTGAGATCCCTGGACCTTCCTTGAGAGTTAAGGCAGGGGACACAGGTAAGTCAGTGAGGACAGTACCTCTCAAATGTCATAGATTCTGACCTGCACTGGGAGGGAAGAAAGTGGGCGGTCGAGGAAGATACAGTGACCAAGGGCCATTGCCCTGTGTGCAAGGGGGAATGTGCAGATTCTGAACCAATTCTAGAGAAGTCGTTACTACAAGAATTTGTCTATCAGAAAAGAAAGTATGCAAGTAGCTGATTTCTGAATAAAAATAAAGAAGGGGGTGATGGGATTTTTTTGTTGTACAGATTAGAAATTCAACTAGCATCAGAAAAGAAGAAAGAATTATATTTTGCCCTTTAAATCCAGAAAGAGGGTGTGTGGGTACCTGTGTGGACCTGGAGCTGTGTGCACATAAAAGCTTGGTGGTTAGTCAGTTTTGTGCTGCTGTGACCAAAAGACACGACAGTGACAATTTAAAGGAGAAAAAGCTTATTTTGGCTCAGGGTTTTAGAGGTCTCAGTCCATGTTCAGCCAGCTCCATTGCTCTGGGCCTGAGGTAAGGCAGGTCACTGTGGTGGAAGGTCATGGTAGGGGAGGCTGCTCAGCTCACACCAGCCAGGAAGCAGAGACAGACAGGAGGGGGACAGGGAGAGATGTAGCCCTGAGGCCATGCCCCATGTCTGAGTGACACTCTTCCTCTGCCAGCCCCCACCTGCCTCAGGTACCACCCTGTAGTCCATTCAAAGTATTAACCCATCAAATGGATTAATTCCACTGACAATTCTGCTCTTGAGTTGAACACCTGCCCAGGTGCCTTTTACCAGTTGCCAGAACTTTTTGTTATTGGCAGTCCCCAAAAAAGCCACATGATTGGAACAGGGAAAAGAATTTTCCCTAGAGAAGAGTCAGGGATCCAGGGCATTAAAGACCAATTGAAGGTTCATGTTAGAGGTCAGGAGAAGTTTAATGTTAGAACTTTGGGAGGAATGTTCTAGAATCTCTAATCATAGTGCTAATGCTGGACTTTGGGGGAAGTTGCTTATAGCCAGAAACAATCCAATCTGGTGTCTTCTGCTCTTTCCTATGACATATAGATTGAGTATTTATAAACAGCTTCATGATCAATAGGTTTGCAGAGAAATCCTTGTAGTCTTGTAAAGTTGTGTGGACTTTTTTACCAAATAGAGGACAACCTTGTGTCTTTGAAGATAAAAGATGCTGACCAGTTCCATAGGTTATTTTGTAGACTTTGTTGTTATTGTTAATGTGTGTTTTTTTCTTCTTGGTGTGTGTCTGTGTGTGCACACATGTTGTGGTCTTAACGTTTTGTTCTCCAGTATCCTTATATTGAAACCTAACCATCAAGGCCATGGTCTTAGAGGTGGGGACTTTCAGAGGTGACTTAGCTCATGAGGGTGAAACCTCATAAATGCCTTAGTGGCCTTACAAAAAGGCCCCAGGGAACTTCCTTTTACTGTGTGTGACCAGCATGACTCCATCACGTAGGACCCAGGAAGCAGCCTCACCAGATGCTCGATCTGTCTGCACCTTCATCTCCAACTTCCCGGCTTCTAGGAGAGTGAGGGATTTTTGTTGTTTATAAGCCACTCATTGAACAGTTAAGACAGATGTGCTTCTATGTGTGTTTTGGTCTTTATTTTATTTTGGCTCCATGTTTATTTTACAAAAGAATGAGTTGCTATTGCACACATGAATTTCAGATGCAAGTTATTAAAATGCTTCAATCAAAGGGCTTAAACAATAAATGTAATTATTAAATGAGTTAACTGAAGATTCTCCAACTAGTGCAACGAGGCGGGTTCCATCAGGACTAAATCTTCGTATTAGGCACTTTCCCTGCAGAAGTGGCTCTTTTCTTCCCTTGGACTTATTCAGTTTGCTGCAGGCCTCAGGACAGGTCAACAGGGACATCTCACGGTCCTCCCCCATGGAAGGACACAGAGGGAGCTCCCTTTCCTGATGCCCTCGGAGACATCTCTGGAGTCTGAACAAGAGCTCACATGCTTGCTTTCTGGCCTGACCACAGGCAACTTCAGAGCTCTCTCTGCTGGACCCACAGGGAACAGCTGTCTTCCCGTGGTAGCTGTGGTCACAGCCAGGGCACTGCAGGCTGTGTACAGGGCTGCCCTCTTGACTTGGTACTTCTTTTGTGACCGAGCACATCCACTCTCCCCCCAGGCAGAAGCCTCCTCATCAGGCAGCTCTCCCATGGCCTCCTGGGGGCGGGGGGCACAGGAGATACTCTTTTTCCATCAGTGCTCAGAGCTCCACTCACCCCCACCCCTGCTCCACAAGACTCAGAAGCTTTTTGCCCAGGGCCTCCAGGCAGCGATGTGACCACTGACCGATCAGCTCAGTCCTTGCAAGTCTTGGCTTTGTATGTTTCACCTCCTGACTGTCTCTGGACTGATCACGTGGTCAGGAGGAGGGATGTGCTGACTGATTAAAGCCACTGAATCTGGAGTTGGCTTGCAGACACCCAGAGGGTGCATGAGAGGGGCAGACTTCTTTGGGGAACATCAGGGAGCCTTCTGAGCCCTTGGATGGACACTGGGCATCTCTGGCTGAAGGCACCTGGCCCCACCTACACATCCCTCCACAGCCAGGCTTACAGTTAATTGTTTCTCCTTGGTGAGCCAGGGTCCCATCAGAAGAGCACAATCATGAAAGGTGATTTAAACAGGGAAAGTTCAGCAAGATTATTAGCTGCAACAGGGGATTGGGGTAATGAGGGTTTACTTACTAAGGAGAACATCACAGAATATCAGATCAGAAGATACAAGGAGCAGCCAGTGTCTCCAGGGTGAAGACAGATTACCCTGAGCTTGGACCCTGCATCCTTACTCGAGAGAAAGTGGCTGTAACTCAGTAAATAACAGAGAAGTCACCATAGTATTGTGACCCAGAATCCACCATGGGACAATTGCTGGAAATCATCTACCCTCTCTAGGGCCACAGAAACCTGCTCTTGGGGAAGGTCCCATCAGGGGCAGTCTACTGCAAATGACCTCGTAGAGTTTAGTGGGAGAAGCTGCAGCTGCCAGATGTTACTGGCCACCATGCGCCCTGCAAGACTGGGACTGCAGAAGTTGTCTACCTTGCAGGGGGTTGGGTGCTGGAGAAGCTGTGGACTGCTCAGGAGCTGAGCTCAGAGGCCGGGAGTCTGCAGGTAGGAAATTGAACCAGGGAGTGGAATGCCTGGCTCTCTAGTGCCCTCTACTGATGAAGTTCAGTATTGGAAAATCATTGAAAGGAGCCCATATCCATTTATTCAATGCAGGTGATAAAGGGTGAATTTGAAGATGAGAGGAAATGAATAACATAAGTCTCAAACATCTCTCTCATAGTTAAATTAGATAATTCAATATTCTCTCAAGTGAGGTGAGATTTAATTTAGAAGACTCCAAGATAAGCTTTCTTAATTGTAAATCTTGGGTATTATTTACATATATATTCATATATCTTATATGAATATATTTTATATATTTTATATACACTCACATGTTGTATAATTAATTTATAGTTTACATATATATAATATGTATGTGTATTATCTATATAAAGTTAATATATAGCCTATATATGAACTATTATATATTATATCTGTATGTGGAAACTATAAAGCAATCATATAAAATGTGCACATTCATAGACTGCATTAACATTTTGTCAAATAGAAAGAGTCAAGCTGATTTAAAAGAGCATCTTAAAAGCATTAACTAAGATTAGCCCTGGTATGTGGATTTGGCCACCATCTTGGATATAGTGCCCAAGTGGCTAAGGACTGTGAATCTCTGACATAATTATATGGGAGAAAATGTGGCAACTTGTGTGGAGGATGGCATTTCCATATTGTCTTAATTACACTCCTTATATAGAGATAAGGAAAAATAAATGAGCAAGGCCACTGAGGTCTCAGCACCTGGCAGCAGTCAGGGGATTGAGGGGTGAACTCAGGGTTGGGACTGAGGAAGTCTATGAAGTTGCATAATGTCTGCCCTTCATGGCTGTGTTTCCTTGAGGGCCTTTTGGAACTGTGACATGCGTTCTGCTGGGTAAAGAAAGTGGTCCGTGGTGACCCTTGGAATCTGTGTGCATGTGAAGTCCAGGCTGAGGACCAGCCCCTGGCTTCCCAGGCACACACTGCCCTGAGTGCTGTTAGGCCTCTTCTGATCTTCAAGTGTCCAGCCCACCTGCCAGCCCGGCATTTAGTTGGGCAACTGGTTCCTCTGTGGCAGCAAGGTTAGTGTCAGGGAGCACTGGGTATAGCGTCTGTGTGTTGAAAATGATTGTTCTGATTTTCTCTTACACTTCTCTGTCAGAAAGAGGAGAATCAATATCTAATTCCATTGTAAAGGACACAGGGAGTCTTCTACAGGCAGTGGACTGGTTAAAGTAGACCTGCAGGGGTGGAGTGTCGGTGACAGAGATTTAGGTCACAGCAATGTGTGCCAGGACATCCATCTGAGGGCCTTCATGATGCACTTCGGTGTGCCTGGGGCTCTGTTTGATCATCTGGAAGACAGAAATCCTCGAGTCAACAGCCTCCTCTCAGTGACCAATGTATCAGCCAGGGGATGTGCCACAAAGCTTTGCAAATGAACACATCGTGAGTTTTCAGGAAGAACATCTCTTCAATTACAGTTCCTCAAGGGTAGCCCAGGTGCCTCAAGATTTGTAGACCAGTTTCTTGTTGTAGAGAACAAACTTTTTAAAAATTGTATGAACACTTACAAATTTAGTTGAAGGTGCATTGTAAAATAATGAAAGAATGACAAGAAGCCAGTGAGAGCAGGGATTGTTGTTTGAGTGACAGCTGCGTGGTCAGCCATGCCTGGGAATAGAAAGATTTAGCAAGGTAACATTTCCTGGGGGCTAGAAGGATGGAGAGGTCAGATCAGACAAATCACCAAGATGGTTTCTGAGTTTCTGATTTTAAAGTGCCTTGCTAGGTTGTGTTCTTTCTAGTGACTCCTAGAAAAATCTTAAGTCATTTTTGAAACATGGACATGACAGAAACAGTCAAAGTTTCACAGGAGTAATTGATGCTTGGGGAAATGTGACCCAAGAGATGCTGCTGATTTAATTTCTGTGTAGTGGAAGGCAAGGGCTCTGTTCACCTGACTTTCATTCATCCAACACAAGATCTGCTCCTGGCCACATTCTGGGGGAGGCACTGATGCGTAAGGCATAATCTGTGACCTGGAACGGCTCCTATGGTGTCAGGGGAGGCAACACAGTTTGAAAATCTTTCCCATAAATGTGGAAACAAAGTCTAAATGAACATAAAAGATTTGAGGCCTGAGATTCAGGAAAAAACACAGAGGAGATGATGTTGGAGATGGATGTTGGATTTAGTGAGAGTTCACTAGCCATATGAGAGCAAGGATGGCAGGTCAGGGAGTGGGACTTGTGGAGAGATTGGAGATGCAAGAACATGATGTGCAAGAGGTGCCTCCTTGCAGATTTACTCAGGGAAGAGGGTCTTATAAAGGGCCTATTGGGGAAAAGGAGGTGGCCATGAATGAGGCTGTAAGTATGAGCAGGGTCTGCAGAAACTTTGACATGTAGACTGGAATATGGATTCCAGATGGCAGAGATAAGAAACATGCGTTACCACCCAGCTGCATGTGCCCATGGCAGACATCATTAGCCAATCCCAGCACTTCTTCCTGCTCAAGCCTCTTTCTTCTCAGCTCTCTCTTGCTGCCTAGTTGGACTGCTTAGAAAGAGTCATTGAGGTGACATTTCCTACTTCTAGCAGAGTCGGGGGAACTGGAAGAGGTTTTAGTGAGGATCAGAACATGATGCTAATGAGGCCAAGATCTGTTTCACAATGCTCTTTACATTTAAACAAAATACAGCCACTTTTGTCTTTCCAGAGAGACTGGAATCATGTGATCAGGGTGCCTCAGGCTGGAGGTTAAAAAGTGTTGGCTCTTGGGGCCTAATAAAGCTCTCAGACATGATTTGTTTGCCTTTAAAATGCTTAATTATTTACCCACATTAAAAAAAAAAAAACTAAGAGATTCTACATAAGCTTCTTGGCAAATCTGGAAACCCCTAAACACTGTGTCGACATTCCCACTGGCAACAGTCAAGCCCACCTGACCAATGGCTGCTCGTCTGGCTGGGGAATGTTCACTGGGGTTGGCCACAGCTGATGGTATTCCTGTCACAGTCCCTCCTTGATGTCCCTGGGGATGGGTCCCAGGAACCCATCTGGAACCAGAGCTCTCAGTGATCAAGCCCTGAATGCAAAACAGGCAACATTTGCATAGACCCTCTTCACTTCCTCTGAAGCTTGAGATCCTCTCTACAGGTCCCACCACACCGAGCACAGTGTCCAGGCTATGTGCATGCCATTAGACTGCACTGCCCGGGGAGTCACAGCAGGGAAAGGGGCTCCAACATGTTCCGGACACTCTTGGTATTTTATCCAAATATTGTTGGGAGAGGTTGGTGGCTGGGTGGCCTGTGGACATGGAGGGATGATCGTGTATATGCCATAGCTACTTCAGTCATCCACATTACCTGCCTCCACCTGCAGAATTTCATACATTTAATTTAAAAACTTTGGCTCCTGCTCCTTGATCCTGATAGTAGTTCATGAAATATTCCTAGAAAGTCGTTATGGAAAAAAAATCACATAAAAATGGCATCACGTAGACTAGATTGTGTTATGGATATATTGGATAAAATTATAATTTTTTTCTTATGAAAATCTAGGTTTTTCCATATGGGAACATTTTGAATTAAGGGATGCTTAAGTTTCCTCCTGGGAGGATGACTCCTTGGGCCATTCAGAACAAGAATTTTGAGTCTGGATTCTACTCCAGTCTTTCTCAAGGCCAAAGATGTTCAACATGACATCTTACAACAAGGTTTTCCATGTCCTTATACATGGAGTCAGAAGAGCTCCAGCGCTGGTTCCAATCCCCGTGGTGAGCTGAGACTACAGTGTCTTGAACTGGGAATTCAGGGGCTCAAGAAGACAGGGACACGTGGTAGAGAACAAGAATCAGAGCCCTCTTGGAACAGAGCAAGCTGAGAGTGTCTCTTGGGGCTGTAGAAGAGAAAACCAGCAGACATCGAGGGGGAACAGTGCAGAACCTGCCGGGCACATTGTATTTCAGCATTTGCCTGAGCACCCACCTACCTTTTCCACCCGCAGGCGAGCGCTGGCTCTCATCCCGCCCTGGCCTTGGTTGGCTCTTGTTTCCAGTGCCCCCTTGGGTCAGGGCTCTGGAGGGGGCTCCGGAGCGCGGTACCTGCTGTCCCTCTACAGAGGACCCGGGCTGCATCAGAGACTTTTCGTGTAAAGAGGCGTCGCAGGCCCTTCTCTTTTCTGATCTTACCGTGATTCCTGCTTCCGTTTCCTCCTTTACGATCCTGGGCACAGTAATGAGGCTTTAAATCCTTCACCAGCGCCGCGAAAGGCAGCCAGAGGCCCTGTTAGTGTGACCTTTTCAGCTCCGTGTGATTTAGGGGCTTGGTTATTTGTCTTCTCCCTTTGTAAATAACAGCCGTCAAAGAGAGGGATGGGGATCCCAGGTGGCCCTCGGCGCCCACTGGACAGCTGTTAAATGACCAGACGAGGCTCTATGTGGTCGCCATGGGGCTGCGATGCTGGACCCCGTCCTCCACCTTGGAGCCCTTCTTATTCGAGAGGGGATTGAGTTCTCCCTTGGGTGGCTGTGGTAGCCGGCTTTATGTCACCGTGCCTGAAACACCCGACGAGGACAGCTTGGAGGGGCATGGACTTATTTTGGCTCATGGTTTCAGAGGTCTCAGTCCATGGCCAGCCGGCTCTGCTGCTCTGGGCCTGGGTGAGGCAGAACATGGAGGCAGGGGCGTGGCAGATGGGTGTGGCCGGGGGCCTGGCAGAGCTACAAGGGTGTGACCAAAGGGCTTGGCAGGTGGGCGTGGCCAGGGGCGTGGCAGAGATACAGGGGTGTGACCAAAGGGCCTGGCGGGTGGGCGTGGCATATGGGTGTGGCCTGGGGCGTGAGAGAGGGGCGTGGCAGAGGGACTTGGCATTGGGACTTGGCAGAGGAAGGCTGTCATCTCAATGCAGCTGGGAAGCAGAGAATGAGAGAGACATGGAGCCTCCAGAACAGCTCAGTGACCTACCTCCTCTAACTAGGTCCCACCTCCAGGAGTCCATCAGCTATCAATGGATCAATTCATTCTGGATTAATTCACGGACAAGGTCAGAGCACTTAGGAGGCACTCATTGCCTAAAAGCCCCGCCTTGGAACCTTGCTGTGTTGCAAGGGTCATACTACCACATACTATCACATGAGAATCTGGGGGGACATTCTGGATCCAAACCTTAACAGTAACCTCTGGTAATATTCAGAGACACTGAATCGCCAAGGAATTGCTTCCATTCATTAAAAACCATTTTATTGAGGTACAATTAACATATAAAGAGCCGCACCTGTGTAATGCGTTCCACCTGGTGAGCATGGCAGTCATGAGACCATCATTACAGTCTGTGCCATGAATCGTCCCAGGCTCCCTAAGTTTCCTTCTGCCCTCCTTATTATTACTGAGTGATAAGATGGTCTGCATTTTTGGAGAGCCTGGGCTAGGAAGCCAGGGCGGGATAATCACCTCTGTCACTTTGGACCACTCTCGGGTGGCCTTCCCAGCACCTGACTGGAGTGGGCTGGACCTGGAGTCTGCACTGGGCTCAGGACACAGCAGACTTGCTTTTGGGATCCCCCAGCCTCAAGGTGAGGTTCTCCGAGGTAAGGTCAGAGAAGTCTTCTGCGTTGGGGGTGGCTGTGAACAGAGTGGACCCAATGACTCAGGTTTTCCATTCAGCTTTACAGTACCCAGCACCTGCCTTCTTCCAGGGTCTGCTGGAGTATGTTGTAGATAAAGCTCTACTTGCAAAACTCTCTTAGGGGAGTAGAACAGTAAACCAGGAAAGCTTCAAAGTGGGAAAGGGCTACCCTGCAAAATACCTCTGGGATCACCTCTTGGCTACCTGGAGGGTCGTGCAGAGTTCCAGAGGGGAAAACTCTGATTATTTATTATCATTAAGATGATAATAAATAAAGCATCCTGCACTTATAATAAACCTTACCTGGGACCCTACCTCAAGAGAAACACCAAGAATGTATTTCTGGGGCTGGGGTTGTAGCTCAGTGCAAAAGCACTTTCCTAGCATGTGTAAGGCACTGGGTTCAATTCTCAGCACCACATACATATAAAATAAATGCCCATCAACAATTAAAACATATTTTAATAAAAATATATTTCTGTGACTTAGATTATTTATGGTGAGCCTATTTTAAAATTTTATTTAGGTGCTTTCATCAGCTCTCAATATGCTCGACATTTAGATTATTTCCAGTTTATATTTTTTCTCACTGAAAACAATGCCTTGATAAATATCCCTGTCGCTCCATTTTGCACAAATCCATTTCTGTTTCCTTAGGCGGCACTCTTTGCGTCTCTGTCAATGTGTTTTTATTACATTCTTTTTAAAACTGCTAGAATTTTAAGGACATGACTTGATAAATTATCACAATTTTGATATGCCTGTGGGCACACCCCTTGGCTTGACTGATTACATTATTGGTACTGTGGAAGCTGCCCCGTGGCCACTGTTTATTGTACATAGATATTCTTCATTTCCAAAGGACATTTTAGGATTGATTTTTATATGTGGAATTAGGCTAAATGGATAAGTTTGTCTATCAGGCTTTTGAAATAAGCTGCTAAATTTTCCTCCAGATTATTTTTTGCCTGTTCATCCAGTTTTTTTCCCCACTGTCTCTAATCTCTCTTTTATTAAAAAATAATTTTATCATCAATTTGATAAATAGCATGTCAATAACATCCAAAGTGCATCCCTTTGGTTATCAAGATATTAAGTATTTTTGACAAAAAGTGGGATGTCTCAATGCCCACCAAATGTGCGTGTATGTTCCCCTAGGGAGCACATATTTGTGACTTGAGAATCATTTTTGTGAGGAGTTAGCTGTCAATGTCAATATCCTACATAAATTTTCTGATCAATTTAGTGGGATCTGGTGCAGTGGCTGGAGCTGTGCCTGGTACGACTGAAGATAGAAAGAGAGACCTAGAGTAAAATCAAGAGGACAGGAGGGAACTGGGTGTGGGGGACCAGTGACAGGGAGGGACTGTCTGGTGTCTGGCGTGTAAGTCACCAGCTAGATTGGAGATGCTGCGAGGTCGTGAGTGTTGGCCTTTCCCATCAGGTGACAGGGAAGACGTTGTCCATGTATGAATCATGGTGAGTGAGAGCGCACGTCCAGGGGTTTGTGCTTCCTAAATGGGCTGTGTGGTGTATTCCCTAAGGTGGGGATCCTCACCGGCAGCCCAGGCCACTGAAGGTGTTGTGTGTCCTCGATTCAGCCCCAGCTGATCTGGTCCTGGTTTCTTCTCTGTGCATGAGGACGTGGGCACCTGCAGTCTGGGGACTGTACACCTAGCTGAAGTGATAT
This sequence comes from Spermophilus citellus, assembly GCF_964194105.1. Lineage (NCBI taxonomy): Eukaryota > Metazoa > Chordata > Mammalia > Rodentia > Sciuridae > Spermophilus > Spermophilus citellus. The sequence continues at coordinate 96,055,567 of NC_138184.1, read as the reverse complement.
GACTTCAGAAAGAGGGTTTCTGTTGTCCAGTCTGAACCTGTTCAACTTTGCCTCTTAGCCCTTCTCTGAGAAGAAGCAGAAGATTTCAATGAGAGCAACATAGTCTCCCTTCTGCTTTGCAAAATCACAATTCGAGGTGATAGCTATAGTCACACCCATGTTTTTGTGCATCTCTTAGCACTTTGCCTAACAGGATGTGAATCCCTCCCAAAGCCTGAGAATTCTGCATATTTTTAAGATTTGTCTTTATGCTTGGAATAAAGCAAGTTTTTAGAATTATAGGGTCAACGTTTATGCAACTTTAAATATGATATGAATAAGATGTGATGCACATAGGTTTCTGATCATGGCTATCTGAGCAGGTATGTTAAGGAAAAGACAAGAAATAGGCTGAAGTTTATCTATGTGCACTTGTGGATTTTCTTGGATATATCTCAAGGTTCTGCCTCCTCCCCAGAGGTTTGGGAATCCACCTTTGTGATGAGCAAAGTGGGCATGACAGTGAACTTCACCCATCAGCATTTCTCCTCCAAGGTGGGGGTCACTGTTAGCTGCGCAGACTCCCCTGCAGACAGAGATCTTGGGTATGGGTTGGGCCTCCAAAGATCTTTGCATTATTATTGCAAAGATCAGCCCTTGCCGGCCATTCTGCAGGACACGTCGTGACTCTGGTAGAGAGCTGGTCTCTTCCACCATTCCCTTCCTTATCCATGATTCTAAGAGGAGATGGTCATTATTGGAAAACTGTGCTGCTGTGTTGGGCTATGGGGACACGACCAGTGCTCCAGGACCCCTTCTGGTCCAGTGAGCTTCTGAGACAGATAAGCTAAGCCAACCTCCAAACTACGACTTACAACACCTCGAAGGGCCACAAACCCCCTGGAGTGCATGGCTGCAAAGCCCTTAATTGTGTGCAGAGACCACTGGAATGTTTTTTCCTAGAGGGATAGGAAACCAAAAACCAAAAGAAAGTACAGCATGCTCCTGTTGGCCAGGTGTGAGAATCACCTGCAAACTGCAGGGCCGGCGAGGAGAGGAAGAAAGGGAGGTGCCAGGTAGAGTTTCCAGAGCACTCGGAATTGCCCAGCAGCTCCGCCTCAGGCAAAGTGCTTCAGAGAGCCTCAAGAAAATATGCCTGTTACTTGAACCAGAGACACATTTTCTCCTTGAAGAGAAACCTTCAGCAGAGCGCTTAGGTAAACAGGCTCGATCTCACTAGAAAAGAGTCGTCTTCATTTCCTTTGATCCTAACGAGGCCAAGAGAGTAAATTCTCTCTGCAGTAATTCTCTGCAGTGTGTCCTGACACTGCAATGTTTAAGAACATGATCTGTGGCCTGGAGGAGCAAAGGAAGGGATTAGAAAAATTCTTGAAGATTTTAAGGCTGGACTTAAATTATCAAACTCAAAATAAAATAAATGCATCGATTTCCAAATGGACCTTTTGCAAATAAAAATAAATGGGAGAGCTAGGCCCAGTGGAGCAGACCTGTAATGCCTGTGGCTTGGGAGGTAGAGGCAAGAGGATTACAACTTCCAAGCCAGGCTCCGCAACTTAGCAAGGCCCTAAGCAACATAGTGAAACCCTGTCTCAAAATAAAAAATATAAAAAAATGGCGATGTGGCTCAGTGATTAAGTACCCCAGGGTTTAATCCCAGCACCCCAAAATAATAAAATAAATAAACTGGAGTATATATGATCTTATATTCCAACCCTAGCTATTATATAAAATGTGGCAGCCTGTGCCCTCTTCTCCACTTTTCTGGTTTCATTCCCAGTGTACCCAGGAAGTCTTTGTTCTCACCAAGGCCACAGTGTCTAGGGGTGGGGTATGGCAGGGCTGGCTCCTGGAGTGTTGATACTCTTATGTCAACACCACCACGTGATCCTGATTTCCATGCTCCAAGCAGAATGTGCTGGATGTGTGTTCAACAATTCACCCTTTCCTAGGTCCCCTGCTTGGCAGCTTGCAGCAGCTCTGTAAAAATAAGGGCCAATGGCCACGTCCACTCCACCATGTGGCACCGACATGAAGGAGATGCTCCTGTGGAGCCATGCTGTGCCCTGTTCTTGGAGACATGGGGGTTGGGCTTCCAGGCACCTCCTGGGTGGTGGCAGCTTCTTAGCCTGCTTCAAGTGCTGGTGGGACCTGCTACTTGCCTTTGAGGTCTCAACACACAAGCACGCAAGTTAGTTAATTAATAAATTGGACTCCGTTTTAAGCACCTCTCAGACACCAGGCAGTGTTTGTCCTGGACTTGGTGGCACGATAAAGGGCTGGCCCTTGCCATCATCTGTGGCCACACCAAAGATTCAAAGATCAGTGACACTCACCCTGTCCTACACCCATCCACACCGCATCTCCAAATGTTCTTGAACTCACTGGTGGGATGCTGCCATACCCAGATTCACCTGTGTTCTGAAATACTTTGTGACTTCTCTAATTTTAATAAATTTATTCAAAGGAAATATTCTGATAACCACCAATTGACACCAGTCTGATTTTTTCCATGAATGAGCAAGAAGCTAACACAAAGCTGAAACAAAGAAGCCAACCCCCTGATTAGACCCGCTCTGTACACTGTAGACCCTAAGGCTGCAGGTTCCCCCTAAGGACCAAGGGCCAGGAAGGCACCCAAGGACCCTGGAACCCAAGAGTGGTCCTGAAAACCAGGTGGATGGAAGGAAAATAGAAACAGGAGTGACCAACACTGTGGGTGCTATTTAACCCTGGGTCCTCATGTCAGCACTTATTGTCCCCCAAGTAGGGGACCCCGGATGCCATTCCTGTGCTTGACCAGGTGCCGTGTGAAGGTGTGAGTGGCTGTGAGTCCTTTCAGAGTCTTGTGACATAAAGCAGGTGGTTTTAAAGTCCCACATACCAGATGGTTCACCCCACTTACCACTTGAGTCTGTTTCTCATGCGGTGAGAGGATGATATGCACTTCAGGGACATCGAGGGGATCAAGACAGCAAAGCCATGGAAAGGGAGGTGACAAAGTGGGAAAGACAGCCTGGACTTGGATCCCTCCTCTGCAGAGCACTGTGTGGCCTTTGGGGAGCCACCCCACCTCTCTGTGCCTTGGATTCCTCTTCTGTACAGGCAGGATATTGATGGTACCTACTTAATTACACCCTGGGTAAATGTCAGATGAGCTGAGCACTTTAGCTGGCTCACAGTCTGTGGTCAATCAATGTTCTCAGTGTGACAGGTAGCATAGATGGGATCTAGCTTGTAAGACACCAAGTGGCTGTGGCCTTTTTATCTCAGGTGTGAATCGGGAGCCACTGCCATCATCAGATCAGCCAGTCAGCAGACAAGGGCCTGTGGTGGGCATGCTGGTCAGGCACATGTGCAGGGGACACCTGCTCAGTTAGTGTCCAGAATAGGAGGACAGAGCCTCCTGTGGGCTGAGGGGAGGGTGGCAATCCTCCTGGGGTGGGAGGAGGCCTCCTCTCCAGGCCAAAGGAGGAGGCTGGACGCCAGGGACAGCTTCCAGTCATTTCCAGGGGAGAATTTTAAGATGGAATGTGATGTGATTTGTGACTTTGAAGAACTGAAAGGTCAGGTCAGAGGCGGCTATTTCTCTAGAGCTAAAACACGACTCAGTGGAACAGAAGGTAGGGACAACCCTGAGAAGATTCACGAGTCCAGGGGTTCTGTAATACTGGACAAGAGGCCCTGGCCAGTCCTGCCTTAGTTTAAGGAAAATTGTCCCCCAGACAGAGGGAACACTCCAGGGGTGTTTAGGCCGACTCAGAAGACCACAAACAGAAGGAGATGGTGGAAAGTGATGGAGTTGGAAGAAAGGCATGCAGAAGGGCTCCGGGCAGGACACAGAGCAGCCCGCTGAGCACATGCCTGGCTTGAGGGGAGGTGACTGCTGCTCACTAGAGCCTGCGATGGAGGAGCCAAGAGCAACTGCACAGTCAAACCGGAGCTTCCCTGAGGGGAATGGCCCTCCCTGTGGACATTCTCTTCCCTCTCCTCCATCCACCGGCCACTAGAGCATGACAGGGCTGACTCCTGTGTGACTAAGACTTGTCCCCACCCTACCCCCCATACCAATGACTGCAGTGCTCTCCTTCCATTTGCAATTCACCAAGAGACTTCACACACTCTGACTTATTCCCTCCAGGTGACAGGTGTGAAATGGGCAAGGGGTAGTCCTCATGATCTCTTCTTCAAGAAGATATAGAAATTGCAGTTTCAGGGGGTGCACTCTCTGGCCCCCCTCAACGAGGCCTTCCAGGACTCGGTGATGGACACACGAACCCAAACATGTTCTTCGTTTCCAAATCTTAGGTTGTACCAACTAGACCAGTCTTCTCAATCGTAGCCACCAGAAAGCACTTTTTGTTTGAGAAATTTTATTATAATTAAATTAGATGCATCCCTAGTGAGTGTGAATTAATTAGTCAGAGGTGGAACCCTGGACACCAATAGTTTTTTGGAACATCCCCTGGTGGTGATAAGCTTGGAAATCATCCATAATATTATCCATATGGAATTATCCATAATCAGCCTGCAGCTTCATATTGAATGGGGGAACTGTCTCCATGCTCCATCAAAGAATGCTGTCTCCAGGGCCAACAGCCTCTTTCACAGCTTTTAGAAAAGAAATGAATGCCTCCCCCTTTTTTGATATGTTACAGTCCTATTTCCCTGGGGCTGCCATTCCTGTGCTCTAGGTCACGCCATCTTTATTTTTATTTTCCTTTTTATTTTACTGCATCCTTTCTCTCATCCATCCAGCAATAAATATAGTCCTCTATTTCTAAGAGCAAACCTATGTCCCTAGGAATAACCAGTGAATAACTGCGGCCTCCTCCTCTGCTCCAGGCACCAGGGCCTGTCTGTGACTTCTACAAGGGAAATGCGTCACTAATAATGCCCTCACCAGTGTCAGCAATGTTCTTTTCCAAAACACCTTCAACCCTAGGCATGGATTTGCTGGTCTGCACCCATCCTTGCAAAATTGCTCCCAAGAGTTTATGCAAAGGGTTCCGATTTCCGGCCTGGAAGGAAGTGGGTCAGGATGGACGCCGATGCAGAGGGAGATGGGCAGAGCCTCAGAGAGGAGACCCGCGCAGTGGTTGTATTTCCTGCCAGTGAAAGGGCTTAGGGAACGTGATGACTGTGCCTGAAACCAAAGGAACCGGGCACAGGGAAAGAGGCAGCCGAGCTGCAGGGAACAGTCAGCCAGGAGGGTCGCTCCCATCAGGAAGCGGGACTCGAGATTTGTGGTTTCCAGACTTGCCACAAAGCCATGTGCAGAACTGTGATTCACTTTGATGACACCATTTCCACAACTAGTGCTATCAGAGAGTCTATAAAAGAGAGGTGCCTGTAAACACTTCAGGAGTAAAAGAGAGAAGTCCACAAACACGGCAGAAGTGAAGTGTTTTCTCTCCTGAGTTTTGGGAACCATTATTTGCTCAAGAAATCAAGTGTCTTGAGGGGATGAATCCCCAGCAGGGGGGCACCATGAGGGAGGATGGCTGGTTGCCTTGGAGGTGAATTTCAAGGCAGACACAAGTGGGGACCAGGGCAGAATCCCTTCTCCCGCGGTGCAGCTGCTCAGCAGATTAGATGGGAAGCGTTTATGTTGAATAATGTCTTTGACTCCACATTGGGTTGGCATTATCTGAGAAGATGGAGTTTGCTGCTAATGGCCCTCTGTTCATCTCCCAGCTCAGCAGCTGCTCAGATTACAAAAGACAGAAGAGATGGGCTCACCTATCAGGCCTCCCCAAGTCTTCCGCAATGGGCTTCCTGCCTTTTTCTGGGGTGATTCTGTCACCTTTGGGAGTGCTATGAGACCAGGAGTGAGAATTCTGGGACTTCCCCAAGGCTGACCATGAGCCTCTTTCTAGGATTCTATTTGTCTTAACTTATTGATCACCTAGTCTTTTGAATCACTGGACAGTGACATTAAAAAAAAAATCATGCCCTTGTATATAATTATAAACACAGTTGGCAAATGTAGGCAGTAACTATTACATTAGCCTCATTTTCCAAATGAGTCTCTGGGGCATGATCTCTCAAATATTTGGCCCAGTTCCTCGGTTGCAAGGTATGGAGCTGGACGTGAACCCAAGCAGCTTGGCGGGAGATTGCTGAATCTCTTGGTGATGGCAATTCCCAGGGAGGGCAGGCGCTATTCCTTGCTCCTGGTCTTGCAGAGATTTTTATTTGCCTTCCCAGCTCTGACACCATTTCTCCCAGCAGAGTTTTGCCTCTGGGCTGGGCTCTCCAAAGCAATAGAGAAAATGTTATTTACTTGTCCTTTCAAATTTTCTGAAGTTGTCCATTACTCAGGAGGCTCCTTGGGGCCACCTCTAGCTCCTCTCCAAAGCTCTTTGTCTCTGAATAATTGAGAAAACACTATTTTCTCTCCCTTGGTTATAGCAGCTTAAGACGGGAGGAGCTGAGCTCTTGTGGGTAGGTCTTGTGATTCCAGAACCTTCTTACTTTTTCCCAGCCCATGCACAGTGGCACAGTGGTGTGGGCAGCTCCCCTTTTCCATGCTCTCATCCACCAACCATAGGCAACCACGTCATTAGCTTTCTAGCAGGACTTTCTAAGCTAGGCTCCATCTGCTGCTGGGCTGTGACCAAAGGATTAGAGTTTTCCACTTTTGTCAAAGCAAGTATTTTTGATACTGGGAAAATTCAATTTCACCTACTTAAACAAACATAATAGGCTCCAAATGGCTATAGGTTTAGTGTCATAATTGTTAACACCCAAATTTTCTCTATCTATAAAAATGCGAGAAACAATTATAGAAAACCTGCTGGTCCCTGTGTCTTGGAGCATAATTGTCTGTCATTATGCACCTCCTGGAGTGCCTTGAGTGCCAAGCAGCTCTCTATTGTCTTATGCAGTGGCAAACCCTGGCTCTTTGGGCCTATGGCATCCCTTTTTAAATACAAAGGGGGAAAATAACAAGCTTTTTCTCAGAAGTTGCTTTATGTATCTTGTCCTATGGAATTTACCAAATAGGATGCCCCTCTTTTTAACACTTCGATGTTTGGGGACTAGATCTAGAAAGCTTGTCTTCAAGAGGAACTTGTGTTCTTTTCCCCTGGAGAGTCTTGAGTCACTGGACTGTGGCATTAAAAAAAAAAAGTCTTCTGGGCTGGGGATGTGGCTCAAGCGGTAGCGCGCTCACCTGGCATGCGTGCGGCCCGGGTTCCATCCTCAGCACCACATACAAACAAAGATGTTGTGTCCGCCGAGAACTAAAAATAAATATTAAAAATTCTCTCTCTCTCTCTCTCTCTCCCACTCTCTCTTTAAAAAAAAAGTCTTCATATTTAATCATAAATAAAATTGCAACATATTCTCAAGACAGCGTTGCTGCAGTAATTAACAGTCTTGGGAAGCCTCGCCTAGCTGCCCGTGGCTGGGGACACAGATGACAGAGCATGGGAGCAGATTCTGTCAAACAATTACCCATGGGTCAAACTGGGAAGCACACAGAATTCTTTAAGCACTTTTCAGCCACTGTTAAGTACAAAAGAGGTATAATTGTAGAAATTGTAAAAATTAACATCCTAGAGATTTAATGAGTCAGAAGCTTGTGCAAAGTCTTAGCAGAAGCCCTGCTCATTCTACCTCACACAGGCACGTGCAACTAGCGTGTCTCTCACACCAGCACAGGATGCTTAGAGCGTAGTCACAAGATAACAATATGCAAAGAATTCCCAGTAAACACCTATCAGTGGCTTATAAAAATAGAAGATTATTTGCTAGAGTCTGTGCTTCTTACATCTCTGGGGGGATTCTCTTAAACAAGTAATTAGTCTAATCATTAATTGTTAATTAGGACAGTCTTTTTGCAAATCCTTTTGGTCTGTCTGGAGAATGGCTGTGAACCACCTGTTGGCTTATTTTTGTCCTCTGACAGTTGGAAGCTTAAGAGCCTTTTCCTGAGAGGAGTAAACATCTTCTGCTGAAACAGCAGAATTTATGCAACAGCTTTATAGTCAACGTATTTTATTAACCAAACCAAACCTGGAAATTACCACTGATTAGCATGAAAGAGAAATTGCCTCGGAAAAACTTCATGTCAACGTTGTCAACATCCCAGAAACAAAGAATGATGATTTCCATTTCCCTGCATATAGCAATCCATCTGTCAAATGATCACCATGATGATTCTGGAAAAGACAAAACCTGCTCAGGTGCACACTGAGGGATAAAACCGATGGGTCTTTTGGAAAGTCGCAAAACAGAAATGCCTCCTTCAAAAGGCAAGGTGAAGCTGTTGCAGAAAATTGAAAGAATGAAAAGTCAGAGTGCAAGAGGAAGAGAAAACTCAGGGTGCCTGTAACAAAGTAAAAATATTTATGCAAGAATAACCTACATGGTCTGAAACACAGTGAGGGATTCCAGATTAAGGAGGTGGTAAAACACACCCATGGCTTACAATCAGGGAGTCTCTCAAACCACTGCTGGCTGAGAGCAGCTCATCAGGGGCTCTGGCGAGCCTTTGGCAGCTCAGAGAAGCAGAGTATGAGGAAGCAAGGGGAGGTGTCAGTGCCAAGCAAGCAGATGGGGTGGCGTCAGTGTCCTGTGACTCCACGTGGCCAAGGGCCATTAAGAACAGCTCAGCCACCCTCTTACCTTCCAGCCCTTAGCACTCTCCTGAGTTTTATTGTACTAAAAAGACAAGAAGTTCTTCCTCTTTCTAAGGTTTGTGGAATTACCGTGTGGGAGCTGGGTAAAAATCATCAGGTGTGGGCTTGTGTTCTGGTGGCCCCGCAGTGTCACCACTGGGATGGAAACTGAGGTGGAGAAAACGAATGCATTTTCAGTTGGCCCAGAGCAGCGGTCTGACTTCAGATGTTTCACCTCCCAGGGGACCTTGGCAATACGTGGAAGTACCTTTCATGGGGTGAGGGTGAGGAGGCTGCTATACGTCTTACAGTAAACCAACCACTTCCCCATGGACCCCCATCCCCCAAAGGAGGAGTTACTGGCCCCAGATGTCCTGAGAAACTCTAGAGAATGAAGGCAGATCACGGTGCTTTTCCAAACCAGAGATGTTGGCCAGAGCCAGCTTGGACGAGCCCAGGGAGCAGCAGCTATTCAAATGCCATTATTCCACTTGACCTTCTTGATTTTTCTCCACTTGGACCCTGGACAGCTGGTAAAGGTGCTATGGAAATCCATTTCTGAAATCAAAGAACTAAGGAAAACAGGGCGAGTCACTCAAAGGACAGTGAGCAGGTCCCCTCCCCTGGGCAGCACTGAAGGAGGAGGCAGCCAGAATTACCTGGAGCTGGGGACCCAGTGGAGGAAGGAAGGGTAGTCTGCTGCTGTTGCCACGACAACCAGGTGGTGCAGGATGGGAGCTCAGGTTTGCCACGTGACAAGGTCTCACCAGAACTGCTTCTAGAGGTCGTGTTTGACTCTTCACAGTGAAGAGGTGGAGGCCCGTCAGCAGCAGGCAGGGTGACATAACTGGTCCTTAGCTTCAGCATGGACAGTGTTGCCCAAGCAGGGAGCCCCTGCCGGTTGATATGCTCCGATTGTTTCCAGCTAATTAGGACCAGACTAGAATCCATCCCTTGTTCTTTTTTCCCATGCAAAAGTCAATTTAAAGCAAACAAGAACCGTACTGTGCAAAATCTACCCCAATGCTGGAGAAGAAGATCTAAATTGTTTCTTGAGGCCCCTTCTTGGAAGTCAGGGATCTTTATCCCCTTAAATGTGTTTAGAATTTTAGTGGCTGAGTTGATCAATTATTGATTGGAAAAACCAATTTGCTCCCTACAACAGGTAGATGAAATCCCTTTCTTCACCACAGTCTTGGGCTAATCCTGAAGTAGGTTCTAGACTCCCTCCCTCCAGTGGAAACCAAGCCTATGGCTCCTTATCTCGCAGGGTGGGCAGTGACATTACACAGACACAGGACCCCAACTGTGGCACGAGGTGGGCACTTTCCATGGCCCAGGGTGTGGCTTGAGAGTCCAGGTGTATGCATGGGGTGGCAGCAGTCCTAGGTGAGAACCAGACTTTAAACTCACAGCTACGTGAAACTTGAGAAAAGACCAGAAGAGAAAACTCTGGAAGTCCTTCTTTTCTGGGGTGAACAGCATGTTTGGCAAGCCACAGAGATGTAAAAGGCTTATTTCCACTTTCTGCATGGCTTGCTAGGACCACAGCGAGGGCCAAGCCTTTGGAGAAGATGACTTACTTCAAGGTCATCCAACACATGGGCTCCTTTCATCTGGACTTGATGTGACGGACATGAGGTTTTTTCCTCCATCCTAGTAATACTTCCATTCTTCATCCTCCGCATAGACACACCATGAATGGCTCTTAAATTAGAGGTTTTCCTGTACATACTAGGGATGACACTATTTTGAATAGATATGTATAGTGAGTGCTATAGTTGCAAAAAAAGAAAAAAATTCAAGGAAGTGGTCCATAAATCTCAACATAGTAATGGCTTTATTTTTGTGGAAATTGTGCGAATGAATAGGGCTTATGGGGCGGCTGGAAAAATTCTACTAGCTTGACCTTGCTGGAGCTCATTTTATAATAACTTGTTGAACCCCAAGTGGGATTTGTGTTTGCTTCCATATCTGCTTTTGTTAAAAAATAAAACAATTACAAGTTGTCAAAGAGAAAACCATAGAATATTACATGGAAAACTGTAAATTATTTTTAGAGATATTAAATAAAACCTTAAGAAATGAAAAGATGTGAAACCATGTTCATGGATAGGAAGTCCCAACCTATTATGAAATGAATTATTCTGAAATTTATCTCTGTACTCACAATAAATATTCCAGGGTACTTTTATTTCATAGTGATAAACAAGTTGATTAAGAAACTTACATAGAAATATATACTTTGTGAGTTTGTGTGTGTGTGTGTGCATGCACGCACATGCATTGGGCACCAATCCTGGGGCCTTGCACACACTCACCAAATACTCTGCCACTGAGCTACACTCAGCCCCAACACCAAAATGTAGTAGAACTAGAGGAACCTAAACAATATCAAAGAAGAAAACATTGGAAGTGAGATGATGTTGTGATAAACAGGGTAACAATCCAACCTGCTGTGTATGGTAAAAATCAAATGGAGAAATTACACTGGATTGAGCATCTTGGAATAGACCCATAACAACATGGTCGATTTAAAAGAGAAGTGGCATGGAAGCTATTTGGTGTAGAAAGGGAGCATATTATCACAAAATGGTACTAGGATCACAGTATCCATAGCTCTGAACGGCAACCATACTGCACGTCTCATTTACCAAAATATTAATTTGAGATGATGCAAGAGATAAAGGTAAAATATGAAACTAGAATAAAGTTCCTAGAGCAAAATATGGGGGCTCTCTCTGAAATTCCGGGGCTAGCAAAGAGGTTTTACCAGCACATAAAATCAGTAACTATAAAAGAAAAAAATACTTCAAATTTCATAAAATCTTTAAATATTCTGTTCCATGAAGTACATTATTATGCAAATAAGCAGGAAAGGCACTGATGTGGAGAATTTATTTGCAAGGCATATACCTAACAAAGGGATTCTATTCAGACACAAATTAACTTTTTTAACTCAATAACAAAATATTAACCATCCAATGTTTAGAAAAAAAATGTTGCCCAAAAGAAAAATATAAAAATTATTGGAAACAGAAGAAAATGTTTCAACATTATTCATTAGAAAAAAATCTGTACTGAAAATATGAAATGGCACTCCACACCCACCGGGGTGAATAAGATGAGGATAGATAGAATCAGAACGCTGGTGAGGTGTCTAGTACCTGAAACTAGGGTAACAGGGCATCCCTGGTTTGAAGACAGCTCTGAACGGTTTCTTACAATATTAAATATACAATGAGTTTCTGATCCTATAATTGTATTCCCAGGTATTTACCCACCAAAAAACGAAAGCATGTTTATTGGAAGACCTATACAAGAATGTTCAGATCAGCTACATCTGTAACACCTCAAGAAAGAAGAGCCCAAGGAATCATGACAGTATCAAGTAATAAACAACCATGGCATAGAACAGACATGGAGTATACTGCTAAACATTAAGGAAACAGACTGGCTGCTGATAAGATGTATCAGTTATCTCCTGCTGCATAACAAATGACCCCAAGATATTTTGCAACATTCGAGTGACTTCTAAGAATAACCACAAAATAAATGGCTGCTTTCATGGCCCAGGGATTTGGAAGCATCTCTCCCTGGTTGTCACACACAAGGCTGCAGGGATATTGACAACCCAGGCTGCAGTCACTGAAGCTGGATCTAGAGCTGAAGAATATACTTCCAAACTGGCAATATTGTGGGAGGCCCAAGTTCCTCCCCCGGGGGGATGTTGGTGCATGCTCACCCCAAAGCAGTTGGCTCTCCCCAGAATGAGCAACCCCAGAGAGCCAGGCAGAAAGGGGAGGCCTTTGGAGACCTGTTCACAAGACTCATGCAGTGTTGCTACTGTTGAGCATCAGCAGATGGCCAAGTGTGACTCCCATGTGATAGACAGGAATCAGCTGCTATTAGAGGAAGAGAATCCTGCTCAAGTATCCGCTGGCATAGTTTCACCTTGCTGGGCGTGATAATAGCCATGGTGGGATAAGGTGTGAGTAAGACCACACACCCTTCCAACATTCACTGAACACTACAAAAAGGTCCCTGTCTCTCACTACACAATTATATCCTCCAATTATCAAATATAAAGGTAACATCAGGAGGAACTTATCTTTCCCTGTACCTGAACTGGAAACAGGCCAGCTTTGTGGAGAGGGGAGTCCAATGACCACTGCAGGCAAGGTGGGTGGTGACAGCCTAAGAGAATGGGTTTAATGCAGGAGAAGCAGGGCCAGACGCCGGCATGGATTACATTCCTGCCACTGCAGGGTGTCCATGGTTGAGGTGTTGGCAGGCTTATGTGCCAGGCATGGGGAAAGCTGTGGCTTTGGTACCCTTGGTTTCACATGGGGCCAGCTGGGGCAGGGGTGGCCAGACCCAGTTCCTGGATTGCTACATCTGGCTGCAAATGGCTTCATTCCTCTTTTTCCATATGCCACAGCAGTACTATTTTCATGTGGCTAGACAGAGAAGAATTGCATGACCCTTTCTTAGCGAGGCTGGTCTCCTCCCTCCTGGCCCCTCTGAGGGTCCTCCCTGGTTGCCAGGCTCCTGTGCTGGTTCTGAGTAGAACATTCCACCGGCATCCTCACAGTCTGTTGTGACTCACAGAAGCCTGGCACCCAGAGGTGGGCCTGTGGGGGGCTTCAGGTCTAAACATTGCCATCCTGGTTCATCTCAGGGAAACAGGCAGGAATTGGGTTGGGTTAGTGGGGACTTGAGCCAAGTTTCTGGCTTTCCTTGGGAGACAGCTGTAGGTGCTGGTATGATTGTTTTTATACTAAGAGGTAAATATGATTTAAGATGTGAAAAAGAGGCAGCCCAATGATTTCTGCCTGGGTAGAGAACACTATGAGATTTACACCAGATTATTTATCATGGCCACAGAGGTGCAAGGAGACCTCGGTTTGCCTGCACAGAGCCTTCTTGATCTCAAGAAGTCAGAAGCTCCACGAGGTCCCTCCAGAGAGTTAGACTTCTGTTCAAGGTGCTCTTGTATCTTGCATTCAAAGTGTGATTCAGTCATTAGAGGATTAAGAGAAATAGAGCTCTCTAATTCCGAGTGGGTAGAGCCCCAAATCCATTAAAAGTGGCAAGAGGCAGGAAGGAAAACAAGGGCGGGGTCCCCAGGAAAGGGTTGCATGGGAACACTTTCATTTAGGGAAATCCCAGAGTGAGCCTAAGAGCTGAAGAATAGGGGAGCCCCCAAGGGCCCAAATGAGCAGAAGGGGGACTACTCACCACTCTCATGCTCCCAGGAAAGATCCCTGCTTCTCGAAGGGTTAGCGTCCCTTGTAGAAATCTTGCTGCAGTGACAGGTTTGCCCCCTATTTTTCAGCATGTAAAACTGAGACCAGGGCAAAAGACAGGTAGCTGATGACCAGAGAAAAGGGAATGGTAGATAACACTCCCCACCACCCAACACGAGCAATCACGCCGAGCATGGCTGTCTTCCTGCTTCTGGTCACTTCTGGTCATGTAGGAATAGAAGAAAGAAAACCTAAAATCTATAAATGGATAAGACACCCCCACTCCCCTGAGCACCAGCTCTGTGGGTTTCCTCCCCTCAGGAGGAATTCTCCACCCCGCACCTCTTCTGTTTCTTAAATAATTACCTTTTTCTCTTGCCTTGGCATGCCTAGGGTGTTTAACCTTCAACACCAGGGAAATTAGGACCTGATTCTCATTTTTAAGACCAGTATCAATGCGGATCCTGGGTCACAGCTAAGAACTGAATACAAAGAGTGGATCAGAAAATGTCCAGTAGCTGGATAATCAGTCAAGTGCGGCTTTGGAAAAGCCGATTTCTGTTGCTACGGTGAACACTTGATTAAAAACAGTGGAAGCAGAAAGGATAGTAGCAGATGGACACTAGCCATTGGACGCTGGGAAAGGATGCTTTCCTGGCCCGACTGCATTGCCCCCTCTTCATGCTTTCTCTGAAAAACAAAGCAAGCAATTTCCTTAAGGCCACTCTGTCCCTCTCCTGGCTATCAACAGGATGTGCTACCTTCCTTGCCAAAACCTCCTGTTTTCTGCAGGGCTATCCCCAGGGCCTCCATGCCCATGAGAATAACCCAACTTACCCCAAAGTGGGGCTTTTGTGACTTTACACAGGCCAAAGACTCCAGGACTCAGAAGACAGGATAATTAAAAGCAAAGACCACTGTTCCTAAAAAAGCTTCAACCAAAAGAGGTTGTACCTGGGTGGGACTCTCTGGAAACTTCCCTCAGACCCTCAACACAACTAGGAAAACTAAGGGCCACGTGGTCACCTTCCTCTCTGAGAGAATCTACTCTCACCCTTGAGATAAACTTTGCTAGACTTTTACTAAGTTTTAAATCTTGCCTAAATTTTTTTCATGCAAGAGCACAAGAATCGATAACAAAAAGCAATGTTCTGTAAAAGAATGATAGGAAATTGTATTACATTTCCTATTATGTTATATTATTATATATTAATAGATATATTATTATATATTAATAGATAGACATCTATGTACATGTACATTCAGATATATCTATGTGTACGTTATATTGTTATATTTAGCTTGAAACAAAACACTTAGATTTCCCAATAAAATATCTAACCCAAGGTAGAATTTTATAATCAGAAAAGTTCTGTTTTGAAAATGAGATGCAAAGTTTACTAGAAAATTTAGGGATGCTAGCCTCTTCCAGCAGCATGTGTGAAACCCCCGGAAATCCACCAAATGCAGAGACTGGCCAGGATTGAATGGAGGAGACACTGCCCAAAGCACCTGAAAACTTCAGCATGTTGATCTCAAACTGAAACCAAAAGCTAAAGGGCTGGAGGAGGAGTGGGGGGAACAGACAGCAGAACCAAACTAAGAACAGTCTCATTAAGGAAACCATATTGTTGCCCATAAGAACAAATAAGGAAAAGAATTGGGAAAATAGGTTGTTACTTCTGTCCTCTGGAGAAGGCTCAGTGACTTAAAGGGACAAGAAGCTAGGCAGGCACAAGGGAGCCCAGTGGGGTTCCAATGTAAGCTTGGGCTAGATGTCTTCCTGCCCCACCATTCCATGGTGGGTCTGGGCAGAGAGCTGGGGCATCTCTTGAAGATCAAACCCAAGGAAGGATGTCAAGCAGGGTAGGATCACTCAGTATTTAATCTGGATTGGGTTCCTTTCTTTTTACTCAAATTCACTAGCAAAAAATATATCAGCTTTTATGAGAATCCTTTGTAGACATAATACTTAATGCTTTCTCCTTTTATTTCGTGTGGGAAGTGGGGTATAAAGGGCAAAAATTAACATTTCAAAAGTAAGGACAACCCTCCCTTGCCTTTTTGGTAGTTGCTTAGCAACAATTTGTCTTTATCTTGGTCTGAGGTCTACTTTTTGCTTAGTGAAGGACATTCAAAAAGGTGCTAAAAGATAACAAGCCCCACACCCTGAAGGTTTTGCTTGGAATGTGGCAATTCGCATCTTGACCTGTATCCCATGGCCACATCTAATCACAATGAGGGAAGGCATCAAGTCGAAAGTCAATGGAATGAAATGTATGTGCTGTCTTCTGCCAAGAACAAACAATCTAACTACCCATGGTAGTTAACAATCAATCACTAGCTTCACTGTCATCACCACCATCATCACCATTAACTTCATCATCATAATCACCACCATCATCCCCATCACCATCATTATCATCACCACCTTAATCTTCAATATCACCATCATCCTCACCACCATCATCCCCATCACCCTCATGACCATGACCATCATCACCACACTATCACCATCATCCTCACCACCACCATTCTATCACCATCATCACCATCGTCACTATCACCTTCATGATCCCCAACACCATCATCACCATCACCATCACCATCTTCATCTTGTAATCATTTCCTCAGTGAAAGAAGATACCATAGTAGAAAGAAGGAACAAGGCTTGTCATCAGAGAAAATGTCCATTTTTTGAGGAACAGCTCTGCTTATTTATAGAGCTGGGGGTGGTTTGACAGTTATGACAGTTTAACAATTTAATGGTTTGACAGTTGGCAAGGGGTGCTTTCTGATTGGTGGGTAAGGATCATGTGAGTCATCAGGGCTAGTCTGATTGGTGGGTAAGGATCATGTGAGTCATCAGGGCTAGTCTGATTGGTGGGTATGGATCATGTGAGCCAGCAGGGCTCACCATTGGACGGCTCTTCTCGGGGGATGAGGAAGTTATTCTTTGGAGCTGGGGTGACTCCCAACATTAGTAACCGCTCTTTTTCTCTAAATCACATTCATTTCCAAGGGTAGCTTTTCTGATAATCACCTCCATTCTTTAACCATTGTCTCAAATGCCACCATTTTTCACAAATTCTGGGCACTTGCTTATTTCCTCTGGCACTCCATGTGGCTTAGATCATATGTCCCTGTCCTATAATAGATTTGTGACTGAGTTTAATTTGCCTCCTCTCACTGGTGAGCTTTTAAAGGTAGAGTTGACTGCTCACTCATCTTTGCGAACCCTGCATGCACATCTTAAATTCTAAATTCTCTGTTCAAAACAGTAACACCACGTTTTGAACAGTGAATTTAGGATTTAAGGTGGAAAAGTCAGAGTTTGTGTTTTTACCTATGAAGTGGAAAATGGGGATGTTAAACAGCAAGTGTGGTTCATGCTGCTTATGAACACAGCTATGCTTCCTTCAGCTTCTTATTTTTTCCTCCCCCAAAAATAAATTCTTACAATCTTTAAAAACGTTCTCCAATGATGCAAAACCATGCCATCCAACCATATCACTGTGTGGACATGTATTTTACTAAATGCAAATGAACAAAGGGCACTGCACTTGAGGCTATTAATACCCACACTCTTCTCTACTTCCTTTTGACTCCCGGTATTAACCTCATCTCTAGCATTGATCAAAAACACCTCACTTCAGCCAGCAGCCACCCAAATCCCATACGCTCATCGTCAGAAGACAAATGGATGACCCCGTCTGCAACAGAGCAACTATGAATGCTGGTGAGTTGCAAACACACGTAAGTATATTTTTAACCATATTGAAATTCATAGCTACAAGATAGCCAGAGACCACGAATGCAACATTGTGCATACTTCCTCTGTATAAATGCAAGCCTGTCCCTCTTCCTTCAGGAATCAGCTCCTCTTTCATGCTGCCAGGTTCTACCTCTCCTAGGTCCCCTCAGAGACTCTCCCACCTATGCTGCTGCCTCTTTCCCACCAGGGGGATGTGAAAGCCGCTCCAGGAAGGCTCTTGTTGATGGTAGACCTGATAACTAGGTCAACAGGTAGTTCTAATCATGCACTGATAATGGAATAATACGCAGCTGATGAGCAGTGCAACCCCATTGTTTGCTTTAATAGAAAGTTCATACTGCTCTTCAGGAGCAGAATGCTACCCTTGGCAATGCCCGAGAAGGTCCCTCCCCAGCTGGCCATAGTCATCCAGATCAGTGTGTGTCTGGGTGTGTACAGGCCAAGCAGAGCTGGGCTTAGGGTGAAGCTAAGCACAGGGTCAGATTCTGCCCTTTCCTACATTTTTGAGATTTTGTTCTTCCAAGATAATTGTTCATCCAATTTGATTTTTAAACTACTATATAATGGTATTTTTTTATCTAGATGAGTGAGTTTTTGACACGCTTTTTTCTTTGGGGCCTGGGCCTGGCTACTCATCCCCACTGCCCCAGACCCTGCTGTCTTGTCCTGGCCTGAGTGCCAGGTGCGGCACTAAGTGTCCCTCACACCTTGTCTTGGGTCCATTAGTCAGAGAAGTGTGTGGGAGACAGAATGGGCAGCAGCTGGACCTGTGGGTCTTCCCTGAGGGGCTTCCAGGGGGAAGCACACCTTGAGCTATCTGTGCTGGGAGGAATGGCCCGGGCTCCCAGGTCCCTCTCCTGTGTCCCTTCTGACCACACTCATTGCACCAAGTCAGAATCTCCCTCCCTGGGCCTCTGGTTCAGCATGTAGCCCTGGGTGGCCTCCATTTGCTAACCCCAGATGGATGGGGGTGGGCGGCATGGAAGGAGCAGGAGGTGGGGCATGTCCAGGTGTTCCTGAGGTGACCTAGGGGGAGGCCGGGACTCCTCAGGAAGCTGCTGGTGGAGCCCTGCACGCACAGGGTGGTCAGGAAGGATATGATGATATCTTCTCTAAAGTTCTCTGCTTTGGTTTATGTGTGTGTGGCCCAGTTTCCAACTGTGATCTACAGTTTTGTGGTGGAATCTTGCCTGTGAGTGGAACAGACCAGGGACTGTGCTAACCTAGGCCAGCAGGTCAGGGAGAAACAGCCCCATGAGGATACCCTGGAAGGGGGCCACGGGAAAGAGGCTGTGGTTGTCACATGTGTCCTCTCTGGCCCTTCCTGTCCCCAGCTGAGGTTGCCCTCACTTTATCATGTGTCCCTGCAACTGACCAGTCACAGGAGCAGGGTCCCTTGGAGGTCAGATGTCGGAGGAGCCAGCTCCTGCTTAGCATGTTTAAACCCCTCCTCCCCCATCTCCTTGGCTGTTCTGGAGTCCCTAGGGAAGGTGACGCTGCAGCTGGCACTTGCTTGATAATGCAGGGGTCATGCAGGTGTGCCTGGACCATTTCTCCAATGGGCTTGTGGAGACCCGTGACCAGCACTCCAGCCCTCTGGCCCCCAGGCACTGCTGTCTCCACTGACCCAAAGGTGATGACCACTGGCTGTGACCTGGACATGGAGTATGGGGCTGCCATGCTGTGGGGCTCAGAGACAGGCGACTCAGCATCTCTTTATGTCACCTGCAAAACACTGGCTGGAGGAGAGGCTGGGGCCATTTTAAATGTTAAAATTGATTCAAACCTCAAAGCTGAAGTGCCAAGGCCCTTCTGTGCAAGTACGAAAGTTGGTGTGAAGACCCTCATGTCTGCCCTGTACTGAGGAGGGAGGAGAAGAGGGACTGGGCGGGAGAAGGGAGCTGAGATGCCCAGGCAGGTCCTGAAACCTTCCCACGCTCAGGAGTCTCCGTCCCAGCAGCCTGTCAGATGGCCAAGAGCTGGAGGAGGGAGAGCCGGGGAGCACACTCTCAAGAGCGAGTGAAGGAGTCATTAGAACTTCATCTGAGAAATGAGGTGGTTGGTTCTCAAGCCTGTCTCCAGCAAGTGAAGCTCTGTCCTGCCGAGCGCCTGGTGGCAGTGGCCTGGGTCGTCTATGGGAGAAAGCCAGAGTGCCATTTTAATTCCCTGTGACTGGGGGAGACACTCACATGGGAAGCAGTGTGGGGGTGGCTGCCAGCTGCTCCAATGAGCAATGCCTGGGGTTGGTCATGCCCCTCCTTCCCATCTACTCTGTTAAACCCAAGAGGGGCATAAAATCTGGACCACTTGATGGTCCAAATTATGTGCTCTTCGTCTGTCATGGAGCGATGGTTTAATGCGATCCCTGCGCTGGGCACGCAGTGAAGCCACCAGGGCCGGAGTCGTCACAGTGCATTGCTCCCCTGGGTGAGTGGCCACTCGGCGGGGCTATGGGTATAACACGGGAATGGTCTGGGCGCTGACGTTGGCAGGGGTGCTGAGGAAGGAGGGATGTCTCTGGGCTGGAAAACAGTTATTTGTATTTACACTTAGTGAAGGAAGCTTGGAGCTTTCACAGGGCCATTTCCCAAGTTGACAATGAGATCCTGACACTTCTGGTATGTTCTCCATATGAACATCCAGCCAGCCCATGGTGACATAGAGCAACCTCTCCTGCCACAGGGAGGGGAAGAAGTCAGCCATTCATTTTTGCACACCTTGTCATGTCTGCTTCTGGTGGCCTTTCATTTGAACTGTCCACCTTCCCATCCTGGAAAGACAACTCAATGTGCCTAGCGGGCAATGCTCTGGGTTTTGCATTTTTAGGATCTTGGGGAAGTTCATCTCAGCCTTGTCTATCTTATCCAACTGTCTTAAAGATTTTGAAATTTCACACTTCAAATCTCAGCTCCTTTGTGAACCCCACCCTGATGCTGCCTTTTAATGATAACAGAATATTCAACTGGAAGGTTTTCAACAAGAAAGATGATTATTTTACATGCCAAGAAGGCTGGACAGTTTATAGTTTGGTTCATCAGTCTCCCAGCACCCCAAGGGCCCGAGCTCTTCTCGCCCTTCTACTATAGCCACAGTGTATTGGTTGATCCTGTGTATTTGTCTTCTCTCCTCACAGTCACAAGATGGCTGTCAAAGCTCCTCACATCATTATTCTCACTTATGTACATTCTGAGGCAGAAAATGAAGATAATTTTTTACTTTGTTTCCGTGTGTGTGTGTGTGTGTGTGTGTGAGTGTGTGTGTAAAAGAATTTATAGAATTTATTTTACAATCTTCCATCAGTGTCTTCTTCAGTCATATTGGGTCACATGTCATTGACATCTATATTCAACAACTATTATGGGATGTGGGATGTGTCACCAAGGAGAAGGGGCCTGTGGCAGGCCTTGGAAAAGACCTTTTAATCCTGGTCTCTCTAGAGAGAGATCACCAATTAAACTGTATCAGTCAACATCTCCGCTGTAAATTTATTCCAGCCACTTCCTTCTGGAAGCATCTGAGATTCTGACGGGGTGGGATTGGGAGCAGTAAAACAATAAGGGGTGAGGGGTACAAGAAGAGTCCCTGTCCAGGCCCTTCACCTGATGAACAGGAGGACAAGGAGGTGCAGAATTGCTGCCCAAGACTGTCCCCCATCCAGCACACAGGCCTGCTGTGCTCAGCAGGTACAAAAATGGTCTTGAAAACATTCACTTGAACTTATCAGGAGCAATCCCACAATTAGAGAATCCAGATTGATATCTGATAAAGAGAGGATGCAGAGACGGGGTGGCATCCTGGGGCAGCACCAGGGGACGTTCAGCGGGGCCTGGGCTCTGGGGGACCCATGCCTACTCCTCAGCCCTTCGTCTCCTGGTCCTGAAACTCAGGCTGGCCTGGCTCCCTGTGGGGTGCAGCTCTGGGCTGGATGAACCCTCCATGAACAGGAAGGAGGAGGCAGGAGGGGCGTTTGGAGCAGGCCCCGGGGAGCCCAGCCAGGATCCTGGCTCTCCACCCTGGGGGAGCTCCCAGTCTCTGGGCCAGGGAGGAAAGTGGCACTGCTCACAAAGTCGACATCAGTGACATTTGTGCCTGCCCTGTGACATTCCTTGACCTCAGCATTGATCCCCATGACCCTGTGGGTGGGTCTTCCTGGTCCTCATTTTAGAGATGAGGAGGCAGAGGGGTGGGGAAGTTGATCTACATCCACTTCCCTGAGGAGGACTCAGGGCCCTGCAGTGTGGTCCTTGGCCCCCAGGTGCTGCCCGGAACCTGTGCCAGGGACAGAGTCAACATGGGTTTCAGGCTCTGAGCTCAGACCTGTGGGTGTGGCCCCCGTAGGGTAGGGGAGCCAGTGTCCCCATCAGTTCTGCTCTGGAGGGTGAAGGGCATCAGAATCTGGTGCAGGGTGTCCTGGCCAGAGGGCACCCACTGTGCAGAGAGCAGGAGCAGTGTCCATCTCATGGTCATGATGACCTGTGGTCCTGGCATAGCCTGGGGCTGGTCACATCTCTCTTCACATTATCAGCCCATCAGTTCATGTGTCCTGATGTCCAATTCATGACAGTTAAGAAGGTCATGTTGTAAGTTTGTTAACTAAATATGTGGTGAGCAGAGCCAAGTGAGCAGGAGCAGAGGACCAGAACATTACAACGGCTTAAAGCAAAATAAACCCAGGGACAAACATAAAACCAGGTCCCCACTTGTGTCCACCCAGAGGATAAGGGAGGTTCTTCACTATCAAGTCCCTGAGGGAGTTGGCTTCTAGCCTCTGTCAATCTTATTTAAATTATTGTAGCTACAAGATGGTAAAAATCACATTTCTTTTCAAAATTTAATAGTTCAAACTTTAATGAACACACTCTGGGTCCCTGGGTCCTGAAGCACTTGGCTGACTGGCCAGCCCCGGGGACCTCTTTGGCCAGGACGTGGGCCAGGCTGCAAGCAGAGGGGCTTGGCTTCCTCCTGGTCAGCTGGTGCTTGTTGTCCTCCGAGGTGCTTGGAGCTGGTGTTCCTTCCAGAAGGACTGGCTCTCTTTTCTTGGAGCCTCGACTTCCAAAACAGCAAGGGGACTATGAGATCCTGCGCCCTCCGTGAGCACCTACCTGTGTGGGGGAATGCGCATGCGTGGAGGCGGGAATGCGTGTGTGCACGCACACCTGAGGCTCATCCCTGCCCACGCAGCATGCCCACCTCATTTCCTGCCTGGGAGGCTGAAGTCTCAGGATCTGATGTTTGAATCCCTATTTCATAGCTGCCTGGGAAAGGCCAGCACAACTGCAGAGTCACAGAGGCCCCGAGACATGGTCCCCCGGCTGGAAAACCCCAGCTGCCCCTGCAGGCTGCTCCTCAGGGGCACAGCTGAGCCTCTGTGGCTGGGGCTCTCGGGTGCCCTTCTCCCAACATTGCTGCCCAAAGTACAGCTGCAGCTAGCGCACACACATGTTTCTCATCAGGTCTGATACCTGCTCCCCATTCTGGTCTGGAGACCCAGTTTCCCTGGGCTGAAAATGAACATTAGTAAATGTTGGAAGTGCAAAACTTCCTCTCCTCAAAACGAAATTGTTCTCCTGGTTAGTGGGAAGAACTGAGAAAGAACTGAGAAGGAAATGAAGTTCCTCACCTGACACATGGCCACGTGGAGTCCTCCTCACATTTGGGCTGGTATCATGTACAGTGAACGGAACTATTTTTTTATTACACCAAGGTCATATGAAAGTTTTAGGCCAAAACAGTATGTTTTGGCTGTTGCTGCAACCCCCTTGAAATAGTGAACTGGAGGTCTAGTAGCCACCAACCTGTGTCACAGGCTCACACTGTGAAGTCCTCTGTCCCTTTAGCTACAAATTTTAAGTCAAGAAATCCGTATGTCCTTAATCACAGCCTCCAACATCTCAACCATCTCCTAAACAAGAGTCAGTACCGCAGCAGGCAGCAGAGCCTCCAGGAGGTGTTCCAGGTGACGCTGAGCAACGTTGAGAAACCAAGGCCTGTGAGCCAGACCTGCCACCACTGGGGACTCTGGGGTCTTCTTCAGACTGGCTTGGCGATGTTGGGGGAAGAGTGTCCACCCCAGGAGCCCAGACTTCCCTCCCGTGGCTTCCTGGGGATTATCCTGGAGGTAGCTTTCAGGTCTCTCCTGTAGGTCCTAGAATGTTCTAGAAGCCTGCATCCCCACACTGTCTCTCCCTCCTTCCTCCATGTGGCACTTAATAATCGTTAGCATTTTAAGCAACACTAATGACTTTTGCTATATCCATCATAATACCACATTACAATATAGAATGTTTACATTAATTCAAATTATCCCCAAACACACCCTTTGCTTAAATGCATGTATTTTAAGAGAAAATGACATCTACACTGCAAATTACTTGCCATTATCACTTTCTGTAAGAGGACAAGTATGACATAAAAGCGTTGTATTTTGATTATTTTAAATTTTGCATTTATTTTCTGATTGACAAATAATAATGGTACCTATACATGGGGTTAGGGTGACAATTTGGCATATGTATATTCTGTGCAATGATGGACTCAGGACCTTTAGGTCATCCATTACCAATTTATCCTGGGTTTGTGATGAGGACTTTCGAAATCCCACCCTCCCAATGTACTGACAGGTAGCGTAGGGTGCTGCTAACTGTAAGCACTGTGGCGTCCTAGTGCACAATGTGTCTCTGTGCTGTGAACTCCTGTCTCCCTGTCTTTCCCTGACCCACAACCTTCCCAGCCTGTAGTAACCACTGTTCTGCCCTGTGCTTCTATGACTCAGCTTTCTGAGAGTCCAAGTAGGATTAAAAGCAAGCAGTATTTGCCTCTGCATCTGGTTTATTTCATGGAGCCTTATGATCCAAATTGCTGCAGATGATAGGATTTTATTGGTGACTAGTATTCTGTTGTGTATCTGTATCACGTTTCCCTTCCATTCACCTGTGGTGAACATTTAGGGGATTCCATTTGTTGGCTGTCCTGAATAGTGTGGCAGTAAACATGGCAGTAGATACGTCTGTTTGATGTACTGACGGCATATCTTTTGTATGGATGCTGCATAGTGGGATTGCTGGATCATGTGATAGTTATGTTTAACATTTTTGAACATAGATTTTACTGTCTGCTTGAGGCTTCTGAGCAGAAATACCTTTTCTGAGGCTAAAATACCTCTGACTGCTTTCTCTTAGTATAAGGGAGGTGAGTGTCAGGAGAAGGCCACTGAGACTTGCCCATTGTGCATCTGAAAATAGCCACTTCATGGCTGCTCTCCTGATGTTACCAGCTTCAGTTCAAGCACACAGAGAACCATTTGCCTTACCGCGAGCAGCCCCAGGAGCAGCATTCCTTGCTTTGTTTCTGACATCACTGGATACCCACGGGGTGAGCAGCATCAGCCCCAAGAAATCGGTCATGATTGGTCAAAATGATCATAGGATCTCATCCCCCTGGGTAAGTGATCCTGATGGAACACAGATCCCAACTCTGGCCACTAAGAAACATGGAGAGGCCCTCTGGGAGTTGTTGCAAGCTTTTTATTCCAGAATAAAAGCAAAGGAATGGGAGGAAGGCTATGCTTTCTTTAGTTCTACCCTCTTTTAGTCTGCACGGTAAGTAGGTGTCCTGGCAGCCGTCATGGTACTCTGAGTAAGCACTGTGCTGAGGTTGGAGGGCTGGAAGGGTGGAGACAGCTTGGGACGTTGGTGACTCCTCTGACTTTCTAAACCACTATGGAACTCACCTCCAACATCTTATTAAACAAACACTGAGGATTCCTACGGCTGCAGGACTTGCTTAGGAAATGACTGCCATTCCATTCCATTCATTCCCTTAGACATTTATTCATTCATTTATAAAATACCTACTGAATGCCTACTCTGCCTAAATCGCCATCTGGTGTTGGGATTCAACAGCTACAAGCCAGACATGATCTTTGCTATGGTCTGTAGAGGCTGTCATTGTACCTTCCTGCCCCCGCTGCTGATGTGGATGGTCCATTTCCCTCATGGAGAAGAAAGAAAGTGACAACTACTCACTGTGAAAAGGCCTGTCTTATTAGATTTAAACAGCTCCAGCTAAGAGGGGGCTCAGACAAGGATGGCACAGAATATAAGAAGTTTGAAAAGGAAAGGACAGGGCAGGACAGAAGCGGCAGCTGTGACCCTCGTCTCCTGACAGCTCCATTATAGCCTCGATCCTTTTCCAGATGGGGCTTCAGAGGCAGAAGTCCCTCCCAAGGCTGGAACGTCCACCAGTGGGTAAAGGGGCACACGACAGTAAGCTACCCATCAGGACCCGTGGATGGAGGCAACCAAACCTGCAGGCAGGTGATCACTCAGGACTCTCTCTGTATGTCCAGAATCTGTTTCCACCACCAGGAGCAGTGTGGTCCAGAGGAACAACCATTTAAGAAGCTCTGCCTTTGTGTTTTCATGATTGTTTGTAGGACCGGCTGACCTTTTCTCTAGGCTTTGTTTCCTCTTGGGGAAGAGGGTGTGGAGTCTCCCCTCCTTTGGGGAAGAAAGGAGGTTATTGGCTGGGGCACTTCTCTGGGTTGTGAGAATGCAGAAAATTGAGGCTAAACAAGAAGGGACATGGACACAATTCCCAGACAGGGCTGCTGGTTTGTTTTGACAGTTTTGTGGTTTCCCATAACTGCCTGCTGCAGCCAATATCTGTATTTATGTTCAGATTGAAGGGGCAGGAGGGAGCCTCAGGAGCTGGCAATTTCTCTGCTGTAAATGCAGGACAGCGCCCGACACATCTCAGACTTGTAAAGGTGTCTGCATTGGTGGATCAACAACACAAAGAACTCGGCGGAAAATGTATCAGAAATGAGACCCATCCTAAATGAGAATTGCTGGGGATGGGAGGCTCCTATCATTTATCAGGTTAGTTAGAGATGGAAACAAGGCTGCAGGGTTTGTTCTGCTCCTGCAGCGTGGCTGGTGAAATGAGAAGGGACGTCAGGGGAGTGCTGAGCTGGCTACTTCTCATTTCTTCCATCTTCTGATATTGCTGGGAGTATTCTACCAGCACAGGGCTAGAAATAAACATTGCACTCATTTAACATGGGAAACAAAAGCAAAGTTATGAGTCAGAGGTATTTTAGCCTCAGAACAATAACACAATGGATCCAGTCAAATGCAACTGACTCCAACAGCAAGACATAAGTTTTATCTGCATGAATCACAGCCACCCTACAAATGGGCCCTATGGTGTGCTGAGCTAGAGGGAGACAACTGGTAGACCAGATGCCCTGGCCTCTGGGTTTGTGCATTGATACTGTCCTGGGCTTTTTTGTGGTCATTGGTGAACTGACGTGGAATACAGATACTGTGAGATATTTCCAGAGTCCCCCAGTTAATCTACAGGGAGGCTAAAGTTTCACTTATGTGCTAAGATTGGAATGCCCGCCAGCCACTGACTGGACCCACATGTGTGCTTTGGGGCAAATTTGGAGGCAATTTGCTGAACGTTAAAAGTACAATCGATAATGTTTCCACATGCACAATAGCACTTAGAGGAGCATCTGGGACTGAGCCACCTCACATCTGTCCAACCAACATTATTCAGATGTGATGGGCCCGACGGGCCTGTGGACATGGCCACATGTCATCCTGGGTGGAAATTAAGTCAGAATTTTGCCCAAGAAAGATTTCTGCATAGATAATGGGCTCAGATAACAAAGTCTGGTTCTAGAAGGCACACAGAATGGAAATGAGAACATGTAAAGTTAAAAAAAAATGGTCTTCAGTTCACAAAGACCCCACCCGCCCCCCTGGAGAGCCCATTCCCTCATCCAGGGCCAGGATTCTTCACTTCCCCTGGAACTTGAGGCACTTCTCAATTTGCCTGAGAGCCACGGAGTTGGAGTTTGAGTTTCTCTAGAAGGGATTCCCTCCCACAGGGGCAACTTGAGAGCATCAGAAGGTGAAGTCAGGCTTATTATTCTGGGAGGTATGATAGATCTTCTCGTGGTTGTGTAATGCTAAAAATAAAGGTAAAACTCTGTAGCGTTCTTTCTTTTGATTTCCGACTTCATTGTAGACCAGTGTTTTCCTTCTGCAACCACTTACCAAGTGATTACCTAAGGAGGCTGCAGGTGGAAGACCCCGTTAGCCTCCCAACCCAGAGATGTTACGACATGTCCCTAAGGGAGGGAACTGGAAGATCTCGGCTACCTCAGTATCCAGCTTCCTGATCTTCTCAGTACCTAAGACTCAGGTCCACAATGGCAGACTCTCCATGGGGCCCACATTGATGCTTCCAGAAGCCCAAGGAAAGAAACTAATGTTGTTGGGAGTCCGAGAATGCAGAGCTGCTGCTGAGGATTTGGGAAGTGTCCCGAAGTGCCACCCACTGGGGACAGGTGGGTGGTAGCCTGCTATAGGTAGACCGTGGCACCCAGAAGCAGCTCTTCATTTCACCCTAATAATGTGAGTCTATTATAAATGCAGTATTCAATGAAAGAAAGCATCGCGGCCTATGCTTCATGGTTTCCCTTAAGTAAATATATTTAAAAGGAAACTTTCTTTCACTACCAGAACAGGCAAACTTACTATCTCACCCACAGAAGCAACCCATCCCAGAAAATTATTAAATCTCTCCCTCAGATAATACTAAACCCTATTCAGATCTAGTTGCCTGCGGAAGGCCTCAGCCTGTGACCTGCTTTCCCTTTGCGGAATTGAAGATTTTCTAGTGGAAGAGAGGCTTTACAGAGGTAGCACTGGAATCAAAAGACTTTCTCCTTGGAGTCACAGGAGTCCTTGAAAGGGAGCTGCTAGGGAAATCGCCTAATGAGTCACTTTTTAAAAAGTCATGAACTGTGATAGCAACTGGAACTGCTCACATACTCCACAGCACTGCGAGGCCAGCATTTTATGGAACAGAGTGGATGTGGCTAGTCGAGACACTCCGTAATTAGTTCCTGAGCAATAAGGTGACTTGGGACAAGGTTCTCTCTGATAACTCATTCTTTTCTAAAGTCCCTTCCTTGTCAGACCTTAAATCAGGCTTCTTCAAGTGTCGGAGAATTGCTTTCAATCTCCAGATAATTGTACTGTATAACATATCCTAAGACTCATTGCAAAAAAAAAAAAAAAAAAAAAAAGTCTTTTCAAAGCAGTTAGATTGAATCTTGTGGGTTGAACTTCCTGACTTTTTCTAATGAATGCAATACAGTGGAAGTAATAGAACATCACTTCTGACATGGATATAAAAATACTGTGGTTTCTGTCTTGAGGGCTCATTCCTTCAGTTGCTCACTCTGAGGAATTCCGGATGCCGGGTTGTGAGCTGCACTGTGGAGAGAGCAAGAGTCTCTAAGCCCAAGGAGGTTTCCGGGCCATAGGCGATGGGGAACTGGGGTCCTCGGGGCAACAGCCTGTGGGAAAGGAGCCCACTGTAATACTGAGTGATTTTGGTGACCCTTCAGGTGAGATTTGACCCACAGTCAGTGGCATGGCTTTGCCTCCAGAGCCCTGAAGTCAGAAGAGCTCCAGAAAGCAGTCTGTGTTTGATTACCCAAGAAGCAGAATGTGTGCTGTGTCAAGTTGCTAAGGCAAACAGGAATGGCAGTCACCCAAACATGCAACCCATGGCCTCTGATCACACAATGCAGGCCACTCACCTTTGACCTCACCTGCAGAGTTGCTTTTTTCATGTTTAATTTACATCTTCTTTTTTTCCCCTAAGATGAGATGCCCTTGTGGCTCAGTGGTAGAGTGCTTGCCTCACATGTGTGAGGCACTGGGTTCAATTCTCAGCACCACATATAAATAAATAAATAAAATAAAGGTCCATCAACACTAAAAATATTAAAAAACAAAACAAACAAACAAACAACAACAACAACAAAAAAAAAAAAAAAAAACAGGGACTTGCAGCATGTAGCTCTCTTGCAGTCTGTACGGCTGTCTTACTGACCGCAGTCAGTGTCATCAGAGATACCTTGTGTCTCTTTATGTGACTGCGTTAACTTGGCAATTTATCACCGAAAATAATGTGCTTTTAAATTACTTTTATTTCTTACAAGATGCAAAGACAATACTGTTGGTCGGAACCCCTTTCCTTTTCTCTCATTGCCCCATTTCTCTCTTTCTTTTCCTATTTATCTTTCCCTGTGGTTGGATCCTGAAAGTAATCACAGGACATTGTGGGAAATTGAATTCTAAGGCATTTTTAAAAATAGCACTTTTCTAAGTTTCCCCTGAAAAAATGGCAGTGCTTTTAACTACTTGTTGATGGATTCAGAAGTTTTCTCTTAGGACTACTCTTTGATGTGTTCTAGAAAGAGTTGGTAATGGCAGGAGCCAGAAGATGAAGCTCAGTAGTGGAGCACTTGCCTCGCATGTGTGAGGCCCTGAGAGCTATACATAGCACTGAAAAACAAAAACAGAGTCAATAATAGAATGAAGAATTTTAATAATTTTCAGCTTACGTAGCAGAGTTAAGAAGAAGTAACAACTTTTACAAATAAAAATGGATCTACACATAAATGTATATACACATACACACGAATAATCTTTAGTATGGAAATTGCATTCACCTCAAACATTAAGTATTACCAAGTAGATGTGTAGATTTGTGCAATTAACTCTGCAGTTTCCAAGACAGGCATTGCATGACCCATGCTTCCACAAGAGTCCTCATAACTTAGTAGTAAATTAAGAACTAAAAAACAACAATGACAATAAAAAAAAAACAGAATGAACATTAAATAAGGAAGGATGATGACAATGATAAGAACTTTCATGGAGATGTCTAGACAATGACCATTCACAGCTTCCTGGGACCCACCAGCAGATTCATCACCTGAACCCCTAACCTTCCTCTGTCCATAGGGTGGGTCACAGGGACACATGCTTCTCCCTATAGGACTCTGAGACAACCACAAGATTCCATTATTGTTCATTTGTCCCCTGTCTGTGCATGTCATCATTCCCTGTTGATGGGAGCAAGAGAAGGGCTGTTTTCCCTGCACACATTCATTGGCTGCAAACCTGAGAAATGTGGTAGATGAGCTTGTGAGAGTTTCCTTGGAGATGACACGTATGTGGTTCCTGACCTCTCTCCTCCATGGATGGCTCTGCTTATTCTCCCCTATATCCTGACAACAATTTAAAAGGCAATTCTCATAATGAGTAGTTTACTGAGTACTTACCATGTGCCAGGAATTCCTCTAAGAGTTTTGTATTTACACATTCCATTTTAACACAGAAACAGCCCTGCAAAGCAGTAATTATGTTTTCCCCCCAGATACTGACAAAGAAGCAGGAAAAGTCTTCATGACTCCTCATGCCACATGGCCATCAGGCCACAGAGGGACTCCTGAGCCCTGTTCACATATTTCCAGACAGTCAAATATAGCCCCTTCTCTCTTCTTGGAAGAAAACCTGACCTTGTATGTGGGCATGGATGCTGGAGCAGACTTCTAGGCCAATACCTGTCTATCACTCATTGCTGTGTGATTTTGCCCCTTAGTTTATCACCTGTAAATGAAGAATCATTGAGATCAACTGTGAATACCTGTCACATAGTAAGGACTACATAATTGTCACCATCACCATCACCACTACCACCACTAGTATCATCATGATCATCACCATCACCATCAATATCACCACCACCATCATAACCATCACCATCATCACCACCACCATCATAACCACCACCATCATTATCATCAATATTACCATCACTATCATCATCACCACTACCATCATGATCATCAATATTACCATCACTATCATCTTCACCACAAACATCATGATCATCACTACCACCACCATCATAACCACCACCATTACCATCATCATCATCACCATTATGATAATCACCATCACCATCATCATCATGACCATCTTGATCATCACTACCACCACCATCATTGCCATCATCGTGTTTATTTTTCTCCTTCTCAGAGTTACTACACTAAATTGTTCAAATGATACTGTCTTAGTTCATGCTGCCATGACAAATCACTGTAGACTTGGTGGCTGAAATGATGAACACTTCTTTTCTTACAGTTCTGGAAGCTGGAAATACGAGGCCAGACTGCCATCATGGTTCAGTCGTGGTGAGGGCTCTTTTCTAGGTGGCAAGCTTCTTCTTTCTGTGTCCTCCCATGTAGAAAAGAGGGGGAGTCGGCTCTCCACCTCTCCTTATGAAGGCTCTATGCTTATCAGGAAGGCTCCACCTGTTCACCTCCCACGTCCCCACTCCAAACCATCACAGTGGGGCCAGGACTCTAACAGATGGTGGGGAGGACGCAGCATTCAGCACTCTGCAGCCTCCTTCCTGGAGAAGAGTCTCCCACTTCCCTCATTTAACATTTCCATCACCACCCAGATTCCCTAATGGCCTTTTTGCTTTGTTTATATACATTTTACTTCTTTTTAGCTTTTCTGTGTCCCTCCTGTCAAGCACAAGCTCCAGAAGGCAGGGTTTTCATCTGTATCTGCATGTCTGGAACAGGGCCCCACGCAGAGCAGGTTCTCCATCATCCTCTGGAGGGTGGGTTCGACACAATGCTGGGAGCTCACTCATGTCACTCACAGGCAGGCTTAGATGTGGCCCCTTACTGCACTTTGCCCAAGAGTCACTCCTTGCATTCAGTGAGCTCTGGGGCAGCCACTGGGTCCTGCTGAGAAATACTTTCTTCCTCCTGGCAGCAGATCCCTGGTACCATCAGCCTTCATTTGGCTACATCCAGTAACTTGCAAATGACCATTTTACCACCAGCTATTAATTTTGCTGCCCACTTTACAGAGCTGTTAGAGGAAAATGCCTTGAGCAGCAAGATTTCCAACCCTGGGGCTCCAGGACCACAGTTAATTCAAGTGACAGGTTCACAGCCTGCCGTCTGGGTGCCTTACACTGATTTCTAGGAAGCAAGATGGTGGCTGTAAGACCTTATGGAAATAATACTGGGTACTCTGAAGCCAAGGAAGGGGACTTCCCAGGTGGGAGGGGGCTTAGCACTTCTGGGCTTGATGGTGTGAAGAGTGTTGTGAAACAGAAACTTTGCCTCATGCCCACTGGGAAGGAGCATTGAAGAGGGGGTTTGAGGATCACATGATCTTGAACTTGAGGAGTGAGGAAGGTGGGGCCAGCGCTTGCTCTTCCAACCCCCAACTCCCCAGCTCCTACTGTCTCCTCCCATTTGGCCTTCTGTGTGAAGCAGGGCCAAGGACACAGCCTGTGCCTTCAGTCTCAGGGACTAGGCAGAGCTGGGAAGTAAGGAGTTGTAGGAGCATCAACCACTCATGGTGCTGCATCCTCACAGCCCTGAGAACGGTCGCAAATCCAATTAACTAGCAGTAATTCCAACCATTATTCATGCTCAATTCCTAGTCAATTAATATGGTCTGGGGTCAATACAAATTTTGCCAAGTGTAAGAGGAAAAGATTTGATTGAGCCAAGAAATGAAGATTGTGGATGTTTAAACTAATTTAAGATAATCAACCCTTGGGAAAATTTGATTCATTGGCATATAAATAATATTGAAATGATCATAACATAAAAACAGAAGGCAATAATGGTGTATGCTGTTCCTGCCTGCTCTACACAATAGCATCACCACGTCTCAGAAACATCTGTCCAGTGTTAATGCGAGTTGAGGCCAGGGTTCTCGAATCCCCAGCATAGGCATCTTGACACGTGGGCTGCAAATCCAACTTCAGTCTCTTTCAATGGTCTTGTTTTTGTCTCCATGGGTTCAGATTTTAAACTCTGCTCTCTGGGGGATGCAGTTTAGGTGTCTTTAAGATCACGAGGCATGCAGTTCATGAGCTGGAAGCCATATGTGATTCTTCTTGTGGGGGAATCTGACATTGCATGCTTGGTACTTGATGTTCATAATTGAGAGAAACTGCACTCTTTGTAAAAATATGGGGGTCTAAAATCACCTTCCTATGATAAAAAATGGCCCTGACTTGGAAAGTGTCTTTTTGGACATAAACAGAACAATTTCATAAGCCCATTCCCGATTGCCCGTTTTGTCATCAGTAGAGTCTGACAACTAGTTGACAACTTATCGCTTGTCTTGTTATTATAAAACCCGAGAAGCCCCCAACTCCAACTGTATGGACCTTCAGCTTTTAGGAAATGAGCCCCCGTGCCTTCAGGTGTTATTCTGAGGGGAGGAGGAGGCAGGGGCTTCTCTCCACTCATTACCAAAATACAAAGGCCTGGGGATAGAGCTCAGTGTTTAAGAGCCCCTGGTTCCACCCCCAGTGCCAACACAATCAAACAAAAAAAGTATATTGACCTGAGTGTCCTCTCTGCCTTGTCTTTGGGATCCACTCAGTGGTCCTTGGTTTTCCCATTTTCCAGACGAGGGCACTGAGGCTGGGAAAGGGCAAGGAAGTTCCCTGGTTTGAGGGCAAGTGAGTGGTAAGGTCAGGATTTATACCCAAACTTTCTAAATCCAGGCTGGAGATCTTGAGCCTGAGGTTATCTAATGACTGGCTGCCATGTAGACTTAAGATGTCACCTCTTCCCTTTCCACCCAAGCACAGGGGATCAGAGAGTAGAATATTAAAGACAATTAGCTTTTTCCTAGTGTATAAAGGAATCAATCAATAAAATCATATGATTTTTTTCATATTTTTCCAACTTTACAAAGATGTTCTTTTTGGTTCTTCAAACACAGTAAGAGATTAGTATCTAGATGTTTGATTAGGTTTTCATTGTTGTAGCCAAGTTACCAGAGAAGACCAATGGAAAAGAGAAAAGGTTTATCTTGGCTCATGGTTTCAGAGTTTCAGTCCATGGTCAGGCGGCTCCATAGCTCTGGGCCCAGAGTGAGGCAGGATACCATGGCGGCAGGGCATGGTGGAGGAACGCAGCTCAGGTTGTGACCACTAGGAGGCAGCAAAGCTCTGCTCACCAGAGACACAATATAAACCCAAAGGCACATCCCCAGGGATCTGCCTCCTCCAGCCACACCCTACCTGCCCACAGGTACCACTCAGTGAATCCAAATCCATGGATTTGATTGGAGCTTTTATAATGTACTCTGAACAGTCTTGCATTGTCTTGCACAAGAGCTTTAGGGAGAGGCCTCAGATCCAAACTGTGACACTGGGTGACCTCATGGAGAACAACAGAACCTAAGTTTCCTCCAGAAGAAGGGTCAATAGTGTAGCTATTACGCCAGGCCTTGCTGGGACCTGTGGGGCACAAGCACTACATTCTAACATCCTGCATGCATGGGAAGAATATCTTGGCCTTATACATATTTATATCAAACAGCAGAGTAAATATCACACCCCCCCTTCCCAGTTAACTTAACATGCCGACAAGTAAATGACCCATAAAGAAAAAGAAATGATTTTTCCTACCATGAAAGCTTTTATATTTGCAAACATTTCAATACCTAATAGAACATGTCATAAAGCGAGTTTGGTGCATTTTCTTGACAGAGGTTTTACAAGGTTTTAAAAGGACTTTGGGTGGTGTGCGGCGTTCAACGTTTTACTCTATTATGTTCTGATGCCTGTTTATTGTGTGAGCTACTCTACGTATCAGGGAATTTTCATAAATATTTGTTATGTTGGGGTGAAAACAAACCACTAATAGATCTCCCAGCCCATAACTGGGATGCGACGGCAATTATTCTTTTAAAGATGTCTGACATTTTTAAGAATGGGGCTTTGAGTCACACTGCAAGGCACAGTGCCTGGTACTCTGGTTGGAAGCGGTGTGAGCTGCAGGTCCAAACCCACCTTCCATCAGGGTTCAGTGTCGATGGGTCCAGTGGCAGGGGAGGATTCTGCCCCACAGCCTCACAGGGTTGCAATCCCTTCCTCTTCTGGCTCCATTGTCCTGGGACTGAAGAGCCTCTGCTGGGTCCTGCAGGGTCATGGGGAGCGGAGAGGGCTGAGGGACATGTGCATGGGCATGGCTGGAATGCTGCTCATGGTCTGCACATCCCAGGGGGCAAACCCGTGACCTGCCTCTGTCAACTGTGGTGGACACCTGTGCACCAGGGAGGATGGGCACTGGGCTGGACCACCACAGGTCAGCTCATCTTGTCACATCCAGCCACACGTTGGGAGAATGCCCTGTGTTGAGAACTGAGGGCCCAGAGCACTTTCAATTGCAAACGGGGCCAAGTGTTTCTCCTATTCACATTGGAAACCTAAGGCCTACATTTGCCTCTGCCCAGGGCCGTGTTCCTTCAACTGTTGCTCCAAGAACAAGGAAGATTGAAGCATTTCATGGTTTCCTAAAAGAAGTTCTGCCTCTGTGTGTAGGCAGAATGCTTCTTTTTTTCTCCCCCTCTATGGTTAGAGGGGGGGCAAAATGGGGTGGGGAGTCCATGCATTGTTCATGGGGGGCACACGTAGGCTGTAACATTGCTCATGCTGAGGCCCATCTGAGAATTCAACCCAATGATTTCTCAAAGCACAGAAGTTAATTCATTGTTAATTGGTTTTAGAGAAGGTTTGCCTAGAGCATTGGTTCAGAGCAAACTTTGTTCCCAAAGTCGTTGAACCACTAATTTACACTCAGAGCTGGGTTTGGGAGGGCTTGATTGCTGAGTGGGCAGCTGTTGAGTAGAACAGGAGGTTTCCCCAAAAATGTGTTTTATTCTGCAGGTGGCATTATCTGGGTTGGAACAGGATTTTCTACGGATGTAGTCCAACCGACAGCGCCTGACCTCCCTCCTCCCCAGCTGGCCTTCATCTTTCTTTCCTGTCCTTCCTGTGTCTCTTTGAGCATTTCTTTTGTCTCTACTACATGAATGTCAGACACGGAGCTAAGCACCAAGAAGACCAAGACAAATTATATGAGGTCTTGACCTCATGGGCAACATCAGCTAGGTTTCTCTTTTAAGGAAAGATGTTAAAATTTGACTTAAGACAAAAAGTGGGGGGCTGTTGGCTGATGCAGCTAAGCCACTTGGGAGTGTGGTGGTTAGGGATGCAGGTACAGTTGGATCCAGGGGCTTTTCCTTTCATGGTTTTGGTGTGTCCCTCCAGCTCACTCCCTGGGGTCACCTCTGTTCTCACACAGGGACCTCCTCAGTGACATCACTCTGTCATGCACTTCGGGCAACACTGGGTTCACATTTTGCTTGTTGGTTTTGCTTTTTGTTTTGCCAGAGTTTCCACCAAGACCTGGGAGTCATCCGATTGTGACCTGGTTAGTGTCCCAGGCTCTGCACAGACCTGCCGGCGTGGCAACGGCTCTCGGTGCTCGGGCTCTCATGCTTACCCACAGACCATACTGCACAG
Source organism: Spermophilus citellus (assembly GCF_964194105.1). Classification (NCBI taxonomy): domain Eukaryota; kingdom Metazoa; phylum Chordata; class Mammalia; order Rodentia; family Sciuridae; genus Spermophilus; species Spermophilus citellus. Next base: position 96,018,680 of record NC_138184.1, on the reverse strand, counting down.
GGCCACAGCACAGCAGCACAGCCCTCCCCGGCTCAGTGCACCCTTCTGTTAACTGCACGAGAAACGCAGTCTGTACCTCAACCAGGCCTGGATGGGGGTCCATTTCTTCAGTGAAAGCCACTCGATACCCACGTAACGTGTTCAGTGTCCCCATCATTGTGGACATGTCCCTAGTTCCACATTCACAAAGCAGAATGCCACATCCCCTAGGCTTCATGGGCACAAATAGGACCCCAGGTGGTTTGGGCCCTTCTGTGGCCTGGTTTGCACACGTCTCATCCCGGGGCTCTCCTACAGGGAAGAGCGGCCGACAGGGTTTTGCTTTGCTTGATGGCTTTTCCGTGGCTGCCCACACGCACAGGAGACCCCGAAGCCTCTCCAGGTGCCCTGGGGTGTCTGCAGCCAGGAGTGACACATGGGCACTGGGCAGGCGCCCCTTGGCTTGTTCTGTCCTCCTCTGCTGCTTGCTTTGGGTGGATGAATATCTTCTCATCTCTCCCCTCCCGTGGTGTGGAGTGGTGTCCAGGTGGCCGGCTTGTGCTCTCCAGTGGTCACCCAGGACTGCGCTGTCTGACCAGGAATCCATCCTGCCTTCCTGGGGCCGCCCAGCTCCTGCTGGAGGAGCAGGTGGCTGGGAGGTCTGCTGTGAGACTCTCAACACTGAGACATGGCGTCCAGCATCACGTCCAGGGAATGCCAGCTACACACCTCCATGCTGGCTCCTGGCAGAGGCCTCCCTTGTGAGGAGTGTGAAAAACATCAAAGCAAACCCTCCGCTGCCCAGCGGTGAGACCAGGGACAGTTCCACCTGCTTTGACTCTCCTTACTCTTCAGAACTCCTAATCACCAACCTTGATTTTATTTATGGTTTTATTTTTGGTTTTTTGGTCCTGGGGATTGATTCCAGGGGAACTCTACCACTGAGCCACCCGCCCCCCAGGCTTTTTACTTAATTTGAAGGCAGGGCCTCACTCACTTGCAGACGCTGGCCTCCAAGTGGCCATCCTCCTACCTCAGCCTCCTGGGTCACTGGGGTTACAGGCATGATCTGCCACACTCAGCAATAAATCCCCCTTTTAAAGGTTCTTGTGAATTGGGGTGCCACACACCATCTCCATTATGAATGAATCCTTCTTTCAGACTGAATCACAGGATATTCATGAGTTTGCACTTCAGTCTTACATCATTAATTCGACATCTAGACATTAAACGTTTACATTGTCTCACTTGAAGTTGGTTTGAAATGGATTCTGTCGGGGAGGCTGGAGAAGAGGATCACACCAGCTCGCCTTGTGCGGTTTTATAACTTCACTTTCTTACCTGAGAGCTGACTCTGTTATGCTGAACTTAGATTTCCATTCACCAAATTCCACCTGGATGGGAGACAGAACAAGGGCAATAATGACCACACACTGCAGGGACAGGACCTCTTCAGGACCACCTCAGAGGCTTGTTCATGTCACTGCTTACTTAACACTAGGAGGCATCTTTTAAATTACTGGCAGGGGAAGAGTTCCTGTTGTTTGAGCAGTGTGCAACCTGTGCGATTGAAGAGGGTGGCATTTCTAATGCTTCCATGTTATGCCTTACCTCATTATAACCTTCTGAGGGTAGTCCTCATGTTGGGACCTAGTGAGCAGCAAGGAGCACGCCATTGACTTAAATGCCAAACGTTACCATTAATGGTCAGCAAACGAGCACATTTCACAAACTGAGTTCAGATACCGACAAGTGATCAATGCAGGATTCCTCAGTGAGCTTTGAGACAGGCGGCAAGGTCCATGTGGACATTTCAAAGGTCATTCCTGATGACCAATGAGCCAGCCTTCCCTGCTGGAGGCCAGGAGGGAGCCAGGTGGGGCAGCAGAGCATGGGTGGTGGGTTCATGGGAACAGAGCTGGCGCCCGGCTCCATCCCACCTCCAGCAGGAGGTGTGCAGAGAACCAGCCCCAAGCCCAGGCCAGGAAAGGTAGCTTTGCCTGCAGCCCTGGGCATGTGTCCCCGAAGTGAGCTGGCTTAGTGAGCAGGTGCGGGCTGCGTACTGGGAAAGCCAGGGCAGCCGAGTGGCTGAGAGGAGGGCTGTGCCCGAGGAGCAGGACTGGACGCTGGCCCTATGCTGAGGACTGATGTGGCACAATGCATGCGACCCGCTGAGACTCCCCTGGAGATGGGGAACTCCGACCCTGGCATGTTGCAAAAGGAATCCTGCCCAAGGGAGTGGAGAACCAGATCAGAGGACCCCATCTCCTTCTGGGGCAGAAGCTGAGGGGAAAGGGCAGGAGCAGGTCATAGAGACAAGTCCCCTCTGGTTCCAAGAGAACATGGGTGGGTGGCCCAGAGAGGGCACAGGGCCAGGACAGGTCACTTGGGAAGTACAGAGATGACCTGCACTGAGGCAGCCTTGTGGGAAGGGACTGGGTGCCCCAGGACACATGGGAGGGACAGTTAGGGATAAATATCACCCTGCATTCGAGCTTGAAATCCACCTCCTCCAGGAAGTCTCCCGGGGCCGCCCATCCTCTCCATACGTCAGGTGTAGACCGTTTGGCTTACTGAGTTAAAATCAGCTGTTCAATTTTAATAATCACTGTACTGTATTGAGCCTGAAACACCATCAATTGTAAGTTACCATCTTATTTTATATCATAGGATCTGCAGTTACCTTTCTTTTTTTTTTTTTTTACGTTTGCCTAATTTCTCTCCTCAGTTACTGTGAATTCTTAGAGAAAAAGAACCATGATTTATGTTTTTGTCAACACATGTTAACTCATAAATTCATGGATAAGGGATTATTTCAACTACAAGAAGGAAGCCTATTTGAAGGAAATACCAAACGTTCTGAGAAGTTTCCATCATTTCATTATGAAGATCCACTCTTCGTGAAAATAAATAAATAAATAAATAAATAAAACAGCATGAACTGGTGCATTTGAAAGAGGGGCAGTTACAATTTTGCAGATTGAAATAACTCAAATCAGTTTTGCTGTTTTGAAATTTTATTCACACACACGCATGCACGCTCCCAGGATCTGGGGGCTGGATGTCCCCCTCTGTGGTCAGCACCGAGACCCAGGAGGCCTGGCCTTGTGGCCCCGGGTCTGGAGCTGGAGTCAGGGCTGTGGATTCTGCTGGAGTCAAGGGCCAGAGGAGCACTTTGCAGGGATTTTTTGGAGTGAATTGGATCGCGGCTCAGCTTTTTCTTATTGGAATAGGATTCAGCTTAGCATCCAAAACGGTTTGTGCCTGTGGCCGCTCCTGTCCTCCCTCTGTCCTTGTTGATGTCTGAAGGAAAACCAGCTCACAATGATCAAAGCGGCCATTTGGGAGGAGGTGACAGTCCCTCGTCTGCCCCACCTTCTGTGCTTCGTGAGATTCCAGCTCACTGAAGGCGCAGTGTTTTGTCTGAATGAAGAGCCAGGCACAAACGGCATTCTAAATAGCGCAAGTTTAAACTTCAGATATGAATTCATTTAGATGGGTCATCTTCAGCCCTTAAAATAACTGTCTATCTTGTCTGTCCCACAGGGACCCTTCCTCCACGTTTATGACCTTAAATCAGAAAATCATGATGATCAAGGTATAAATATTTAGTTCCATTGATTCCTTGTTTCATTTTCTTTATTCCTAAGTAGATCAGAGTTGGAAGGAGAGCCAGGCATTCTGAGGGAAGAGAAAAACCAAGAGCAAGCACAGAAGGAAAGGCCTGTGCGTTTGTTCTGTTCGCCTCGACTGGCTTGATATCAATCTCTTTTCAGTCTGATAAATACACAGTTTCCTCTGTATCAAAGAGCACACCCACCAGGCTCCGGAAGCCAAGGCACAGGGTCTCATAATGTGCTTTTCCCACCTCAAAGATCTGCTTATTGGCTGCACTCTGCACACCAGACATGGGGATCAACCAATAGGTCTAAACATGCTCACAGCACATGATAGTTAATAACCCAGACATAAACAAGTACGATCTGCATTTTCTGGATGGAATCCAAAACGGTTTGTGCCCGTGGTCTCTCCTGTCCTCCCATTCAGACAAAGGAAGGGTCTTGGCTGTTGAATCAAGGGATGCTCTTAACGCAGCCATTCGAGGGACTCCTGCACCCCCCCCCCGGCTCATCTTCTAATATTTATTTATATATATTTTAATGATATAATAGTAACTGAGTGATGGTGAACTAGTAGACATTGTGATTATAGCTTTTTTCTGAGCTATCTCATTAATTCCATGGGATGATCCTTTGAACTCGAGGTTATGATCATACCCATCTTACAGTGGAGAGAACTTGATCTGTCTCAGGTCACAGAACCAGGACTAGCCAGGGCAGGTGGGTCCGGGGCTCTCTGACTCTGCCGTGCTCTTCACTGAGCCAGAGGAAACAGAAATGGTCAAATGGTCCCTCTACAGCAGGAGCTGGGGGCAGGGACCAGGGTGACGGTGTGGGTGTGGTCTGCCACTCAGAAGAGTGTCTAAAGGAGATGCACGCATTATCTGCCACAGAGAGTGCTGTCAGTAGCAGCCACCCAGAAGGATGTGGAGAGGCAGCTGGTGGTCCTTAAGCCTCCTGGAAGCATATGCCCAGTCCCAAACAACAAAGTCTGCAGAGAGCTGGAAATCAATATTTGTCAAGCGGTATAATCATATGTAGCTAGCACAAGTACATAGACATATGTTCATGTGTTACGAGTGTTCATTTGAAAAGTAAGCATTTGAAACATAACACTCCTGTATCCTGTACGGGGATTTCACTATCTTTTTTTTTTTTTTTTTAAAAAAAGAAGTCTTTCGGGGATGGGGTTGGGGCCCAGTGGTAGAGCACTGACCTAGCATGTGTGAGGCCCTGGGTTTGATTCTCAGCACGACATGTAAATAAATGAATAAAATAAAGGTCCATCAACAACTAAAATGTATATAAATATAACTTTAAAAAAGAGTTCCTTTATTCCTTTAAAAAAAAGGCTTTCATGTCATAAAAAGGAATTTTCCCAGTGCATATCACTCTGGGATGGGCTGATTCCCTATGAAGTTGCTGACCCTGTGACAAGGACCATGGACCAAGGATGGGGCATCAGTTCCAGGGAGCCCAGGGAAGCTGCTGGGGCTAGTGTTTGTTGATCCAACCTCACAGCTCGGGGGACCCCCACTCAGAAGATGGGCCCTCAGCAGCTACCTGTTCTCTGGAGCAAAGCCTTCTTCTCCATCTTGAGGTGAGGGGGGAAGCTCCCTCTCCACCGTGGGGAGGAGCGGGGAGTCTGCACAGGTGAAGGAGAGAGAGGGTTGCTGATCCACAGGCAGAGTGGACATGGCTTCTGTCCCAATCCTGCAGCCCAGCTCTGGGGATGCCACATTCCAGGGGCAGAGATGTAGCTGCCCAGCCCTGTGGCTGCCAGGCTCAGGGATGCCCACCTGCACCTGTGCACAATGGGATTTGCAGCAACTGACCTCAGCAGGAGATGTTGGTCCCTGCACCCAGGGACCTGATGGTACCCCACTGTATCCCTTGATACCCCACCCACCCACCCGGTGACATCACTTGCTTGCACATCAATATGTTTGGTGAGCTCCATTTTAACTAAAGAGAAGGTCATCCCTCTGGTTTGGGTGTTACTTCAAAATAAAGAAAACCTTGACCACAGCTACTGTGGCTCAAAAACTGCCTGCTGAATGCTGGTGGCTCTTCAATGTGTTTTAAAGTGACAGTTTTTCCCAGGTCTGAAGGAACAACGTAGCCAGAGTATATGGTCACTTCTGAGCATGACCACACAGTTTGATACAATCAATGAACAGTTCAACCTTTTTCTCCCCAAACTCTACAGATCTCAGTTTCTGTTCAATCTTCTCTAAGCAAAACATTAGAAGGTGCTATTCTGGTTTCTAAAGTGGGACATTAGCCTTAGCGTCAAATATTTTCTAAATGACATGTTAGTTACATTCTCTGAAGCTCAACAATTTTTTTTTTTTTTTGTCAGCCAGATACATTGACGAGATTCACATCTCCCTGAGGATGTTAACTGTCCCCTGGTGAGATGGCACGTGGGACCTTGACAGCATCAAACCTCTCTCCACCTGCTCACCACCGGGCCTCATTCATGAGATGGAAGCCTCCGTGCCCCATTTATTCTCAGGTCACCCACAGAAAACTTAAAACCTGTGTCCTTCCCAGAGCTTGCAATTTGCCTGCTCATATCTACAAAATAAATTCATGGTTTTCACACCAGAGTTCTTTTTCCATAAGCCCCATGCATTTAAACACCATTGAATACACTATTTTTTCTGAGTTGAACAAGGTGAATGGTCCCAGCGGTTTTGAGTGACTTCATCGGGAATTCAGTTGTTTCTCTACTCTGACCACCCCCATAAAATATTTTTAATTATTTACCCACATCAAACGTGCCACCAGCCATAAAAGTACCCCTGGAAAACAATGCGCATAAATTAACAGGACCCAAATCTCCAATTAGAGAAGGAAACGTTCACTTTGTATTCAAACAATCTTTTCCATTTGACAGAAACAAGCAGCCTGTCACAGTCTAAGTCAACATCAATTATGAATAACCGATTATTTGCAAGGAAGCGAAACAAAAGCAGATTCTGGACTTCTGTTGAGGCTAGAGTGAATACATGTCAGTTGATGAGGGCCAATTTTTTAAGTCTCTTATAGATGCCCCTGGTGGCAAGTGATTTATTAGTCCAAGTAATGCAACATATAATGAAATATATCATCTTTTCACAAAATATTAGGGTCCATTAGGTGGGATAACTGTAGGTCTAAATGTGAAATCTCTCTTTATGGATAAGCTCATGGGCACTGTGGGTGACGTGTTCACACTGTCTTGCCAAAGGAGTGTCACAAGCTCATAATTAAAGGAGCTACTGGGGATGATTACAGCGGAAGGCAATGGATACACCAGAGGAAAGCAAGGGAGAACAAACTTTGGGAAGGGCACGGAGCTCAACAGCACACACAATGTCTCAGGGCCGCTTCTGTCCTGTGTCTGAGGGAGTTTGAGGCATGATTCTTCATGCATGGAGCAAGATGATGAAATAATAAGAACTGGAGACTTCTGCATGCCAGTGTTCAGTGAGTAGAACAACCAACTAGTCCAGACGTCAGCAAGGCGGTAGAAGAACTGAGTTACAGGTGAATTAGCCTCGCAGACAGCTGCTGGTCCCTCCATCTGCCAGCAGAGTGGGTCCCTGCCAGGCCCCATGGAGCAGTCTCCAGGCTGGACCACATGCAGGGGCTGTTTTACCTAAGACCTGTGAGACCCTTGGAGCTTCTCCCTGCCACAGGGACTATTAGACTATGAAGACCACCATGACCCACCTGTAGCACTCCTCAAGCTTTCTGGCCATAGAAATGACAGAGGTGACATTTGGGTGGGGAGGGATAAAGAATGATAATGAAGTTTCTGGGCGCTTCTTCTGGCCTGAAGAAAGGAAACAGACAGCCTGGGGGTGAGACCCGGGCAATGGGGAGGTCATGACTTGTCAAATGTGAATACGGAAGAAGCCAGGGAGCCTCAAATCCACCACGATGGGAAGCCACCACAGAGGGTACAGGACTGCTCAGGGGCTGTGGGGAGAGCTCGCGTTTCCCTTCAATGCCAAGGACAGCATGACCACAGGGCCACATGGATTGTACGTCCGCAACGCTGGGTACATAACACAATGCACCTTATAGACTGCAAACGCCACATGGGAAAGGCAGAGTCTACATTTCTCACTGTTAATTACTTCCCATTTTCTGGACATGGCCTGGTTGGAAGTACAAAGAGGGGAAGTCATGTTACAGGGGCCAGGACCACCTAATGGGAGCTGGGCCCACAAGCCCTGGAGAAGACTCATCCATGGCTGAGCACCTGGCCTGAGGGAGAGAGCAAAGGGTGGAAGCACCCAGGACTCTTCCTCCTCCCACCTTGCCATCTCCCATCCCCCATTCCTCCTGCTGTCTCCTGGTAGAGCAGGGCACGGGTGGGGAAGAGCTGCGGGCTGGCAGGCATATCACCATCCGATGTGCCCCGTGAACAGCACATGCAGCAGAGAGCTGGCAAAGAAGCAGGCTGTGTCACTGATTGTAGTTTGGGGAGGGCCACAGGGAACTTTCCTCCACACAGCAGGCTGGGTAGCCTTGGGCACACCAGAATCCCAACAGTCACACCCCTTTCTGTTTGGGAGAAGTCGAGGTGTCAGAGTCCTTCACGGGTTTCACACAACCTATCGCCAGAGGAAAAGAAGGATTTTAAAAAAATACACATTTAATTAAGATTCTCATGTTCTCATGACTTGTGTTCAATGACCTCTGGGTATGAAAGGTTGTGCCACTGCCATCTGTGGACTGGGCAACTTAAAAGCTGACCTCCGCAGAGTGCCCAGCACAGAACCAGAAGCAGAAATATTCTTTTTGTTTTTATTATAAAAACATTGGCTTGGGTTAAAAACAAGCTGCAGAAATCTTTCCTGAATCCTCCCACACCCTCTCCTTATCTTCGGATCATCTCTGTGGAGCTACTCCACCTTGGATTGACATTTTCTATGAAGAGAAAGTAAGAAACTTCCACAGTCTGACCCCGCTGAGCTCAAACACTGGGTGTGCAGGGCTAGCTGACATTTGCCAATCCCTATCTCAGTTTTTAAAAGACTTACCCACCTTTATTTAGATAGAGGTAAGGATTTCAGATGGAGAAAGAAGATAAGGATAATGTTACTTGTGTTAGTCTTATTTTCTCAGCTATGCCAGCAAGTTTGCATTCTCCACTTAACAGAAACAATGGGGCTTAATTCGAAATATTTTTCTCAGCAGGTCTGATAGGAGATAGATGTATTATGTATGTATTCTAACACACACAAATATTAGAATTAAAGAAGAAGGTAATTATAGAAGTTCTTGCTTCCTACAGTTTTACTTTCCATGGGTTTGTTATCCACAGTCAATATCCAATTTCAGCATACCAATTGTCAAATAGACTATTTGTGAGTTTTAAATTGTGTCTAGCTATCTATAGCAATGACATCTGCACCATCCATCTCTGTCCCTCCTCAGATATGAATCATGCTCTGTCCAATATATCCATGATGTATATGCTACCCACCTATTACTCTTTTAGTGGCCATGTTGATTACCAGATCAACTGCCCTCGTATTGCAGGACAGTCAAGTGTTCAAGTAATCCTGATCTTATTTGATGATGGCCCCAAAGTGCAAGAGCAGTGAGACTGGCAATTCACATAGGCCAAAGAAAAGCCCCAAAGTACTTTCTAAAGATGAAAATTATTGACTGGAAAAGCAAAGAAAAACATTCACATGCTGAAGCTCTTTAGTAAGAATGAATCTTTTACCCATGAAATTGTGAAGAAGAATAAAGAAATACAAGCTAGTTTTGCTGTCACACATCAAGCTGCAAGTCATGGCTACTGTGTGTGATAAGTATTTAGTAAAGTTGGAAAAGGTCTTAAGTGTGTGTGTGTGTGTGTGTGTGTGTATGATAAGTTTGCATATATGCTATATAAAATGAGTATATATATGATATGTATATTCAAAAGCATAGCAGCATAGCATTTTTCATGGATTCAAGCATCTAGTGTGGCCTAGCAATATATCCCTGTGGATAAGGGGGAGCTACTGTAATATATTTAAGACAAGCACTCTTGTTACCTGAAACTGTATTTTTTGCATGGGTAAACACTGACCAATTCATTAGATATGTTAGTCAGTTGCCAGAGCCCAAAATACTTTCTCAATCATTAAGTCTCTGGGCTGAAATGTTCCAATGGCCGCTGTTTTCCTGAAAATCAATGGTGCTCTGGTCACCCACATTCCTGCGTGCTCTCTCCTTGACCTGCAGCCAGACGCTCATTACTGGGCTGGAAACAGGTGGAGGCCTGTGTTCAGAAAGGACCAGCTGAAGTGGGTCCCCATTCCCATCCACCAGGCACCTTCCTGAAGTCCCCTCTGACCCCTTGTTTAAGTGTTTCCTTAACACTGATTGTAGCTCCAGCTACTCTCAATAAAGAAATTCTATTAAAATCCCAGTTAAACCTCTATCCTTTTACATTCCCACAATTCCTCATTTTAAGTAATGCCAATGGTTCTCAAAATAGTTTCAGTGGCTTGCTTTGCAGCCCATCTGCAGACGCCTCTCCCACTGTTCATCCTGCTGGACACTCAAGAGCTCACAGCCTGGGAAGCTGCCAACCAAGTCATTCCAGAAATCCCTTTGGCTCACTCCTTTTAAAAAGGTGAGCAACTCACGGCAATAGAAATTCTGTCAAGAGCCCCATGCTATCAAGACAATGGAGAACAGCGAAGCACTTCAAACACAATTGCTTTCCTCTCCTGTCACCGTACAGAAAGGGTGAATTGTGCCAAATGTGTGTGTCCCAAGAATAGACCCCACAATGGAGCTAAGCCAGTCTTCATGACAGAGAGAGGAAGCCTCATTGGGGGAAAGAGAAATAAGGAGCCTGGTATTTTTATGCAGCCTCCCTCACGTGGACTTTGGGTTTAGGAGCTTCTAGTCTCTGGGCTTTAATTGCAACAAGAGAGTATCAATGCCTCCTGTGCATGCTCATGGTGAGGAGGGAGAGACGTGAGCAGGTAGGCTCTCAGGGGATGTCATTTGGCCTTGCACTCTCTGCTGGCTGCTCAAGGGTACGAGGCCTTCTTTCCCCCAGGAGACTGTTCTCAGGCTCATTTCCTTCATATGATTTCCAAACCCCACCACATCCCTCTCTGCACCCCGTTCAGAGCCACCACCGGACAATCTGTGTTCCCACTCTGATGTCACCACCAACTTGCTGTGCAACTCAGGTTTTTGACTTGCAGATTTCTACCTTTTATCAGCAGGGAGCTAATGTCCGTCCTCCCTGACATGGAGTTAGGTAACTGATTCTCACTTTGTTGACTGAATCCCTGGAAACATAACCAGGCATCCATTCAGGAAAGTATTTTACATACCACGTATGCAAAGGTGTAATATCCAGACAGTCCTGGATGTAGGCTTTTCTGACTTTATCATGGTGCCAAATTGATGTGCATTCAGTGTGAACACTACTTTGAATCTTGCTCTTTTCCTGAACCAGCAATATGTAGTATGACACTCTCTCACAATGCTGGAGGGTGGATGGGGGTGACTTCCTGTCAGCTCCATGGTCACCAGGGGAAGCAACCAGTTCTCTATAGTGTATTGCATTGCTAAGCCATGATGCTTGGTCAATCACGTGCATTAAATGTACTTCAATTTAGGATAATTTTAGCTTGCAATGGACTCATCAGGACGTAACCCCATTCTAAGTCAGTAAATCTATATTTCCCAGGCAAAGTCTTTTATAATGGCTCATTTCAGGAAAAGGAGATGGCATTCCAGAGAAGAAACTCAGCCCAAATGCTGTCCTCCCACCTGTCCTTACCTTTGGAAGACTAGAATCATCTCTTCTTCATCCCCCACTCACCAGAGCTTACCTGCACACATACAACCCTCCTCAGCCCAGTTCTGTCTGGCAACAATTGGAACCAACTTGGAGTCACTACCTCCACGTGGATGCATGAAATTGACATGGAGCTGGGAGAGTAGATGGACTTGGGTTTTACTTCTCCAATCTATTCACCATTGATGGGGTTAGTTGGATAAGAAACGGCATCATCAAGCCACAATGTTCCCTTTTGCAAAATTGAAATAATACTACCTCCAACGCAGAGTAGTTGTGAGGGTTAAATCAGATGATATGGTAGGAGAACTTCATCAGAGAAACAGGCACACAAAATTCTCAATGAGGAACAGCTGTGACGGTCACACCTGAAACTCCACGAGGCCCAGAACTGAATTTGCTCTCACTGCTGATAATTAATTAGGTTACAGATTTAAACAACATAAAAATGCATTTTCATTTAAGTAGAAGTCTGGGTTGTAGCCATGGCTGTCAGGAGAGCCCTCAGGGACCCAGACTCTTGCCATTTGGGGGGCTCAGCCATTCCTGGGCAGTCTTCACCAGGCCACTAGGTAAAACTGGTGCTCTACCATGTCCCTCGGGGCAGCAGAGAGTGGACATCAAGGCAGGAGGGAACTGCTCTTTCTTTCAAAAATGTCTAATTCAGAAGATGCCCACAAAGTGAAATCCACTCACTCAACTGCATCTAGCTGCAAGGTTTTGGAAAGTACTGTGTTCTGGTCATCAGGTTGAAAATATTTTTTCTGTTGCTGGTTTGTTTGTCTGTTTGTTTGAACATGTGGGGGGGCCTGCAGAATGAAGGCAAGGCCTTGTGCATACATGTCAAGCCCTGGACCATCCTGCACTCTCCTCAACCTGGCAACGAAGCTTTGAATTGAGGTCAGCATCCTGCTCTCTATAGTTCACTGTTGCCACCTAGTACATTCACAGTGTTGGAAAGCCACCGCCTCCATCCAGTTTCAAAATATTTTCATCCCTTAAAAAGAAATGGTGCCTTATAAGCACTGCAGCCCAGATTCCTCCTCCACTCAGCCCTGGCACCAGGAGTCTGTTCTCTGTTTCTGGAGTTACCTATTCCGTATGTTTCATATGAATGAAATCACAAAATACATGATGTTTGGTATCTGGCTTCTTTGACTTGACATTGGAATATATTATTTTTCACTCAAAAACAACCAACTCAATTTTTAAAAATAGGCTAAGAACCTGAAGCACATTTCTCCAAAGAAGACATACAAGTGACTAATAGGTATTTGGGGAAAAAAAGGTTTCCGCATATCTAGTCCCTAGGGAAATGCAAATTAGAACCAAGAGTGTTTGGAATACAGTGAATCATTGTGCATGAAAGCTTGATTTGCAAAGATGGGGAACCATGACCCTCTCTCTGTCCTTCCACGGTTGCCCTGACTGCGAGGTCCAGCCCTTCAGCACGGGCAGCAGGATTGGCAGGGGCAGAGATGGCTTTCCTAACGTGGTCCAGGGGAGTCCATAGGGAATAATTACATAGGAACCCTCCTCACCACCCAGGTATCTTCCCGCTGTCCACGTGACCACGCGAGGCGATGTTCTGCCACGAGAACATGATGCTCTGCAGGAACCACAGGAGCAACAGCAGCCCAATACTGAGAAAGCTCCTTCCAAACTATAAGACTGCAGTCAAGAAGGAAATGAAACATGAAGGTCGGTGCCTCGCGGAAGGAAAGAAACAGCGGTAAGTGATCTGAGCCCAGCCTCCGCGAGATTCCGCGGTCAACTCTGCTTTCTTAAGTGACCAGAAAACGTGCTTTGTGTGAGATTAAATGTGTGTGTGCATGTGTGCGCATGTGCGCGTGTGGGTGTGCACGGGTGTGAGCCTGCGTGCCTGTGCAGGGGGTGTATTTCTGCAAATAAGTCCCGATTCCTAGGTGATTCATAAATTCTCACCCTTGGTCATTGGAGCACAATCTTTTTCATTTTCCATATTATTAATCATTGCTTCTCTAAATTTAGAAAAATGATTTTAAAAATAAGGATGACACCCACAGTGATGTGCTGCCATTTCCTTTGAATGGGCACAGTCGTTCTTGTTGCAAAAAGTATGTAACCGGGGGACTGAACTGTTCATCTATCAACTCCGGGAGATGCAGCCCATTTATAACTTTCACACAGCTGATTATTACTGCTCCCTCCTTGCACTCTTCCAAACGCCCCCCCCATAAGAAGTTATTTCTCTGTTCTAATTATAAGCTGCTTCCAGGGCCTTTGCTTTGGGTATTTTGCAGGATCACTTGGTTTCGGATGCCTTGAAGTACCCTGCTGGCTCGGGAGAACTAGGGGAGAAGGTTGGGCCTCCTGGCTTTGTGGAGGGCAAAGGAGGGGAAAGCCGGCATGCCTGGGCAGCTTGGGCAGTGCCCTGTAAGGCTGGGTTCACACTGGGGTTAATGCTGGGTGACTGTAGGCTGATCTGCAATGTGCACCATGTTTATATAGAAGAGTGACACAGACCAACAGATCCTCCCCTAGAACAACACAAAATGTAAAATTTGACGTTCAATTACAGTGACTTTTTGATTTTAATTGACAATGGCAGTCGCACATGCGCAGGAGGCGCGGTGAAGTCTTGATGCAGGGAAAGACTCTGTCGTGGAAAGAGCAGATGGAGTTCTTCGGCTGCCACCAGCTCACCTATTTGTCTTGTGAGTGCACTGAGGACGTTTAAGGGCTCACATTCTCCAAAGAGAAAACAAACTGGAAGAGCAGCCAATGGAAGTGCTTTTGTTCCTCAGGACGTGGAGGCCACATGTTTGTCTGTAGAGTCACTCACGCCCTGGGGGATTGGTGTTGAGGTTCTCCCACCTGCTGAGCCAGGGAGAGGGGGAGCCCAGGCCGTGAGCCCATTGGAGGTACTCAAGGGGCTCCTGAGGCTCCCATGCCCCACTTTGGTCAGTCCTCGGAACAGTCACCCAGCATTAACCCCTGACTCCTCAGCACCAGGAAAAATGCATATGTAGGGGCCTTGTTGTTGGCTCCAGGTCTGGAGGACCTCCTGGGCACCCTCCTGGGCACCACCCCTGGGCACCCTCCTGGGCACTACCCCTGGGAAGGTCTGTCTCAGCAGCTTCTCTTACCTTAAGGCTCCTTGAGGGTCAGGCTCAGCTTCCACACACCCTATAGGTGGTCCACCGAGGATCTGGCTTCCTGGAGAGTCAACCACTGAGTGACACCTAAGGAAAGTCAGGGAACAGCCCCTGAAAGGAGACCAGCTGGTCTGCTTTGACTTGTGTCCCTCCTGTCCCTTCAGAAGTGGTCTCAGAAACAGGCAATGGTATCCAGAGGATCCTCAACTGTCTCTATCCCAGGATGGTCACTGCTCCCTGGTGACACCCTGCCACTGTGTCCTGGCTCTGCCCACCCCTCTGACCTCACACCCTGCTCTGCCCCTGGCTCACTGACCTGCCATGCGGTGTCCAGAGCCACTTCCCGCCATGCTTTGTGCCCTGAGCACCAGTCCTACTCAACCTATGGCTACACCCTTGGCCTTCCCAGGCTCCGAGTTCCTTTCACAGAGAAGCTTCCTCAACCATCTCTATCCTGAAAAGCTATCCAGGTGACCAGGTGGAACATGGAGGACCTATAGGGCAGTGAGCCATTCTGTGTGACACCACAGTAGTCACCGCACACTTGTCTAAATGCACAGAATGTGGGACAGTGAGGAGTGAGCCCTGATGCAGCCTGGGGGTCTCGGGTGACAATGACAGTCAGTACAGCCACAGTCTGGGGGGAGGGGGTTGCTGGGAGTGGGAGGCTGGGCACAAGTCAGGGAAAGGGAGGTACAGAAATCCTTGTGTCTTTCTTTCTGTTTCTCTATAAATATTTTATAACAAAAATAATAAAAACCAAAACAGCAACAAATAGAGTGTTCCCATCTGGTGTTAAACATTTTCCATTTTCAAGAGGTCATTGGGGTCATTTTCTGTCAAATTGTCCTATGGTGAGCCCCAAGCCAGCAGCCACTGTGGTGAGCAGCAGGTGTGACCCTACACTCATCCTCTCTTGGTCACCTTGCTTGACAGGGACCTCTTCTTCCTCCTGCTGAAACAGGACATCAGTAGATTCATATTTGCTTCTGGAGCTTGAACTTAGAATTGCTGTCAATTAGAAAATGTCGTTAAAGAGAAGTTTAAGAATTGCTTGCTCCCTGGAGCTCACCCTCTCCTGCCGCTCTTAGGAATCCTGCCATGGTCACCCTGAACAGGAGTGTGCTAGCCTGTAGGATGACTAACCCCATGTCCATGGGACCCTGTTCCCTCTGCAGAGAGCCAGCACTAACTGTCAGACCCCCGGTGAGGCCACTCCACTTCTAGTGACTACATGAGCCCATCTCAGCTGAGGCCAGATCAAATTCCCAATCCACAGAATTGGGAAAAAGCAAATAGCTCTATCTAAAGCTGCTCTGTTTGCAGATTCTGTCATCTGTTAGGCAGGAAATGTTACGGACATGCATGATAAATATCTGTGGAATAAACAAATCAGTAATTACAAAAACTCACAGAACCTACAAAAACTACAGCTCAGGAGGCCAAGGCAGGAAAATTACAAGTTCAAAGCCAGCCTCAGCAACTTAGTAAGAGCTAGTTTTAAAATAAATAAATAAATAAAGGAAGGAAGGAAGGAAGGAAGAGCCAGGCACAGTGGTTGCACACCTGTAATCCCTGCAGCTTGGGAGGCTGAGGCAGGAGGATTACTATTTCAAAGCCAGCCTCAGCAATGGTGAGGCAGCAAGGAACTCAAGAGACCCTGTCTCTAAATAAAATACAAAAAAGGGCTGTGGATGTGGCTCAGTGGCCAAGTGTCCCGAGTTCAATCCCCAGTACTCCCTCTCCAAAAAAAAAGGGGGGGGGGATAAAAGTTCTAGGGATGTGGCTCAGTCAGTGGTTAAGTGCCCCTGGGTTAAATCCCTGGTACAAAAAAAAAAAAAAAACAGTAAAGAAAGAAAAATAAACTTACAAAACTAGCTATTTATGTGCTCATATATATTTATTTTTACCCACCATAGGCACTGCAGGTAGTATACATATGAAATCCCTGCTGGTGCAAATTAAGGAAGCAGAACTCTCTCTGTTAAAACATACACTTCGTTGGTAGGATTCTATAGATATTGCCTAACTGAAATTATTGGCATAGATATTTCCATTTGGGAGGAATCCAAGTCATTATCAATTCCAGGATCCAGCATCTAGCAGAGAGGATTGGGGATGTAGTCAAGGTCATGCCGGCAGCAGCTGTAGTTGGGTCTCAGAGCCTGGACCCAAGGTCAGGGAAAGTCCACGTGCTGAGGAGCAGGGCAGCTGCTCTGGTTTCCTGGGAGATGAAGGTAGTGCCTTGCCCCCTGGGGAAATGATTTTGGGGAAAACTTGCAGGTGAAGAGGGCGGCTACGGTGGTGGTGGTGGTGGTGGTGCGAGGGCCATGGTGGGGCCGTGGCTCATGGGAGGTCCAGGTGCAGAAGGTGGTGATACTAAGGAGAGGGGCGACGGGCATCCCTATTGCCACGGGACTATGGGCAGAGCGCCCTCTTCTCCTCTGTTGTCTTAGCAACTTCCACAAACACCAACAATGCTAACGAGCAGGTGCATCAGTATCATTGTGAGAGAATTAAAAAGTTACCCAAAAGAAAAAAAAAAAACCCAAGTGTTTACTTGTTGATTTTAAAAGTTTTTAATATGTCACCAGTAATCATCGAGTCTTCTAATGCCCTGGTAACTTCTTGCATCTGTTTCTGACTCATCCTTTTCAGAAGTTTTACACTCTTTCTGCACTTTTTTTTTAAATCAGGAGAAAGACTTCTGATAATTCATGCCCTGAAGAAGGAAATCATACAACCATACAGCACTAATTAGTTCAAGATTATGCTAATAAAAACAATTATCCCCAACCTTTAGGGTTGTGATAGATGTTTACATTTCTCATTTTAACCTTTTACAATAAAGGCAACAGAGAAGATGGACGTAGAAATGCCAACTGCACACTCCTATAGCGCATGTTTGTTGAAAAGCTATGTGGTTTAAAAACTAAACACAATAAAACTTTTCAAAGAGAGCTCAAGGTCTAATTGATATAAATTGCAACCATCTGCTTAAGCTTCTTGAGGAGGGGGGCTTAACATTTCTAAAAGGCAATTTCCCTGGCAGGGCTGCTTTGTGTCCTTACTTGATGACATCTAATGGCAAGCCCCATTCCTACCTCTGAGACCACACGACTGTGTAACCAGCTTGTGGTCACCTCATGGTGGCCCTCTGCAGGAGACAGAGGCCATCTGGTCATAGATGACAGTGCCATGCTTGGATTTAGGGCCACTGAGGTCCCTGGGTAATAGACTATTGGTCTCAACTTGGGAGTCATATTTGGAAGGGACAGGCTGGCCTGGGAGGGTGTTAAAGTGACTTGTGGAGCTGTGGCAGAGATGGCGCACAGAGCCACAGGTTGAAATGACTTCCACTGGGACAGGTTGAGCTCAGCGCAAAAGGGATCAAGAGGGGGTCGAGAGGCAGGTCTGGGCAGTGCCATGGACGACCCCCGAAATTCCACCCCTGCTAATCAGAGGAGCCTGGTTTGCCTCGTTGCTTTTGCATGTTATTGAGTTGAAATTTCACTTTTTCTATCTCTGGGAAATATTATACATTTGCTTAGAAACCAAAGGTATTACTGCTGTTGTTGTTGGGGGGGGGCAGACTATGGTACTCTATGCTTTTAGGATTATAGTTGAGAAAAGTTACCAAAATACAAGCTGTTCTGCCTCTTGGTGTGTGTAGGGGGGTTTATTTGTACCTTTAATTTCTATTTTTCTCCCAGGCTTGGGCACATGAGTCACAGACCCTCACAGACTCTCGTAAAGGAGGGCCGTAGGACACCTGTGTGCAGGGTGTGTGTGTGCAGGAAGCCTGAAGTTGCAGAGGATCATTAGTGGTCCAGCTAGCCACCTGCCCAGGAAGACTTCAGAGGCTTGACCTGAAAGGAAGGAGCCACCGGTTCCCCACCATGACGACTGCCAAGCTATGAGAATGCTTCACCGTCCCATTTAACAGGGTCTAAATATTAAACTGCCAAAGTTGTAATTGGGATTGTTTCTCCAGCCTGAGACAAACACCTGAAGCTTTTTTAAATGACTGTGAAATATGGCTTGTCATTAAATGACCAGATGTGATAAGACCAAGAAAACCTGAAAGAGCTTGAGCATGAAATAACCATTTTTAACACAAAGCAATTTCCTCCCCAGCCACCGAGCAGAGGAGTTCAGATTTTCTTGAAAGAATTCCATCTCTACACTTCAGAAGAAAACTTGGCTAAAGATATTCCTATTATAACAGTCCCCCCTTATTCAGTTTTCCTTTCTGCAGTTTCAATTACCTGCAGTCATCCAAAGTCTGAAATACTAAATGGAAAATTGCAGAAATAAATAATTCATAAGTCTTAAATTGCACGCCATTCTGCCTTTCTAAATTGTGGGGTGTAATCCCATATTGTCTAACTCCATTCTGCTCCATGATGCATCCCTTAGTCCAGTGTATCCACACTATATACACTACCCACCCATTAGTCATTAATGGCTATCTTGGTTATCAGAGTGACTGTCATAGAATTGCACTTCCTAGGTTCACATAACTCTTATTTTACTTAGTACTGGTCCCATTTCACAGGAGTAGTAATGCTGTCAACTGCCATTTACTAAAAATAAGGCTTAAAGTACTTCCCTTATTTATCATCCTTCATGATCCCCAAAAGAGTAAGCAGAGTACAATAAGAAATCTGAGAGAAAACATATTCACATAACTTTTCTTACTGTATGTTGTAATTTTTTTCTATTTTTATTATGTTATTGTCATTAATCTCTTAATGTTCCTAAATTACACATTAAACTTGATCATAGATATTTATGTATAGGAAAACACACAGCATGTATCTGTGTTGATATAGGTTTGTATGTATATATATATGTGTGTGTGTGTGTGTGTGTGTGTGTGTGTATTTAGGTACTATCTGCATTTTCAGGCACCCACTGGAGGTTTTGGAATGCACTTCCTTCAGATAAGGGGTGGAGGCCACTATGTCAACTCTTACAAACCTTATGTTTTGCTCCTAGGGCATTCCTCTACCTTTACGGTAGTCACTCCAACAGAGATAAGTAGCTCTCTTCTTCAGATTGGATGAAATAAAGGGAATCAATCTAGGTAAAATAGGTTGAGACTTAAAATGTTTAATTAGCAACTATTCTTATCTACATTGCCCTTCCTCTTTGAGTGCAAAGTCAATTTGGAAATCAATTTATTTTTTTAAGATGCTCTTCTGAAGCAGGCATGATGTTGCACACCTGTAGGCCCAGTGACTTGGGAGGCTGAGGCAGGGGGACCGTGTGTTGAGTTTGGCAAATAAGTGAGATTCTGTCTTAAAACATTTTTTAAAACTTAAAAGGTGTTTTTCTTGTTCTTCCTCAGCTTCCCCTACACTGACAGGAAATGTTGCTAAAAGTCCTCAAGCCCAGGGTTTTCCCATGGCTGTGCTGCCTCTTGCCTCTTTAAGGGTCACTTCCCCCTTTCTGCTGTCTGCTGTCCCCAGCCCCAGGAGACAATGAGTCAAACCCAAGCCAGCCACAACCACCTTGCTGCCTTTATCCAGGGTGAGGCCCATGCATGTCCAGCAAGGCTGGCTGGGGTCAATGGGGATGATTTCCTTATTTTTCTTTTTCTTCTTCTTCTTCTTTTTTTTTTTTTTTTTTTTTTTTTTTTTTTTTTTTTTGGTGGGGAATACCAGGGATTGAGCCACATTGCCAGCTCTTTCCTGTATTTCATTTAATGACAAGGTCTTACTGAGTTGCTTAGGGCCTCACTAAATTGCTGAGACTGGCTTTGAACTCATGAGCCTCATGCCTCAGCCTCCCGAGAGGCTGGGATTACAGGTGTGTGCCACCGCTCCATCCTGATTTTCTTCTTGATACACAGAAAACAATCCCTGTAAAGCTGACGGCCTGCTGCTGCCTCCACATCCCTCCCTGCTGTGTTCACAGTCTTGGAGGACAAGACTCCTGACCATGAGGTGGTCCATTGTATGCATGGATCAAAATTCATTGACCTGCCCACTAGTTGATGAGCATGTGAGTGCTTCTACCATTTGGCTGTTGTGGACCATGCCGCGTATTAGATTTTGTTGGATCGTCTCTTCTCAATTATCATGACTATTTTTTGATTCATATTTTTAAATATTTTTATTGTTCACAGTAAAAAAAAGGAATCATAATTCACTTTCACAGTTATTTTTGTTATTATTGTTGTGAGACTTAAGAGGTGATGCATATAAAAATCCTCAGAACCCTTAGACTATGTTTGGCATGAAGTCTATGCTCATTTCTTGTGTGCAGTGAGCATCATCAGCACCAGCCTGAAGACTTTGTCCGCCTATCACGCTGTCCTGAGAATGACACCCATCTGCTCTGCAGCATGTTGAATGGAGACCAAACCTGAAGATGGAGATGGCTCTGTCTGATGGTGACTGGTGAAAACTGGGGCCTCTGCAGGGCTGCAACTTCAAGGACCCCGTTCGGGACGTCTCCTTGCCTTTCATATTCCAACTCTCCTTGAGTTGAGGGACTGTGGCTCTCCACTGGCTTTCAAGGAGTCAGAATAGGGGTTGGCTGGATTTAGGCTCCCAGAAGGGTCTAACTAGAAACCCCATGTCATGAACTTAGGAGAGATTTTTGGAGATGACTTTCCCACTTGAGCACCTCTATTTGGTAGAGTTGGGCTACCCAGGAGGCCAACTTGGTCAGTGATAGGAACTGGGCAGACAGGAAATCAGAGCCAGGAACACAGTTGGTCTTAAAGTGACATTCTATCCTGTTTTGAAGGAACTGTCTTCTTATACCCTAAATCTCTACAGCATCAGAATTGTTTTAAAAGCAAGCTTTAAAAAAAATCCAGCTATTCACGATGGAAATCTATTTTCCTTTCATATAAAATATGTTGCTCTTATTTGTCAGTTAAGGGCTGATGGAGCTCTCAGTGCTGTCAGTTTTAAGGCTCCTGTAAGTTTTCTTCATGATCCGAAAGTACTATCAAGGCTCCAGCCATTGCCTGTATATTCTAGTATCAGGAAAGTAAAACAACAGGACCCAAGTCTCACCCTTTCTGGATAGTCACCTACAATACCTTATATTTATATGTCATCATTGGAGGGGTGCTGTGCTCTGGAAGCCATCAAGGAGACTGTCTTTTAACAGAGCAATGACAAATGATGTCCAAGAGGTGTCTGGCTGTTTCCAGTGTGCCTATTCAAATTGGACCCCAAAGAGTTGATTTTTCATCGTATCCTTATTCAAACACAGAAAAGAGCTTTGAATTGTTCTCATGAGGGAGAATACAAGAAAACTATTTTACACACACACACAGAGGTGCAAAGAAAACTCTACACTGTTGAACCCTGAAGGACTGGAGGTCAACATTTACAGGTGATTTTCTACTATGCAGGTGACCTGAAGCTTTAGGATTTGTGTAAACAGATCTTCTTACTGCATTTGAAATTGCAAATAGACTGCTGCTCTTGGCAGCTAGAACTTGCAATGTAGCTGCTCTTTCCTGTATGGAGCAAGAGGCACCAGAAGTAGCTTGCCATTCAGCTGTCCCAGAGACCTCAGCCCTGCAGGCCAGAAGAAGAGGCAGCCACCAAGCTGGACTGCAGAATGTGATCGAGGTTCTCACTCTGACAAATGAGGCACATGGCTCCAGGGTCATCTCTCTGGATCCTGGAAATAGTACCAGATGGTGCCTGGACTGGATTTCTGCTAGCAGACATTTCCCCCCTATATCTGATGAAGAGCAGAAGTGTGCAGAGGCTGCTGGAACTAAAGTCTTGCCATGAGGAAGTGCACAGTCAAACAACCGTCTCCTCAAGACAGCTCACTGATGAGCTGGGTTACCACGCCAAGAAGTTGGTCCTGAAATCCTGCTCCAAAATGACAAAGTGCAAGAAAAGCAGTTTTGCCCTTGACAACACTATAGATGGCACTCCATTCAGCTCCTGTGTTAAGATATTCAGGAAATATTCAGCATCAGTCCTGTGCTGCTGTGGCCTGGGTTGTGGCTGGGGAATGTTGGAGAGGGAGTCACCTGTAGGTGGGGGATCCAGGAGCTGCTGTCCGTCCTGCATCCCCAAATACACGCAGTCCATTAAAGCAAGCTTTGAGTTGATTTGAGTTCTTCTTAATTATAAACATATATAGGCTCACTGCAGAAAATACATGTGGAAGTGTGAAGTTGAGAATGTAAAACATCTCAACAAGGGAGCTAATATAAACGTGTGTGTGTGTGTGTGTGTGTGTGTGTGTGCGCGCATGTGCACACCAGCATGTGTGTGATCTCCCCCTACAGCTCACAGTTCCCTGTACCTTCAGGTCAGAGGAACTCAGCCTAGAACCTGGGATATCCAGGAGGAAGTTGGCTCCCTGCACTTGCTAAAGGTGGCAAATCTGAATAAACCTGGGAAGCCCAGCAGTCGTGGTGCCCAGGAAGGGGTCCCCTAGGCTTCACCATGTGCCCTGAAACCACTGGGCTGCTTGACGGCAGACCTGATCTTCCTCCAGCATGGGATGACCTGAGAACCTGCAGTAACAAAGCGGGGTGTGCCCTTTCCAAATGTGCTAATGAACACCAGTTGTGGAGACAGATAAGCAAGCTCAGGACGGCCTGAGCTTAATTGATTCGTTGGCTAGGAAATTAAGGCCCTGAGCAGAGTGACACACAGCGGATACCAGGTGGGACCTTCTTCGAGGGCTTATTAGGAGAAGAGATCCAGGTAACAGACTGGAACAAACCAATACAGAGGGTGGCGCTGGCCCGCTCAGGCTCTGGTGGGTGGGTTTCCTGGCAGGGTGCCCTTCCTGTTTCTCTCTGCCCGAGAGGGTTCCCATAACACAACAGCCTGACATCTAGGATTTCTGTGCTTGAAGCCACAGGGCTGCTGTGCAGCTGGGGGAAGCTTGTGTTCCAGATTCCAGATTCTAGAACCCAGAAGATAAAGCCAGACAGGACATCTGTCCCCAGTGAGTGCTAGAATGCCTTGGATGAGTCCTCAGATACCTGGGAGCCTTTGGCAGAGACAGAGAGTCCCACCCACGTCAACGTCTTCTCCTACTTCCCAGACTTGCCTGCAGCTGAATCAGAAGTTGTTTGATTCCTTTTGGAGAACAAGTGTCCTCTGTCACTTCTGCTGGGAGAAAGTGCTTAATGCTGGTGTGTCTTTCCCATCTGTCTCTCTTTCCCCTCCCTGGGAGGAACCCATGGGCCCCTTCTCCAAGGCAGAAGGTGGCTGTGGGGTCCCAGCCCAGGTGCACAGGTGGGAGCCTCTACAATTCTAAGACCCTGGGATTCCTCGCTGTGTGGCGGTAGATGTGGACAAACACCCCTATGAATCTGGAATGCATCTCCTCTGTGCCCTCCCCAAAGCCTGCTCCAAGAAAAATAAAAATGGCTGTTTTTTTAGACCACACAATCTAGGAATAGAATCTCTGTGTTCCAGCCCAAGGCTACTGTGGAAGAGGCAGAAATGTTAGTCACCAGATTCTAAAATAGACTTGGTACATTCACAGTGGCTCAATTCCCAGCTCAGACGGAGGGTTGCAGCTCTCGGGGCTCACGGTGATGGATGATGTGCATGTGGACTAAGTAGATTTCATAAATCATAAGAAAGTTTTACTGACTCCACTGTGACTAGGGCTTGAGCCAGAGCCTGACATTTCACACATCCTATATTAAGAATAATGGGTCCTTCTGGGGCAGGGGATGTGGCTCAAGCGGTAGCGCGCTCGCCTGGCATGCGTGCGACCCGGGTTCGATCCTCAGCACCACATACTAACAAAGATGTTGTGTCCGCCGAGAACTAAAAAATAAATATTAAAAATTCTCTCTCTCTCTCTCTCTCTCTCTCTCTCCTCTCTCTAAAAAAAATAATAAAAAAAGAATAATGGGTCCTTCTTTGATCATTTACCCAATAGGGAGGATAAAATAGCAGAGCTGAAAGGACTTTCAAAATGATCCTGATGAATCCCTATAGTGTAATCCAAATATTATATGTTCCTTGGACTGTGATGGGCCCTGGGAATAAAGGGACAAATGGGACCCTAGACACTTCCTCAAGGAGCTTCTACTTGCAATACAATTAACATAGCAGCTGGACATTTAAAGATGCAGACGCTGGACTCATGTAATGGGCAAGGGATTTGGGTGATGGTGCTCAGCTCAGCCTGGATCCAGAGGAGACCTCCTAAGGAATGACAAGCCAGGTGGATGATAAGGGATGTCAGGAAAACCAATACAGGGAGATGCTCCAAGCACAGTGACTGTGAAGGGTGAGCCTGGGGAGCACGGGCCCAGTGCCCTCTGTTGCAGAGGGTCTTGATTCTTCCTGTGTGGACCTCTGTGGCACTTAGTTGGATATTGCTGGAGGGAAGCTGGGGAAACGGCAGTGTAGGCCACTGGGTAGCATCGACCATATGGGGAATCTAACTCCGTAAGAGTGGGCTGCATTCTAGGTTCCTGGTAAATGATAAATTGTTTCAAGGGCTCAGAAGGCAAGCGATCATAGGTTGCATTCAATGAGCGGGTTTGGGGGAAGGTCTCTTGGAGAGATGTGCGAAAACAGGCAAGTTAATACAGACACATGGAGGGGTCACGTTCTCTAACGATTTTAGTGACCCGGGTGCGCAGTTGGAGTGCACCCAGGAGGCTGAAGATGCCCATCGGGAAGACAGTCAGGCTCTCTGGACTGTGCCTGTTAAGGGGCTAATGACTTCATACATGAAAACCAATGCCCAAGAGAGAGAAATGATTGCTGCTGAGACACCTGGAGTCGCAGGTTCCACATGGGGAGAGGCACCGGGCTGGAGCTTAGGAAGAGTTCCAGCCAAAAATAAAGAGTGAATTGCTGCAGGGAGGGCCTGCTGGTTAGCACAGAGGCACACTGTGGGCATTTGGGCCTGGCCTTCTGAAACCACCTGGGGAGACAGAGGCCTCGGCCAAGCACAGGAGTGGAGAAGGCAAGGAGGTAGACACACTTCTGCAGCAGAGAGTCCTGATGGAAGAAGAAGCCCAGGGCTCAGAAAGCTTAGCCACAGCTGCTCTGCAGGGGCATCCCAGGCAGGAGCTATTGTGCCACCTTAGAACTCAGACATGTCAAGATGAGGAACCCGAATGGGTTCCCCCAGGAGCAGAGTGTTAATCTGAGTTCATGTTTCCCTATGCTTTGCTTTTATGCATCCATGCTTCTTCTTACTGAGGCATAATATAGTCACCCTGGGCAAGTAGCAAGACGGTGTGGAGGGGCATCTGATGATCCACAGATGGCCAGATTCTCAAATAGTGTGCTTGAATTTGGGTATTAAATGTCATAAGGGTTCAAATATTGGAATATTTCCAATAAGGAAAAGAAAATCATTGTAAAAAATATTGTAAACACCTGGTTAAATATTAAATCTGTGTTGAGATGGAACTTTATATGTGTTTCCAAAAACAGTGTAGAACATCATCTGGTGGTTGATATCTTCAATACGTGAAGAACTTTAGGTAATGAAAAAGCAAAGCATAGATACAGACCACTTATTAAAGAAGACACAAAATTGGACAGAATTCTTGAGCTATTCCAATAACAAAGCACACCAAAGAGACCTTCTAAACTGATACGATTATTAAGTTATATGCAAAATTTCACACGTGGATAATGATCCACCTTGGTAAAGAGATCATTTATTAGTGCAAACTGCTGAAGACATAGTCTATTAGTACAAACTCCCCATATGGACCTTCCGGAGCCTTAACAATATATAACTTTTAATTCACCTTATTTTTATATTAACTCCAAGAGTTTAATCACATAATAGATATATTTCAGTTCCAACATAATCATTGCTAGATTGTTTCAATAACGAAAATCAGGGACAAACTAACACAATGTGTTATCGATCATCATTTATAATCTGATTGCTTTCTTGGTCCACAATTGACAGAACCAAAGACTAGACCATTCACAGCAAAATCTGAACAGAGTTGCCTCTGAGTATTAGACCAGCAGGCAACTTTGAGTTTCTTTTCTCTGCTCCTCTGTGCTTTCCAAATGTTTGGCAGAGCCCACCTCTGCCCTCACCCTCTGCACTCAGCTCACCTGGGCTGTACCCAGACTTGGTCCCATCTGCAGTGACATCACAGGACCCCCCTACCACCACTGTGGATACAGTTGAGAGCAGAGCTTGCTGGGCCCTCCTGCTGGCCCCTCCTGCTGGCCCCTCGGACCTCTGTGGAGTTCAGTCCTTGGCTGTTCCACCACTGATCCACCTTCACACCAGGCTGCACCACACAGAACCCCGACAGGTGCAAAGATCACCCCTGGGAGACATTTTTGTAATGCAGACAGAGAGGCACTCAGGAGAGAGGCTTAGGGAAAGAAGGAAAGAGACATGTATGGAGATTGTCATGCACTCTGCTCCATGAGTCTTGCTAGGGAATTTGCCACAGCCCTTCTAGGGGCACATGATGGGGTCCTCTGGCTCTAGAGCCCCCAGGGTGGTGTTTTGCATCTAACACTGAGATCCGACCTCCCTGCTTTCAGAACACACAGCTCAGAGAGTGTTGGGCCCTGAGAGAAGTGGGACAGTGACTTCTAATGTTGCTCCTTGGATGGGATTGCATGCTGATGAGCTGGAACAATGGAGGGTACATTTACCTGCCCTAACCCGTGCATGCCTAAAGATGTGCTGTGGCATTCAGGAGAATGAGAAAAATATCAAAATGAATAAATTTTACTCCTCTCTAGGGAAAACACTTTAAGACACCTCAATATCAGTTTTTAATCACAGGAGAAAGTTCTTTTGAATTAGACACAACATCCCATCCCCCAGTCTCCAAAAGTACCGTATGCAAAAAGCAAGTGACTTCTTTTGGCCAGCACACTAAAAGGGACCCATTGCTCTGTAGGCTCTCTCCTCACCTTTGCTCTGGAAACAGAGAGAGCCACATTGCTGTGTGTCCATTGGGGAGGGATCCCTGCAGCAGCCTGCACACTGGTTCCTCCCATTTCCAAGTAGCCTGGGTCAGTAGTGTGCTTCACCAGCTGTCAGCAAGGACAGTTGAGAAATCACTTCAGGAATAAAAAAAAAAGAAGAAAGAAAGAAAGAAAGAAAAGAAAGAGAGAAATACCAGTGTTTATTTGAGCTTCGGTGCTGGGGGTGTTCTGCTCAGATAGCGAAGCTCAGGGGTAAGGAGCGTTGGCCCAAGAAGACACACTTCTTTTAGGATGACACAAAGGAAAAGAGAGAAAACCTTCCTAAATGCCAGCTCTACACAGGAGGCCCAAAATAGTTGGTCTATGATTTTATCCCGTGTTTCTCATTTAAAGTGAGAGATGCTAACCACACACACATGCACACACCATGCATGGCAGTGCCAGCCACATCGGGGAGGAGCAGAGGCCCTCTGGCAGCTGTTCCCTCCAGATTCACCAGGTCCTGGGAGTCTCCCTTCTGCTGCCCCCAAACCTCCACTCATTTGTGTTCCCTGCTTGGGTCTTTAGAGCTGTGGATATGTGATCCCAATATGCTTTGGAACATGCTTTGTTGACTGAACTGAGTGGATGGAACAAGACACAGCTGTGGCACCTCCAAGGTGCCCACCAGCTGATGAAGGTGCGCCCCGCCTCAGGACACTAATCAGCCATGAGAAATGAAACCAGGTCTTGTGTAACAGCCTCGGGGCACCGCAGGTTACTGCATTCAGTGAAAGGAGCCAGGCGCAGGATGACAAGCCGGCATGCTCTCACCCTGTGGGACCTGAACAAGCCCATGTCATGAAGTGAGTACAGAGTGGAGGCCAGGTAGAGTGAAGGCCAGGTAGAATGGAGGGCAGAAAATGTAGGTGCAGGAGGTGACGTTGAAGGTGCTCAGTTCTAGGGTGGCTAGAGCAAGGGGTTCTAGTGGGCCACTCCCAGCAGGCAGACGGAAAAGATCAGTAATGTCCTCCATAATATCTCCAAAACCTTAGAAGGAAGGATTTAGAAGGTTTTCATCATAAAGTCATGATGAACATCCAAGGAGATAGATGGTTGACCTGATCTCAACATTACACAATGTGTGGCATTGAATATTGAATTTACATGGGGCACCATCAATATGTACGACATCTGATGGTCTTTTGTATGACTTTAAATATATCTGTCAAGTGAAGAAAGTTAAGAATCATTAAGGGCAGAAGAGCCCTGCATCTATAGACAGCAAGCCCATGCTCTCTCCCTGAGGACCATGGGTGGCGGTGCTGGGTGACCAGGCTGGCAGCTGCTTCCTGTGTCAGCTATTCCTCCAGCCAGTGTGTGCTGGAGTTCCCAGGCTCCAGGAGGCTGTGCAGAGGTGGGGCATGTGCAGCTCTTTCCTGGACAACGAGGGGGTCGGCAAGGGCTCCAAACACGCACTCTCCTCCCTGATGGTTCTCACAGTCGGTGGCTATCTTATGAGAAGATATTCCTCACGTTGATGTCATGGATGTGGTGTTTGTAAAGTCAACAGAAAAGCATCTCTGTGTTGATTTGTATAAGCTAAATTGCCACAGGTAGAGCCCACATAAAAAATTATCTGGACTCATTAATAATGTTTAAGAGTCTAATAGGGCCCTAAGGCTAAAATGTTGGAGAATCACTGTTTTAGGGCTAAATGAGAAGTTTAAGTGGGCTGTGGTGCTACACACCAGGTACTGGGGAGCCTGCGGGTGGAGGATCACTTGAGCTCAAGGTTTTAGATCAGCCTGGGCAACATAGCCAGACGCCATCTCAAAAACAAACAAATAAATAAACAAAACCTTCTTTGAGTGGCTTTCTCTGAAAGCAAGTTTTCTGAGCATTCTGAGATGCTGTTACTTTGCATTTATGGCAATATGTTATTCACCATGGGAGTGCTTCACCTAACAAGCAGGCTCTCACCGAGAGGGGTGCACACACCCACTCGTGTGTACACACACAGCTATCGGCAGTTCTGCTCTCTGGCCTCCTAGATCAGAACACCTGCTGTCCCTCCTTATGTCAGCAGAACTGATCATCCTGTTTCCTGCCTCTGCAGATGTTAGGGATGACGTCACAGTGAACCTCGATCTTCAACTCGACTGGGTTGAGAGGTGTCTGGGAAATCAGAAAGCATACTTCTGGGTGTGTCTTGGAGGGTCCGGAGAAGATTGAGGAGGGCGTCAGCAGAATGAGTGCGGAAGCCCAGCCTTGAGCGTGGGCACACTGTCTCATTGGCTGGGGGTCCTGAGGACACAAGAATTCGGGAGAGGAGACCCTCCATCAGCCCAGGAGCACCCTTTTGGAGCTGGTCTGTCCTCACTGCTGCGACCACTGGACCTCAGGTTCCTGTCCTTCAGCCTTGGAACGTGGACTTGCAGGAACAGGATTCCAGGGACTTCTAGGTCCTGAGCCTCAGACTGGGCCTGCATCCTTGGCCCCTCCTGTTATGATGCTCCCACCTTCATGGATTGAGCAGCTATTTGTTTCCCTGCCTCTGCGGCCTGCATATGGTCAGCATGGGTCCTCCTCAGCCTCTTGACATGGGCACCAACCTGGTAAGTTCCTTCGCAGTGATATGCATCCTGTTGATTCTTTATCCTCTGGAGAACCATGATGGATACAGGGAGAAGAAACCAATGCACATCCCCAGAAGACGAAGCACTGGGCCTGAGGAGCTGGCCATGAGGCTTCTTATACTATGCAAGACCAACTTCAAGTTCCTGCTGTGGACCATGAGCCCAGTAGGCACTGACCCATGCTCCCCTTACCAGCCCCTCGGCTCTGGTGCCCTCTGGGTGTTGTAAGACACCTGGTCCCCCAGTGTGTGAAGGGTTGACTGGACTTTGCCCCCTTGTTATAGAGTCAATGGTTGAAAATGCAGTTCTGGCCATTTCCAGGAGCTGTTTATCCGTGCAGCAGTTTGCACGGGCCTGAAGCTTAGAATGGCTTTCTCCATCAGCGCTCAGAAGTCAGCAGGAAACATTTTAAGCCAAGAGGCACACTATCTGTATTTCTAGAGACTTATATTTGGCCTAGAAGTCATAGTCTCATTATAGTTTCACTTTATTTTTTTTAATTAGAAAGTTTTAATTTAGATTTTATAATAAAATTTCTAATGAAACTGAGATGAATGGGGAATTGATGCATCTTAAAGGCCATTGGATTTCCACTGGTTGAACTGGTCTTCAGGGTCCTCTGTCTTCCTGGCCAACTTCACCTGTATTTAGTGCTGATAAAATCCACTCACCTCTATAGGGAACTCTTTTGATGCTCATATCTAGTCTCATAAAACAAAGCCTTGAGTCCTGAGGTCCCCAAATGGCCTGGTTTGAGTCTTCAATCTGGTTTTCTGTACTCGGGAAGTAGAGTACAGTACACCTGGCCCTGTTCTTGTGCCATTGTTTATTAATTCATATTTTCCTGCCCATCCAGCAGGACACTAGGGCAGCCACTCATCCCCTAAAGAGACTGGGACACCTTTTCCCTGCAGTGCCTGGTCCACGTAGCTCATCACGTCCCAGCCCTGCTTGCCTATGCACCCAGGCCCCAATGCCTTGCTCTGCTCCATGGCATCTTACCCCCTTCTCCTGAGCTCCCCCATCCCTTCCCTGAGTACATGGAGACTCTCACCTGCAGGAGCCATGTGGGTGCCACCCCAGCCTGCCCCTGACCTCCCTGGTGACTGCTCCAGGTGTGCAGACCTTGGCCCTGGGGCTGTAAGTGGAACCCAGCAACCACTGGGAGTGTGTGTGTTGGGGTCCAGGTGAACAGCCTTGTTCTGCAGCTCTGATCAACAGCAAATCCAGTAGATACTGCAAACTGGATACAGGGGATTCAGGCCTGTCTCTCCTGGGAGGGGAGCGGGAAACACCTCCCTGGAGTTGTGTATGGGTGACATCTGTGTTCTCTAAATCTGGTGGCCTGTGTGGCAGGCATTAACTAAATAGATGTGAAGCAACGAAGGAAGCTGGACTCTTCAGAGTCACCTTCCCCTGGGAGGCTGGGGTGGTCAGGGAAGCCCTTTGATCTGAATCCAGACAGTGCCACACACTCAGTTTTTGGACTGGAGCTGTTGGCTTTCCTACTGCTGCTGTCCACGTTATGGGTGGGCATGGGTCACCTGGAGGACTCATGGCCATGGTGTGCAGGCCTGAGAATCTGATCCTATGAAATCCATATAATTCTTACAGGCAATTACAGGGCAGCATCCCTCCTCGGAAAAGCCAACACCTGAAACGCTCCAAAGTCTGGAGCGCGTTGTGCACCAGCAAGATGCCACAAGTAGAGAATTCTACCCCATGGAATGCTTCATGCACAAAATTATTAAAGACACTCTATTAAATTACCATCAGTCTATGTGTATAAGATGTATGTGAAACTAATTGATTTTCTGTTTAGAATTGGGTCCTATCCCAAGATATCTCATTATATGTACATAAATATTCTAAAATCCCAAAAAAATCTAAAGTTTGAAATACCTTTGGTTCCACGCATTTCAGATATACATATATTACACTCACTCACACACACACAAATATACATATTTACATACATACATATAATACATATATATGATTTTTGTAGTATAGTTATATATAATTACATTATGAAATTACCTAATTTGTATATAACAGGTATTTCCTGTATATAAATCAACCACTTTGTTTCTAATCTAACACTATATGGATAAAAAGGCAGTGCTGTCTTATGCAAAGGTCTATTTTGCCTTCTTAAAGGGATTTTCAAGAATTAATTCAGAGCCAGTGGCACTATTTCCTCACATGCTAATGTTAGAATCAAAACCCTTGCCCAGGGGGCTGGGCTTTGGCTCAGTGGTGGAGCACTTGCCCTGCACACCTGAGGCCCTGGGCTCCATCCCCTGCTCTACAAAACAAACAAACTACACCTGCCAAGATGGCGGGCCTCTGCTCCATTCATGATGCATGTAATATGTGTAAAATATGGGGATTTTAGATAGATAGCAACTTGACCAGGTATCCAACTCATCTCTATGCCTTGCTCCCAGTATCTTGTTATGACAAAGAGAAAAGAAAGAAAGAAAGAAAAAGAAAAACTGCACTCAGACCCCATCATATTTGTGAGACCAGCTCTAAAGCACAAGCTTAGCAAAACTGTCCCCCCTGAGGCCGCTGGGTGCAGATGCTCCATGGTGAGTGGGGACGGTGGTGTGGTGCCTGGCTGCCCCAGGTGGTGCAGGACATTGGACTCGCCTGCTCTGTACAGTCACCTCCATGATGGGGTGGGAACAGTCTTCCCCAAACCATTCAATAAGGCAGCAAGCAGCGGGCAGCAGCCCAGCCCTGAGAAGGCAGGTGGAGTGAGGGGAAGGAAGTCGGCCATCAGCAGAGACCACAGGGCCAGCAGCACGCTGCCCCTCAGACCAGGGCAGTCAGCTGCAAGGTTGATGGGCACCTGTTTTCCCTTCTTTGGGGAAATTGCTGGGTGGGTCATGTGACAATCCGATGCTTAACCTACTAAGGAACTGCTAAGCCATTTTTGATAGCCACTGCCCCGAGTTACATACCCACCAGCAAGGTACAAGTGTTCCCATCTCCCCGCTCATTCACCAACACTGATCCCTCCCTCCCTCCCTCCCTCCTGCCCAGGACAGCACCTGTCTCCTATCTGCTGAGCTGGAAGTCCAGCAGGAGGCTAAATTGAGGCCCAGGCTGGAGCAGCTGTGCCACAGAACTGTCAGGGGAGATGTCACGAAGCTTTTTAAGTTGTCTGAAGAGAAAGGAGGGAAATAGTGCTGGGGATGCAGGACTCTTTCATTTTATGACATCTCCTTTATGACCATCCACAGCAGAGTCTCAGAAATAAGAGCTAGTCACAGACTTAGAGGAACCAGTTTGAGCTGCTTAGTTAGGGATGTCCACACCCGTGAATGTCCACTCTCCGAACCCAGACCTGTCTTCTTCTCCACACTGCAACTTGCGTTCTTGTCCCAAGCACCAGCCTCTTTCCACAAGTGCCTCAGGGTCATGATGAATTTAGGAAATAGAGCAGAGGAGACTCAATGGATAAGAAAGTGTGAAGAATCAATCAGGAAAAATGGAACCAGTCTCTCTCCTTGACGGTGACCAATGGAGGAGTGAAGGGGCGTGGTCATGTGGGAGAGAGCATGGTAGACTAATGTGGACATTGTTATTTCATTGCTCTCCAGTGGAGATTTTGCCTCAGACTTATGGAAACCATGGCTTTGGCAGATGCTGCAAGACATGATTTGACAAGTGGTTTTATGAGTCCTTGTGCCCATGCTGTGTTGCTTTGGGGGTGCTTTGGCATCAGGGAGGGGCTCTTCCCACGTGAATCCCCAAGTCCAGTTACAGAGCTGACCGTACTCTTGAATGTTCTGGTCATATCCATCAACACACTCCTTCTTTCCACTGAGGACCATTTGTGTGGGAGTTCCAGAAACCTGTTTCCAAAGAACTTGAATGTAAGAAGATTCGGGCAGATGCCCCCACTGTGCTGACCAGTGGAGGAGAAGAGGCTCAGGTGGAGGCTGTCCACTGGGCAATTTGGATCCCATAACTGGGGAGTCTTTTCACAGAAAGGTGAGCAGCTCACGGAGGAGTCCTGATGAGTCCCCAGGCAGAGGACCTAGACGACAAGCTGGGATTGGCAGAAAGATGCCTGTCTTCTCCTTGCTGAGCTACACTAAGAGCAGACAGGCCTGATCCGTCCAGCGTGGAAGGCAAATCCAGACTCAAGACACCTGACCACACGGCAGTGGGCCTCCAAACACAGGGAGGACTCAACACAAAGCAAGAGCTTCCTCCCCAAACCACCGAGGGTCTACCCCCTTCTGCCTCCCCCAAGCTCTTGGTCTATGGAAAGGCTCCTGGACTGGTCCCCAACCCACACTGTTGGAATGGGACCAAGCAAATTCCCCTGCCTCATTCATGATAGAGTCCCATGTGGGGAGGAAGAACTGGATGTTGTGGAAAAGCTTCAGTAACATTAGAACAGAAAGAACACACAGCTTCGAGAGGCAAGAGAAGACACATTTTACCGAGGATTTATTGAGGGAAACAAGTGGGATTTTGAATAAATTCCTTACACAGCCCAGACCCTGTCCCCACAGACGAGGCTGCTTCTCTGGGAGGACGTCAGGGTCGTTTTCTCTTTCCACGGCTGAGCAGATGATCCCTAAATGTTGTCTTTGATCCTCATGTATTTTAGACACTGAAGGAATCAGGAAGAGAAACCTGGGAGAAGGTTAAAAAAATGGAACAGTAAAAGTGCGGTGGGTGATCAGTGTGAGGGAGGAACCGGTTCAGAGACCCCCGCGGGCAGGTCTGCAGTGGCGCTGGCTTAGAGACCTCACGGGGAGGCTGTGCGGGTCAGGACCCCTGGAGCCAGGTGGGCAGCTTCCCCTGCTCCGTTCACGCCTCTCATGCCGAGCAGGAATGGGGACTCTGTGCTTCTGGAGGCCAAGGGGACTCCTCATTACTATCAACAGCAAAGAGAGATCTATTATTAATGTCCTCATAAATATTTAACATTCAGAAACCAGACACCAAAGAAAGCTCTCAAACATCCACAGGGCTGGCTGCTGCTCCTTGGAGATTTCTCCCTTGTGTTACCAACATGGAAATTAAACATTTTAAATTAGAAAAAAAAAATAGACCAACCCCAAATATAAACAATTCACTCTAAAACCAATGGATTCCAGAGGTTAGCTTCTGATTATTAAGGAAGCTTCTCTGAGCCACCTTACTCTCTCTCTTCTCTCTTCATATATTTTTTTTTTCTTTTTTCTTTCTGTGTTCTCTTCAGGGGCTGGTACCAGGCTTATTTCTAATCAGTAATTGGTTGTTATTGTTGTTTTTTTTCCACACACACTTTAGTCATTTAGTGCATAAATGTTCGGAAGTTAATTTTTAACTTATATGCAGACCACCCACAAACTGCTTAAACAAAGGCTTGTTGGTATGAAAAGATGCTCCACGAACATCAGCTATTATTACCATCATGAGTGCACTGTGGGAAACAGCCACATAGCCAGGTGCAGTGGTGCACATCTGTAATCCCAGGTGGCTGGGGAGGCTGAGGCAGGAGGATCATGAGTTCAAAGCCAGCCTCAGCTATTTAGTGAGGTCCTAAGCAACTCAGAGAGACCCCGTCTCTAAATAAAATATAAAAAGGACTGGGGATGTGGTTAAGTGTCCCTGGTTTTAAGCCTCAGTACCAAAAAAAAAAAAAAAACAGCCACATTCTAGTAAAGCAGAAGAACCCATCCCTTCCTCCAAACCCTTGTTGACTACTCCCACATCAAGGAATGCTGAACTTAAAACCCGATTTACAGAAACAAATACAAACCAGGACTCGGCTCCCTCCGATGGAAGTTTGGGGAGCTGAGGACAAGCAGGAGGACTTGCAGAGGGTGAACTGGGAACTCACACATTCCAAAATTCCATTATGTTGAGGATTCATTTTTCACATCGGCTTTAAAATAGCAGAGCCTTGTCTTCGTGCATCTCCTTTGTCAGGACGCCTTGTGGGGGCCATTCCTGGTGCAGAAGCCTCCCCAGCTCTGTCATGCAGCAGGGAAACACCTTCAAGCCTCACAGGCCTCCTGGCAAGATTCAGACCCACTCCATGGTGCCAACTGTTTTCAAGATCTCTTCCTTGTAGCCAAGAATGCCTCCTTACTAGGCAGGGGGTGGGCACAGACACCGTGTCCTCACCGGACTCCCTGCCCTGCAGCTCCATAATCCAGGCTTTCTCCAAAGAAGATTTTTCTTGCCCATGTATCTCAATCCTTCTGTGTTCTGTAAAAGGGTCGATGGCTTTGAGCATTACTGAATCACTTTTCTCGGAGTTGGAACACACACACTGGGGATTTTTGATGTTGATATCTGGCTTCACATGTGTAACTCGAAAGGCTCGTTGAAGCACCCACTATAAATCTCAGTTCCTCGGCCTGGACCCCAGGGTCTGTTTAATCCTCCGGATGAGACCAGCTTGGACCAGAGCTAAAGGGAGCAGTGGGACACTTGGAAACTTCCATCTTGCCTGGCTCATGGCCTAGGACTGGGTAGTTCCTTAATGGCGGCATGGTTTCAATGCCCAAGGGCTTTCTGTTTGTTCCTATTTTGTTTTAACTCATTAACTCTCAACTCTTGGAGGGACATAGCTTTGACTTTAAAGCATTCTATTTACAAATTCATGCAAACTGTAGAATATATGGTTGACTTTAAATGTTTCAAAGAGTAATTTTGACCAGGAATCATTTTCCTCCTTTATGTAGACTATGGAAATGAAATTGTGTATGTAACATATGCTGTCATTGCCAAATGCACAAAAACTCGTGTGAAAGTATTCTAAAATAAATGAAATGCTATCCCTGCACGCTAATGCACTCTACCTTGATAGATGAGAAAAAAAAAATTCTGCAAAAGTCTGATGTTTTAAAGCATTATGACCATGTAATTATAATTTTAAAAGGTAGTGCCTACCAAACCCTGATGATCCATGAAACAATTTCCTAAGTCCACATCAGTGCCTTTAACCCTCACAGCAACATTAGGAGGGGAGGGTTATCATGGCTTCTTTGTTTGTGGATGAAGAGACCTACAGGGAAGTGAGCCTCTTACCTAAAGTGAAGCCAGTGAGAGAATTAGATGTCACACCCAGACAAGTCCTATCTACAAGCTAAGGGTGGTCACCAAGTTGCCCACCACAAGCTCAACAGATCAGGGCTACTTCTGGGGAGGGACTGGGACCCAAGGTGGGACTGGGACCTCATGCTGAGCTGGGCAGCAGGTGGAGCTTGGTAAGCCTGAGCTCAGAGTCACCATTCCCCACTGGGGTGAGCACAGGGTGTGTCTCAGGCAGCTTTCCAAGTCAGGCCCTGGTGCAGAACAAAGCAAGACAAGCCTCTGGGAACGTGTGCTGTAGCTGGCGAGGTGAACTGTGTGGCGAGTTGAACTGCAGGCAGACAAACCATCCAGGGGATTGCAAATGGGAAGCAGATGGTGGGGAAATGACAGAAACGTCCAAAAGGCCCTGCCCCTGGGGACCTTCCCGTCACTGTCCAGTGGCTGGGAGGCCTTCACCCTAATGCCCCAGGAGGTATTGTCTGAGGGCCTGGACTACAAGTCTTCTGCTGAGTGGGCAGAGGGAAGGCCTGGGGATGGCCCGCGAGTGAAGGATAAGGGTAGAAAATGAGAAGTAGAAGCAGGGCTTCAACCACAGGGACTCGACCACGGGGCCTTGACCTGCTCAGTGTCAACAAAGGATCTCGAGTGTGGGCCGTGGAAAATGGAGAACAACACAGAGACATTTTCAAGTAAAGCTGAGACCAGGTGGGACTCTGTACCCTGAGGGGGCAACAGTGACCCAGAACTAGCTCTGTGAGTTTGATATATAGGGTCTCACAATCAGGAAGTTAAACTGGAGGGGCACTGTGAATTGTGCAAGGCTTTTGGGGGAAATCTCATGAAAATCAAAAGGAGATCAGGAAAGGAAAGAGACCAAGTGGTAGGAGGCAGGCAGGAAGGGGTAAGTGCCAGGGAGTGATATTGTCCAAATTATATTATTATATTGTGTGCCTGAATGAATATATGACAGTAAGTCCCATCATTATGTATGACTCTAATGCACCAATTAAAAAAAAAAGTGAGGGGCGGGAAGAGATTTCTTTGTGCACTACAAAGTTGCAAGGCTCGCAACATTTCTGTGGCTGTCCTGCTGCACCCAGGAAGCCCATTGTCCTGGAACGTCTGATACCTGTTGGCATCAGAGCCCTGAGTCAAGGCTGATACCATCTTCACCTTTTGGCACCGAGTGTTTCCCAGGCTTGGCTTTTGCCAGCAGGATCAGCCAATGGCCAGAGCTCATCCACTCTCCAGATCATTCTAAGCAGAATGGAAAGCTACAAGGGAGTTTGGGGTATGAAAGTTATGATTCACTTTATGCTTTAAATTAACCTCTTTGCCACACAGTAGAGAGCAGATTATGGGAATATGTGTACAGCTAGGGTCATAGACAGGTAGATAGGTGTAGATCTGAGAGAGAAAGAAAGGTGGGTGGGTTGGCACGTTGGAGATGTGGCCTGCACTTAAGTGGCCTTGGATGTTTCTTTGTAGGTTCATCTTCTCTTGCCTCGGGAGGCAGGTGATGCCAGGGAACTTCTGCAAAGGATGTGGCTTTAAGCTCTAATATCCCAATCATAAAAGTACACTTGTCAGCCTGGTGGCATTGAAGGTAAGGCCTTTTTGCAAGAGGAATTCTGAGACTTGTTTTTAATTCTTCAGCATCAGTTTCCCTGACAATCAGGTTACTTCCTCAGAGGTGAAAGACATGTTCAGAAGCTAATTTTTAAAGTCGAGAAACTGCACAGTTACTAGTTTCACTGCCAAACCTCTTTGAAAATATATTTATTTGGGTTCCAAAAAGTATTTTGTCTCTATTCACCATTAAGAAACCATAATAGGACATATAAACAGGAAAGCCAAAGAAACTTAAAGAGATGGACCAATGTTGATTTAGATACAGATGTAGCATAGAATTAAGGTAGATATAGATATTAAGATAAATGTAGATATGCGGGTAGGTATGGAGCAGACACAGAGAAGGTATAGTCACAGATATGGAATATACATATGTATGAATGTAGATAAAGAAGACGGATGATAAGATAGATAAATGGGAATGTGGGAAAGAGATACAGAACAGGTACAGATGCATAGCTGTATAAAATGTATTGATATACAGCACAGATTTTGGATGTAGAAAAAGAAGACAGATTAGATATATCTATCCATAGATGGATCCATAGATTGATTGATAGGTAGATAATGTGCTGCAGATTGTGTAGAAATGTAGACATAAAAGTTAAATGGTTTTCGTGCTGTTTAGCTCAGCCATTAATCTGCCTAACTCACACACGGGTCCTGAAAATAAACTAGATAAAACCAGAAAAAGGTGAAATTTTCAGCTACAATGATCCATTGCCAAGATTCTCAAAAGGTAAATAAAAAGAAAAAGCTGTGCTTGGCACGAAATCACTGTTTCAATGATCCTAAAAGACTCAGAACCCCCGGGGCCAGGCAGGGGAAGAATAGTCCACTGGGATCTTCTGTCATTGCCTGGCCCCGTGTTATTTTCCTGGACCAGGCATCGAGGTCTTTCTCCATCAGAAGGGCCATCTCACACTGAACTGTGCTCAACTAGTAGAGAATTCTCCTCCCTGGTCCGTGAGCACCATGGTCTCTGTCCTCCAGAGACAGGAGCCCACAGCTCATCGGAGGTAGGAGGTTAAGTGTGCCTGGCATTTCACCCCAAACCCTCCTCTGAACGTCTTCCTCTGTGTGTTCCTCCAGGTGGGGCTGTACCTGCTTGCATTGCTTCAAAGGTGCCAGGAGAAAACATATGTATCTCTAACAGGCACCCAAATGTCCAGCCTCAAGGAGAATGCGTTACATTTCAACCCCACATTCAGGATGCACAGCTGTACTCATTCAGTTCAGCTCTGTGGCTCGCTGGGAAGATGTCGGAACCCTCCAATCCTCCAAATTCCCCTTGTGGAAGTTGGCCCTGTGTGAGGTCAGAGATTCTAGAGGCAGAGAGTTTCACAGGAGGCCTTAGGAAGAAAGTGCCAGTAGCAGAAATGCAGAAGGTTATCCAGAAAGTTCTTCCAGGGCAAACCCCAGCTCCAGAGGCCAGAGGGTGCAGCTGAAGATGAAGTAATCACTTGGAGAAATTGTTGAGATTCATTTTAGACAATATTTATAAAATGCTATCTTTTTAGCTCTTGAATTGTAGAAATGTGGAGAACATTAATATTTTTATTTCCATTTTGCTTCAGTGGATACTAAGGCTTGGGAAAAAAAGGCCTTGTTCCAAGGGACGTAGATGCTAAGAGGCAGAGAATAAATGTCACCCCACTCTGCTTGATGTCCTGGGCCTCCTCCCCTGGGCAGTGCCCCTCCTCCCTCAGTGGGTCTCACCATGAGGGGTTCCACGTGTGTCCACATTGAAAATGCATCGTGGGCCTTAAAAAGCAAACAGACTCCTAAAACAGGCATCGCACAAAGCCAAAGAGAGATTCCAACATTGGGCTTCATGCAAACTAGAAGGTGTCTGGTCCTCAGGGCTTTGGGAAGTGACCCACGTGCAGTCTAAAGTAAAGTGAGCTTTTTTTAAAAAAAAAAAAATTTTTACAAAGTCCAGGAAAATCCAGGAAACTTCAAGGACTTGGCTATTTCTGTCAGCGGAAACTAATTCATAGTCTTGAAGACTCAGAAGGTGGTAAAGTATTGGGTTTAAAATAATACAGGGCTGATATATGTTATTGTCATTAATCAGCACTAAGTCTTTGTTATTTATGTTTGCCTTTCAAAAAATAAAGGCTTTCTGTATAGTAGAATGCAATTTATTACATTTATGGAATATGGTATATATATATATATATATTATATATATGGTGTGTGTGTGTGTGTGTGTGTATATATATATATATATACATATATATGTATGTATATATATATATATTAGTTTAACTGAATTAACTGATAGACTGCCAGATCTAACAAATTCTGTGTGTCTGGCATCTAGTAGGTGCTTCATAATGAATCCTTGCTGTGCGTCCTCTGTGTGCTGAGAGTTCAGCCAATGCTGGGGATGCAGCAGCAAATCACACCTACAGTGTCCCTGGGAGCTGGTGGCCTGGGGGAGGGAATGTGAAGACAGACAGCCCTTCCTGTTAGTGCAGCACTTCTCAGGCTGTGACGTTTCCAGAACAAGGCGGAGGACAGTGGAAGAGCTCACACTTAGTCAGCTTGACACCCAGAAAGCCTCTCCCACAGGGGACATTTGAATGTCAACCTGAAGGACAGGAGGGAGAATCCCATGTGGGATCCGCGGAGAGTACTTTTCTGCAGAGTTATTGGGAAATGAAAAACTGAGCTAGGAGCGTGCTTACTGCATTTGAGGAACAGCCAGGAAGCCAGGGAGAGAAAGAGGGGAGAGAGGGAGGGAGGCAGAGGCCAGAAAGGAGGGTGAGGCAAGAGGTGGAGAAAGACCACGGATTGCAAACCAGTGCATTTGGTTGGCTCACCCCCTTCCTGGAAGCCTTCTTCAGGAGTAAGGAGAGAGCCCGATGACATTCCTGAAACATCTCTCCTGCACATTTGGGGATCTCTTTGACCCTTTTATCTTTTTAGTTGCATTATTTAGGTTACAATGGCTGCCTACAATGAAAAACCCAACCCTTTAGTGACTTGTATGATAGTTACAATTGTTGGATACATAACAGAAAATACAAAGGTAGGAAAAACTGAGGTTTGCTCACAAATCATTGGTTTGTCAAGAAATCAGGCTCTTCTCTTTCCAGTCTGCATCTCTTAATATTCTGGCTTTCTGGTCACTCTTGTCTCCTCATGGTTATAGTATGGCTGCTGCAATTCCAGACATCATGTTCACACTTGACAACATCCAGTCAATAATGAGAGGATTACAAAAGCTAACCTTCTCTTTATGTAGCTTTCTCTTTGTAGAGAGAGAAAACATTTCCCAGAAGTTGGTAGCATATCTTCTTTGTTACTTATTGGCTAGCGTCAGAACACCTGAGGAAATAGCAAATAAAATGGTGCTCTTCTGACTGGTTAGTTCTGATTAGGGATTAGTCCTTCAAGCCACCATTCAGCCACTTACATTGTGCCCAGTATTTTCCTAAGTGCTCCACCTAGAATCAATCATTTATTCCATACTACAGCTTTCATCGGGTAGGAAAGTATTAGTGTAACTAACTTGCTCCTAAGAGAACAAAATAAATAACCCCAGGGAGGCCTGTCTGCAGGTGCATGTGCCCAGAGGAAGTGCCCAGAGGAGCAGACCTCCATGAGCAATGGGGTAAAAGCAAAGGTGTCCACTTATAAAGGTCACATTTCCAAGGGAGGTAACTACATCTGCCAGGTTAACTCATAGAACCAATTAAAAACTAAAATGCTTGATTAGAATTGCTAAGCCCTCAGGGAAATTGTGCAGCCAGGTCCATGGAAGCCAAAAGTGAGCAGACTCCTGGCCCAGCCATTGCCCCTCTAGAACACTCCTGAGCACATTCAGATCAGGACTACTCATAGCAGCCAGAGGTTGGTGACTCTCCAGAGCCCATCAGGAGCAAGGTGGGTAAATTGTAGAATATCCCTGCAACACAGTGACATGACCCAGGTTATCACAAGGCAGGCAGTGGACAAGTAGTTCTCGAAAGCTTCATGTTGAGTGAGAAACACCAGCACTTTCTAAGGCTCCAGCAAGCAAACTCATCTATGCTTGGAGACGTCAGAACGGGGTTGATTTGGGGAAGGCTTGTGAGTGTGGAGAAGGTTGGCAGGAGCGTGCTGTGAGTGCTCTTTACATTTTAGGAGGTTGATGGCTGCAATATTGTCACTGATAAAGAACCTGGACACTCTTGCTTGCTGCCTGGGTTGCCTGAGAGGGACTGGCGGATCTCAGATGAGTCTTTCTATAGAAAAAGTGAAAGAAAGGCAGGGCTGGATTCATATGTTCAGATATATTACAAGATTCTGAAACTGAACTTTCTCTGAGTTTCATCTTGCACTTGGACCCTCCCCCGCCCCCCCCCCCAAAAAAAAAGCCAATGCTCCATTAAAGCAAATTGTAATATTGGGGAAAAGATAAAGACAGAAGCAGCCTTGCTTCTGGGACA
Organism: Spermophilus citellus; assembly: GCF_964194105.1. Lineage (NCBI taxonomy): Eukaryota > Metazoa > Chordata > Mammalia > Rodentia > Sciuridae > Spermophilus > Spermophilus citellus. The sequence continues at coordinate 95,975,481 of NC_138184.1, read as the reverse complement.
GCTCTGAGGCTCATGTCTGGACTGGGGTCACCAGGAGATGAGCTGTCACACCTGCAGACCCCAGAGCCTGATTCCTAGGACAGAGTATTTTCAGAGCCCTCTGTCTGAGATGCCCCTCGGCTCCCACTGTCTCCATCACAAACAGTAATAAAAACAACCTGTGACCTCAGGTGCATTCCTGGTAGCCTCTGGCTGAGTCCTGGATGCCTTCTCATTGGTCCTTTCTCTTTCTTTGCCTTCTGAGCAATTCTGCAGATCTATGACATTTGCCTTTCATCCATTGTAATGGTTGCATCTCAAAATGGAATTTTTCTTATGGTAATAAAGCAATTGTCTCTTTGGAATTAGTCTCCTTCTTCACTCAGGTGATCCAAGGTGGAGCAGAAGAGTCACTCTGCCCTTGAAAAGAGGGAGGGAGGTGCTTTGCTCCAGAGCTCTTCTGATAACCATCAGAGTGAACCCCAGGCCCATGTCTGCAGCTGGAGATGGGGCTGCTGGGAACCAGTGTCCCTCACAGAATCTGACTCAAGACCATTGATCTCCATGCAGGGCTAACGAGCAGCCAAGGAGGCTCAGGAGAAGGGGGCACTTCAGGTCAGTGTTGACCACCTTTGGAGAAATGGGTGCTATGGAGGCTAAGTGTGTGTACCCCCAAAAAACGCACTTTAATATGTCCCAGATCTCGAAATACTCCCCAACCCTTGGCCCAGCAATTCCGTTCTAGATAATTATCCTGCAAAGTAATTGGATCAGTGTTCAAAGATTAAATGTCACTGCATATTCATCTAAGGGATTATGTGGTCTGCCCAAAGGATAACAAGTATCAAATTGATGTTGTAGGAAGACACTTAATAACATGGACATGTTTATGGTCACTGTTAAATTTGTAAAAGGCAGAGGGGCAGCCCAGACCAGTTATTTAAAAGCATTATTTTTCTTAAATGGGGCAGTAAGTGAAAATACGATCATGAAGGTGATAGGTTTCAGGTGATTTTTATGTGTTAATTGTTTTGTTTTCTATGAGGAATATTAGGTTGTCTGTAGTCAGAAAAAATACATAAGGTTTTTTGCGTTCTCGAGAATGCAGTTGGGAATTCTAAGCTGTGTGTCTTAGTGTCTCAATGAGGCCTCGGGATCGATAACTCGCAAGTTTGTGTTTCTCCCTTTTTCATAACAAATTCTCCTTCCTATGCTAATTTGTTAAGAGAATTCAGTCCACATGAATTATATTCCTATTTTATTATAGCTATGGGTAAAAGTAATTTCACATTAGCCAATATTTGACTAAGAAGATGAAGTGCAATTAGATGCATTTATCAATATGGTTTTCAGTCATTGCAAATGAGAGGCACCGAAAACCACAATCGTCTCAGCACAGAAGAGGAAAAGTGAATCAGGCGGTGGATTACCAGAGAATGACCTAGAATAACTTGGTGTCTGTTTGTCATCAAATTTAGGTTCCAAACTGGATTAATTGTGCCCTTTAATAGCCGATTTAATCCCAAAGGTTTGAACTGAAAGTTGCAACGAAAACAAACAAAAATACTGTTTTCATTTCTTTTCACCGGCTTGTACTTACCTTTTGCAAGTGAAATGTGGTAGAAGGTTTTCCTGAGTGTGGTTAGGAAGTAGCCCATGGTTAGGAGTTGCTGTGGAATTCCATCTCCACAATTCCCTGCCCGGCACCTGGTACAGTGCCTGCCACATGGTACCTACTCTGTCAGTATCGCCACCAGGCTGGCTGGTGGAGCTGTTTCTATTTGTCAAGTGTTGCTTCTGCAAGTTTTCTACTTGGTGACTTCATTAGCATGAGCAGCTTGCAGATGTAGACATGCAAAGAGCAGGAATGTGCTAAGATAAAATTAGAAGATGTTGTAAAATGTGTATAAAGGAATATGCTTTGAGGAAAGACAAGGAAAAGAACTTCTTATTAGATTTTTTACAGAGAGGAGAATGGAAATTAGGGAGCTTAAGTTTCTTGCGGAGATCACATTCAGATGTCATCTGAGGGTAGGTGCTTTGCCTGTCATTACTGACACCTCAATGCTGAGAACAGCCCAGACTGCAGCCCTGTGCCTAGTATTCATAAAAGGAATGCTGAATGCATACTTCAGGTTTCCTTCCCCTGAAATGATTGACATGTGGCATCCCATAAGTCCTTGTCATAGGAAGCCACCCCAGCCATCGCTGTGATATATAGTGGCATGGCTGGTCTGCACCCACCAGATTCCAGTAGCGTCTTACCCAGTTCTGACAACCAAAACTGCTTCCTGACATCACCACGTGTGTGGGATGGTCAAAGGAGGCACAAACGGGGCCCGTGAAGCAGTGTCCATTCATTAGACTGGAAAATTCGACTTGATACGTCGGTTTTCTCCAAGTCCGCATCTCCTGATCTGACCCCTACCCTCACTGTGAACCTGCTCTAAAGCTACCACAGGTGGCTGCCATGGTCTGGCACTTAGGAAGGCACAGAGGCTGGGGCCCCTCGGTGAGGCAGTCCAGGAGGCCACACAGGGCTCTGGCCAGCAGGTGGGCCTCGATGTGACTGTGCCTGGATCAGGAGTGCTTGTGGAGTTTACTTCCTGTGCACCCCTCCAGGAAAGAACTCAGTTTGGCTGAAGCCACAAAGGAGCCAGAGCAGCTGTGCATTCATTCAGTCCGAATTTTGAGTCAGAGAAATCTGGCGCCTGAAGGTGACTTCTGCTTTGACTTTGGTCAGCGTGCCACATGGGGTCCCGCACAAGTATGTTTTGGAGGGAGCTTCACATGAGCCTTCGAGGACTCCCTCGATCACGTTCGCCCATCCAAGTCTCTTGGGTGAATATCGGTCACTGTTCTCCAAGTGCTGTGGGGTAGTTGCCTGTTTACCCAAAGGGTCTCCTTCCCACACCATCAGTCCAATCCCACTCCTCCCAGACGACTGAAATTCTTGAGTGCTCTCTGCTCACTGCAGAACAAATCTACAACTGTAAGGGTCCGGCGAAGCGTCGGAGGAAGAGACCACACAAGACTAACTTCATGCAAAAGCAAAGGGGGATTTTATTGGGGGGGGATCCGTTCCAACGCGTTGGGGCTCTGTGCTCACTCAAGAAGGGAGAGCAGCCCAGAGCCCAGAGCAGAGGTCAAGCAGAGCTTAAGTACACTTTTTGGAGAGGGCGGCAGGCTTTGCATACATCAGAACAAATCATCATGAGGCGCGGGAAAATTGAACAACAATTCTGAGACATGATTAGTCCATTCATTGGCGGGAACAGTTTGGGCAGGGGTGATTGGTCACTTCTAAACGGGATACACATTTAAACTGATTGGTTCTGGGGCCTATATGCTTACGTGCCATGCTACCTGGAGCCCTTAGCTATTAAACAACCAGGGAATCAATGGAGATATTTATTGGGCAGCTCTCGCATTGTTCTAACAACTTCACAAAGATTACAGGTTCCGGGGATGGCAGGAAGATGGTAACAATAGACTATTTAAATTCTAACAATGGTCTTTTACTTTTTAGCCCAGGCCTTGTAATCTGAAAGCTTTACATTGCCCTAGTCTTTTACACTTTAACTTTAACTTTAACTCAAGATTTTGCAGCTTAGAAATTTTACCTTTACACAACAATGAGGATGGTGGCAACTCGAAGGTCCCCAAATGGATCATTTAAAGAAATGATCTAAGCAGACAAAGAATTTCACTGCAAATTCAGAAACGCTTTGAATCTAATCATTTGACAGTATTGCCTGTGAACAGGCAGCTAAAACCACCTGTGGAAGGAAATGCCTCCCCAAAATGTGCACATTAGAACAGGGGCAAGGCTTGGGGTAGTGGGTGGCACCACTTAGGGGCCTCAACCAGCAGTGGTGGGTCCCTCTGCAGGCCCAGACCTGCGGCTTCCCCAGCTTTCCTGCCCAGGGAGGGCTTCTGGCCTCTCAGCCCCATAGCAGCGTCCTCCAAGATGGCCCAAACTAGAGGGCCAGGAAGTGCTTGGTCAGCCTGGGTCAGGGGTGAGGTCCCCCAGGTGTGAGTAGGTGTGGGAGAGCATGGGGGGCAATGGGTGGTGGCTTTGGAGACCAGCTGGCCAGGTCTCTCCTACCCTCTCCCCAGCTCCCATGTGTATGGTGCCTCCTGGATCACTCCTCAATTCCAGCCCTGCAGGCTCCTCCTCCTCCTCCTGAACCTGCTGCTTCCTTAGTGTTTGGATCTCCTGAAGGCATATCAGGAACCCAACCCCTCCCTCCAATCTTCTTTGCTTCCTGACCAGCATGAGCTGAACAGGTTTCCTCTGCCAGGACATCCTGGGTCACCATAGACCCCAAAACAATAGGGCCAAGTGACTGTGGACGGAGACCTCTGAAACCCTGAGTACAAATCAATCTTTGCTCCTTACCAAGTTGGTTATCTCAGTTGTTTTAACAGAATGGCTAACACACGGGAACACATTTTTCTTGGCCAGTAGTAATGAAACAAGTCCCAGTTACTCAGAACTTCCCTCCGCGGGTAACCCTCTCCCCAATTTTTATCAAAGGCAAAGGTATTTCTTTTAGCCATCTCTGTTTTGTGGAGCTGTAGCTGGGGGCCGATTCCCTGGCTGATATTGGAAGGACTGGCTCCCTCCAGCTCCCTTGGAGATGCTTATTATTTACTTCATCTCCAGTGCAGCAGGGTGCAAGGAAAACGAGATCATCTTTCTGCGAGTCTCTTGTAACAAGAAAGAAGGAAAATCAATATGTGTGATCATCATTCTTCTCCATCCCCAGCAAATAGGTGGAGGGTTGGGATTCATCTCTGTTGGGGAAAATTGGATCATAAATGTTGGGGAAGCCAAAAGCAAATTTGAGACCAAAATATGTTTTTCCATTCATGGCTGAATGGCCCGCTGAGGGGTTACAATTTCACATACCACAGTTTTAAGATTGTAAGGTTGGTTCCTGGGCCCGTGGTTTCTGGGTTTTTATTCTAGTCTTTCAAACAATTATTAAAGTTATAGTATGTCATCTTTCTTACATGGAGGTGTTTGTAGATGGGATGTGGAAGGAAAGCATGGGATTACATAGAGAAAGGAATATTTCCTGGTGCAGCCTTGCCACCCCTTAAAAAACACAAAGAACCCCGGGCGCAGTGGTGCATGCCTGTGATCCCAGCAACTCGGGAGGCTGAGGCAGGAGGATCCCAAGTTCAAGGTCAGTTTCAGCAACTCAGCAACAACTTGTCTTGAAATAAAAGAGCTGGTGATGTATCTCAGTTTAAAGCACCCTGAGTTCCATCCTCCATAGTACTACAGAAAATAAAATGAAATGAAAATAATAAATAAATAAATATGCAAAAAGCATTACTAAAATCAGGTACCCATGAATATGTATGAATTGCTAGGCTCCCGGAGCCCTCAACCCTCTGTCCATGAATGAATCCCACAAAGCCTGTATCAAGCAAGCAAAGTTTAACTGGGCCTGGATGCGAGGCCAAAGGATGAACAGCAGGTGATGGACAAGTGGGCAGCATGCAGAGGACCAGCAGGTTGTATTCATAGAGCACTGGGGTCCAGTGACCTGCACGTGTGGCCTGAGCATCCTCCAGGTTCACGGTTGGTGATCTCAGCACAGACCACATAGCATTCAAGGTGCTCCCAAGTCTACATCAGTGTGTGAGTTTCTGAGAAAATGAGGGAAAGGCACTTTCTGCCATTTGGAGACCTTGAGGCTTTTCTGGGAAGACAAGCCAGAGACAAGCTATGTGTATTCATCAGTTGCTCTTTTTAAAAAAAAATAATAATTAATTTTAATTAGGTATATATGACAGCAGCATGCATTTTGATTCATTGTAACCATTGCAGCACAACTTTACCACTTAGCTACAGCCTTCTCTCCACCCCCTCCAACACTCCCTGCTCCATCCACCTCTGCATAAGCTATTCATGCTATTTATGGGACCCTTTCTTGGTCACACCTGTATGTAAGTTATGGGAGCCCGTTATGTGGACACAGTTTTTGCCTTCCTCTTGCTAGGGCTGGAATGGCACCTGATTAAGGCAGGACTTAGTACTGTGATGTTGCAGCCCATGGACTCTGAGCAGAGCAAGACCCTGCCCCCAAAATGCATGCACACAGAAGGAGACCAATAAGAACACAGCACCATGATGATCTAATGAGGATCAGAGGCGATTCCAGCACACTCAGGTACACTGTGGCACCGCCTGTGCTGGTTGCAGCAGGCGGATCACCACCCCTGTGGTTACCGCAGAGGCCTCTGCACTGGAAGCCTAGCTGGAGACAGGCAGCAGCTGCTTAGGAGCAGACTTCTCACAGTTGAATCTGGTCCACAGCAGCCCATCTGCCCATAGGGACTGTGATGCCATTTTATGTGAATATAGTACTCAATCCACTGTGTTCTGATTCCAGTGCTTCACAAATGGTGGAGCCACTGTGGTTTCCTTGAGTTTCTCCATTTAACGGCCCAAAGGTCATTCCCAGCCCAACAGCTGAACACTGTGTGCATACGCCATGGTACACAGGAGTGTATCTCTTCTCACCACCCGAGTCAGCCAGGAACGGGAGGTGCAGAGCACAGGGCAGGCCTCCTGGTGCATCCGGATTCACAGCCAGTGTCCTTCAAAATTGTGGTCTGCCTTCTTAGGACATACAGCACTATCCCCAGTGACTGATCCCCAAGCTCCTTCCAACAAAAAATGAATGGATCACAGTGCTCCATTTGTGCAGGCTGCTGTGAGCTCAAAAGTATGAGGGCAGGAGCAGAGGGGTGTTCCCAGCACCCTGTGACCTACTGCAATGCACCTGATGGCCTTGGAATGTCCTTGCTTCTGTCATCTAGCTATGTTTGAGAAATATTTCCTCTGCTGCCTACCTCTAAGGCATCCTGTAAAAGAAGCAGAACTTGTTGGTGACTTGTCACATCCAGGGCTTCTGTGGCTGTGAGGACATCATCAAGAGGAGCTGGACTGAGATCCATTTCCCAAGCAACACATCTTTGACTGGCAGCACTTTGAAGGCAAGAGGGAGATTTTGTGTTCTCATTATTTTCATAGAACTCATTTGGTGAGTTACCTTGACATCCGTTAACAAGGTTTCAAACTTCCTATGTCTTATTTATCAAGCTGCTTCTGTGTTTTAAGTGCCTTTCTTTGGAAATCAAGAGTAAAATTTTCCCTATTTTTGATCTATCACCCTAGCCCCCAAGAGTTAGATCCTTTAAGAAAATTATGACAGAACTGCCCTGTGATGCTGGCCCACAAAGACGGGAATTCACATGAACTAAATTGGCCTTGAACTCCAACTGCAGGAGAGTCATTCATTCATTCATCATGATTTCCAGGAGGAGGCTGGCCCCATTCCAGTCCCTGGGGATACAGTGGTGAATGGGACCACTGAGGACCCTCCTACTGACATGCAGCGCAACTTGTAATGCAGGCGTTCTGTAAACGAAACAAGGGGACAGGCCAGTTCACACTGTGACAAATGCTGAGGTGGACAGCCTGCCTCTGTGATGGAGAGACCCTAGAATGGGGTGGGCAGGACACAGGTGCAGGTATTATGGTGCAGGCAGATGGGGTCTAGGAGGTGACAAATGAGGAATTCTTCTTCTAATGAGGAAAGATAAATAAAGAGCTCAACTGCGTGCAGCAAGGTCAGGCAGGGGAGCAGCAAGGTCACTGGTCCCAGACAGGATTGGCACCCACTGGTTCCAGAGTGAATGGCAGGCTCCAAAGTTGGAACACAGTGACTTCCCACCATCCTTCAGCATCAAACAGCTTCTTATTGATAGGCAGCATTTAGGTATCCAAGGATTATGCTCAGAAAATGCAGATGGATCAGTTCTCTTCTATTTCCTGTCCCCAGTCCATCTACTGATGGGCTTAGGAATGCAGGGGTCTTCCCCCAAGCCACCAGTCACCTCCTGGACTTTGGCAAAGTGGATAAAAGACTCTTATATTGAATCGTTTTTTTTTTCCCGCCAAGAACTGCTCATATGCACACCCTGCTCCCTCTGACAGTCACAGCAGAACAGAGCCAGGATTGTGCTACCACAGGTGTGAGCTATTTGCAATTGTATAGGAAATTGCAAATTTTTTTCTATTAGTATCTGGGGTAATCAAGTGTTCATTTTCCTAAACTGGAGAAAAGAATGGCTTCTTACAGTGAGATTTGTTCTTTGCAACATACTCCGTTCGGAGGGAACATATGTTTCTGAAAAACGCTGGTGTAAATATGGATCTAAGGAAAAATTTAATTACACAAATGTAAAAAAAGAAATGTAAAAAAAGAAATGTAAAAAAAGAAATGTAAAAAAAGAAAGTCGCCAAACTAGAATGACTGTAATATGTCGTTCTGTATCTTTACTACTTTATAAAAAGTGTGATGCAATCATTCAACATTCAACACTGATAGATGGTTTTATTATTTTTTTTCAAATTTTAATATACATGATTTTGATACGAGGAAAATCTTACATCTATATTTTGGACACAATTTGTTTACACATCCCTTTATCTTGGGGGGGCGGGGGTTCTGATATTTGGTACTTACATAGAACATTTGTGGAATTTGTAGCAGAAATCATGGCAGCAGTCAGCTCTGTGGACAGGACACCCTTGACTCTGCAGTGCTGGGCCCCTGGTCCTGGATGCTGAAGCACTCTGAGGTCAAGGAGCTGGAACTACAAGGCCAGGTGGTGGCATGAGGGGGTGACACCTGATTGGGTGTGAGGCATTTTTTTTTTTTTTGGTGGGGAGTGGGTACCAGGGATTGAACTCAGAGGCACTCAGCCAATGAGCCACTTCCCCAGCCTTATTTTTTATTTTATATAGTGACAGGGTCTCACTGAGTTGCTAGGGCCTCACTTTTTGCTGAGGCTGGCTTTGAACTCGCCATCCTCCTGCCTCAGCCTCCCTAGCCACTGGGATTACAGGCATGTGCCACAGCACCCGTGAAGCATTTCTGAACTTTGCTTAACATCAGCAGGAGGATGTGATGCTTTATACAGGTATTGGTGCCATCCCGATCACAGTGTCTGGATCACGGTGTCTGGAGCAGGCTCCAGCTGGGGATAGTCCTTGGTCCTGGGGCTCAGGGCTTCCTGTCCTCCCTGATCCTCTCCCTTCTTCCCTATTATTTCTGCTCTGCCTCATACCCAAGTTCCCTGGGCACTTTCTTTCCCAGCACCGATTCCAGGTCCTGTTGTCCCCGTTGATATTGCTGTGGCTTATTTTCATGCCAAACATTTTAAGGCACCTAATTCTCAACAGTCCTTGTGAAGTGATCCTCCTCTGGTTTCTCTCCTACCCCTCTTGATCCTACTGAAATAGAAATTTTGGTGGCTGCCTTCATTGAAGACTCGCCCTCTGGCTTCTATTGAATCCTCACCAGCTCAGGGTTGTAATCTTCTTCTTATCCACCTGGAAACTCAAGTTGGGGGTTGGAAGAGATGAGCCCTGAGTCACAAGTCCTGAGTAGCAGAGTTTGCACTCAAACCCAGCTTGGACTCACATCAGATTCAGGGCTCTCACAGTTGCATTAAATTGCTCACCCCTTATTAGTGCTAATTTTGCATATTTTCGGGATAAAGTTCTGGCTTATGGCATGTAAGTCATGCAAGCAATTGCTAATATCATTGGCCACTGCTGAAATTGTAAAAGCATCTTTTAAGAAGTCTAAATGATATCATTATGGCCTTTGATAGGATACTAAAAGGGGGGGTGGGGGAAAGAGGGAGAGTAATAAAGAGAAAAATCATGCAAATGTAAAACATAAATCAAAGGAAATAAACGCTGTGGCAGGGATGATACCTCTCCCATCCCCAGTTCTCACACAGGCGCACAAACTGGATCTCATCCTTCTTCTTCCCAAGACTGTTTGAAGGCGGCTGGGTGGTTCTGTGATGGGGCAGTGTCTGAGGGAGCATACAGGCTGCACCTGCCACGGGGAGTCTGTTTAACTCTGGCCTCTCTCCAGCCCCTGCCTCCTGACACCTCCACTTCCCTGACCCCAGGCCTTCATCAGCATCGTGTGCAGTCAATCACCGCAACAGGTGGATTCCCGGATTACAGATTTACCCTCGCTCACTAAAATGTATATGTAGCTTCAAAATCCATATTCAATACACTTTGAGAACCATTAAAAGACGTGCAGAATGGCAAAAAATTGGAGTTGCCCGTGAACATATTCCAGCTCAGGTCAAGGAAAGTGGCGCTCAGCCCTTCTGTGGATTCAGACTATAAGCAGATCCTCACCCCACGATCCACCCAATGGCATGCAGGTCAAGAATTTGATCTTTGGTGGTTGATTTTGCTGTTCAGGAGACTCCAGGAAGAGGGCTGAAGTGCTGTCTAGAGTCCCTACACATGGGAGACTGTGACAGGCCTCACTGAGCAAAGGCAGGAGCTCAATGAGGCTGCAGACGCTACTCAGTCATAAAGACTGGCTGGAGCTCCATGTTCATGAAGCAGCGTTCCTTCAGCAAGATGGCTTTGAACAGAAACCCGCATAAAACTGGGGTGTGCACTGGAATTTTGAAGCAATGTAACCCAAGGTCCCCAGGAACCTGGTCCTCTGTTTCCCCTGGGGGCACTTGCTAATCCAGTGTTCTCTGAGACTTCTTAGAGTATAACCACTGCAGACAGTGAGGATCTACTCTCCTCGGAGTCTGTTCATCCTGGTCCAGTTCCATCTTGCAGCTCACCTGCTAGTTAGCTGCACCTGTGCCTCTGAGTGCCCTGCGTTGTCTGTCTGGGTTCCCTTCCCTCTGAGTGAGGGGCTGTCTTCATTTGCCTGTGATTGACAGCCCAGTGTCTGGCCTGCCCCCTTCTTCCAGTGTGGGCATCTTGACTGTGCCTGAGGGTCCTCCCTGGCTCTGTGGGATACATGGGTGTCCGTCCTGATCCCCACCTTCCTATGGAGAGGGCAGGGAAATGGGGCTGGAGTCTGAACTAACCTGGGTCACTCAGGCATGTGAATCTTGAGTTGGACAGACTGACACACACATGGGGCTCTTTGACCAAGTCCACCTGTTCTACATCCCCAGGGCTGATATTTCGGTTTATAGTCTTTCCAAGGCCCACTTTGTCTATTTAATTCTGATGCAATGACAAAGGTCACGTGCTTCATAAAGCAATCCCCCCCCACACACACACACTTTTTGTTGTTATTTTCTACAGAAGACTCAGCTGAGCCCCTTCTTCTGTGGTATTTTTCTGCCATCCCCTCTGTTCGCTGATGGCATGTCCCCTCCCCTTCACCCCGACACTCACCTCCCACAGGAACACATGGGGACGTTTCACTGGGATCTCGTTTCTGTCTCCTGAAGCCCCTGGTGTGGAGGGAGCAGGGAGACCTGGCAATCCAACTCGGCCAGCCAGACGGCAAGGCTCACCCAGATCAGAAGGAAGTGCACAGGCACGTGGAAACCCGGAGACGGATTCGGAAGCCATTAATGAGTTTCCCCCTCTCAGTTCCATCTAGAAGTGTCACATGAAAGTTTGTCTGGGATGAGATTCTTGTCCCAGTAAAGCAATCAGCCTCCTGGCACCTTTGGGGTGAGAGGGAAGCGTAGGAAAAGTCTCGGCCCAGAAAGCTGGGGCTTCCCGCCTCACCCCAGAGTGCTTCCCCGCTGTCACGGGATGCCAAGGTGCATCTCCATGTGGATGAACGTGATTTAAAAAGCTCTGTTTTCAGAACCATTTTTTGTTTATAGAAAATTGTGCATGAGGTACAGACAGTCCCCACGGGCCCATCTCCCTCCCTGAGACAGTGGCCCCTGTCGTTAATGTCCTGCATCCGTGTGGAACATGTGTCACCATCAATGAGTGGATATTGGTGTGCTGCTGCTGACTGGCTCCATAGTCTACCCAAGATCACACCTGGGCGAGGGGCGTGGCCAACACTTACTGTCCTGTGTCCACCCCCTCACTGTGATGACGAGTAGTGCCACTGCCCTTGAGCACCTCTGAGCTCCACCTGTCCTCCCGACCCCAACAACCACAAGGGTTCCTCACCTCTGCCAGAGGCTGGTCCAGAATGACCTGAACTTGGCTCCATAGAGATGGAGCTTTTCCAGATCGGCCTCTTTCAACCAGCACCATGCAGATAAGGCTCCTCCGTGTCTTCCCGTAGCTTGGTAGCTCATTAAAAAAAAATCCATTCTTGTCTACGTGTATTTGTTTTATAATAAAAAACTGACTCTCTGTTAACTTTCTGTTGTTGGGATAATTCCTCCAAGTGTCTCTTTCAGGTCACAATTGCTAACACAGAATAAATGAACCAAAAATGAACATTTAAAAATTATGAATTTAAAAATAATGCAGAACACATTAGAACAGGGTTGAACAAAATGGAACAAGACAAAAAGAAGAAGAAAATACTGAACTCATTACAGGTAACAAAGAGATTTTGTTTCTGTTGTGTGCATGTTTGAGGTTGGGGGGGCACAGACCCTGACACAGATCTTTCTCCCTGGGTATTTTTTACTGTGGGTCATAGTCTAAACTTTCACAATCTACTCTTCTGGTCTGTAGCTTGACATACTGAAAGTTCATATTGGAATCAGAGGAAAGAAAAATGTGGAAAGAGGAAAAAATCAGAAAAACAGAGAAAAGCCACATGTGGTAGATATTGATTCAGAAAACATTATTCATGTAGCATTATAAAAATTATTAATTAAAAATCAATACTATTAAATATATAGTAATTACCAGTTTTACCATGTTTGAAATATTTTGCAAAGATTAATAATATTCTGTAAAGTGGCATTATTATTATTATTATTATTATTATTATTATCATCATCATTATTTTTTGCAGATGAGATCTTTGAAGCTCAGAGACCACCTCCCCAGTTCCCGTGGGGTATGTTTGCTGGATTTCAATGCAGGCAAAGCACCTGTTTTCTTTGTTTTATCACATCTCAAAAATGAAGGGAAACAACTTCTGGAAATTTTTTACTGTGGGTCATAATCAAAACTTTGGGGAATTGATTGTCAGTAGGTTAAGAATGCCCGACTCCAGGATCCTGTAGCTCAGAAGGTAACAGATTCGCCTCTTGAAGGAGGAGTGACAGATGGCTTTCCCCCTGGGCAGGGTCTTATGCCACCATGAAGGGAAGAGACCAGAGTGCACAGGCTGGGTGCTTTGAGGGACCTGCAGTGCACAGCACAGACTGGGAGCAGGGACCCTGCATCAACTGTTCCTGTCTGTCCCTTCTTTGAATTGTCCAGTCATTCCATGGATCACGTGGAGCCCGTGGCAGAGCCCTCTGAACAATGGCACAATACAGGACAAGAGACACAGTTGCTGTCCCCCTGGAGCCCACACTCACATGGTAAAAGGCCCAACAGAAGTGCTACCAGATCTGGAGGAGGTGAAGGTGAGATGGAGCTCCCCCGGGGAGCTACCAGAGACCTCTGCTGCACAGAGACCATGCCTAGCAGAGATCCCCAGACGGGGGAGAGAGCTTCCCACTGTCTGCACACAGGGCTGTGTGCTGGGCCCCACCCTGCCCTCACAGACCTTCACCCAAACACTCAGTCCTGCTTCTCTTTAGGTCTGGAAAGAGAGAACTCTGAAGATCTGGCAGGGCGTTGGGTAGTGGTGAGGGGCTGCTTTCTTACCCCACAGTCTACGTTCAGTTCTCTCGAGGTCGTTCACAATGCTTACACTGAAAATTCCTTGTTTTCTTATCAATCATGTATGTATTACCTCAATTCATAAAGTGCTTGGATAACAATTTGTTGGAAATTATAGTTCTAGAAGAAGCGTGGACATAACATTCTTCTGCCCCTTTGGTTTCTCTGTGGACACCAGACAAGATTTCTAGATCAATCTTTAAGGGGGAAAAAAAGCTATCAGTTCTTTGAGATGCTGTTCAATTGTGGTCTCATAATTCAGTGATATAGGGATAATAAATTAATGAACACTTCTTTGATCACTTGTTTCTGCCCTGATGGTCTGGAGTAGTCACCATGGAAACCAGAGAGTGCCCACCTGACCATCAGTGGATGCAAATGCGGAGGTATGAGGGCAACACAGGGCCAAGAGCAATGGATCCCCTGTGGAGGACCCTGGGAATCAGGGCTGTGCCGAGGCTGAATGTTTTTCTCATTGCACTGGGAGATGTGCTGTCAGCTTCTATCCCTGTGACAATGTGTTTGAGATATAACTTGTGAAGATAGAGGACTTAATTTGAATGATGATCTCTGTCCAAGGTCAGTTGCCCAAGTGGCTTTTGAGCCTGTGGTGGGGTAGAATATCATGGTGGAGCAGGATGGAACAGGGCTGCCTCTCCCCTGGGCAGCCAGGGAGCAAAGACAGAGAGAGAAAGGGAGCAGGGGTCCCCTATCCCCTTTGGGGGCAAACTCCCAGTGACCTAACTTCTTCCCATAGACCTCACCTCCAAGATTCCTCACCTCAGAGCACCACACAGGTGGGGACCAAACCTTCAGCATATGGTCTTTGTGGAACATTCCAGAACCAACCATGGCAGGATAAGATGCCAGAGTCCTTTTAGGAGCAGCAACAGCTTCTGAGCTTGTGGCTGTAGAATGGACTCTGTGGGCCACTGCCTGGCACACACCACTCCCTGCCCACTCATTGAAAATGGACTGAAAGAGTGGCCTTCAGGACACCCACCAAGAAGTCACGCTGGACAGCTCCAAGCAGGGCAGCCCCCTCTGTGAGGAAACTTAGGCCCATTTAGAGGGTTGGGAAAATTCAATAATGGAAAATTTATGTCATTACTATTTGAGGCAATTTTCCATTGAAGCTATAAATTTGGAATTTTTCTAGTGTGTTCCCCCTGTTTAACTCAATGTTTCTGATGGAGCGCTCCAAAGAAAAAGAAATTTGTGCTGGTCATCTCCCAGTGCAAGCAGAGGGCTGTGCTCATTTTTAGGAGGAAGAAGGTAATTGAAAATTTATCAATCTGACAGATGTATGAAAGAGTTACATTTCTCCAAAGCTGATACTGGGTTTTTTTCTTTTTAGTCTGTATTTTAACAATGGTAATTAGGTATCATTTTAGACATGATTCAAATATGAAGTAATGGACAGTTTAGCACGCTCAATGGGAAGTCTTTAATCATTTGAAATCCATCTCAGTATATATTAAGGCATTTTACATTTTAATCACAGTTTTTACTGTTTTAGGAAATTTCTTCACCACTTAAAGAAATTGCCTGAGTGGCAGTACAATAAATTGGCTTTTGAAAGGCGATTAGCAACATGTATCAAAACATTGAAGATGCATTTGTCCTTGGTGTCCGCAGCCTGACTCTGAGGCACACACCTGAGGATGTGAGGTCAGTGGCATGGGTGCTGGTCTTCTCTGGCTTCTGGAGAGCGTCCACTCTCTTCTGACACCAGACCACAGGTCTTCTCAGGGAATGCCCCCACTCTCAGTCTGTCCAGGTGGGTTTCGTTGTCCCAGTCCCACTCCAGCTGTGTCCCAGAACTGAGACAATCAGCACTTGCTGTCCCTTAGTCCCCAGCTCAGGTTTGGAGCTATGACTTAATTCAACTCTGTGTCATTCAGGTCCACCACAATTCAGGGAGTATAGTGAAATGTTCAGGGATCTGAATTGTCATTCACGGGGTGTTGTTAAGTCTTACCATCCACGGTGCTGGAGAAGTGTCAGACCTGAAGGACTGTGCTCTGCCATCTGGCTTCTGCTGAAGTTAATGACAAATCCAAGGACAGTATTGCTGAGGGTGTAGGACACCCCTCTGGGATGTCAGCTCCATAGTGACAGTGGCTATGCCTGGATCCTTGGACTTGTCAATTTATTGTACTTCCACATCTAGGAACTTACCACGTGTTCAGCCAATACTGCTGGAATTCCACCACGAAGCAAGCGATCGATCTTCTTAATATGTTAACTGAGCACCCGAGTCCACCCATTCCAGAAGCTACACAACCAAGGTTTCCAAGTCATGTGGTTCAAAATATGCTTTCCTCTTATAAGCCAATTTGAGTTGTGTTTTATATGAATCAAACATTCCTAATATTAATGGAATCCAAAGGTATGTTTTCAGTGACATTTTTCAGTTTTCTGTCACTTGTGTATTTTAGGATTGCTAGATGGGAAACAAGCCTGTCTATTTGCAGAGATAGCCACAATCCAAGGGCTCTGAGACACCATGTGCTCAATGAGAATGAAATGCATGGTCTCCTGGTTTTCCTTTCCCTACAGTTCCAGACACCCATGAAGGGAATCACGGGTGGCCTGAGGTCCCCTGCAGTCCAAGAGTTGGTCTATGGCCTGACTCCAACTTTCCCTTAGACTCCATGCCACTAGCTCCCAAGAGCCCAAGGGCAGGATCTCAGGCTTCACTCCAATTGTTCCACCCCCACAATCCTTCAAGGGGCAAGGATGCTTTCCAAGACTGAACCTCCATCCAGATCCAGTTCAGGAAACCTGTCGTAATAGAAAACTAGAATCATCAGTGTTAACCAAGGAATTCTCTATGTCTATAAAAGCAATGAATTGTTCATGTTTATTTCTATATTATGTAGCATCTGACTGGGCAGCACATGACAATCAAATAGTGCTGATTTGATCAACCAATATTTATGGACTACATGCAGGGTGCTTCCTCCTGAGCCAGGCAGGAGACTCTGATGAACCAGGCACACACAGGCTTGAATCTCCAGGTCCTCATGGTCATGGGGAGGCGAGAGGTAGGGGCACATAATCAGAAAAGTGCCTCCAGGTAATGGTGGGATGAATGAAGGGAACCAACAGGGAGCAGGGTGGAGAGCAAGCAGCAGGGAGGAGCTACCTTCGTAGGCCAGGAAGAGAAGGAGCCAACCAGGTGCAGAGCTCGGCCAGGGTGTTCCAGGCTGAGGAAAAGGCTGAGGCAGGAGCCCAGCCAGGGGAAGGAAAATGAGGGCACAGGACCCAATGTCCACAGAAGCCTATCCAGTGTATATATACCACTAGACAGCTGTACACACTTTGTATAATTATTCAGTTATGGTTGAATTATTGCCCTCCCCAACTCATCTATCTAGGTCTTACTCACTCACATGACTCTCTTTGGAGATAAGACATTCAGGGGGAAAATTAAGGTGAAATAAGTTCATGTGGGCATCACCCTAATCAATAGGTGTCTTCCTAAGAAGCAGGAGAGGCGTCAGAGGCCATTCTCCCCTTATGAGAACATCAGGAAAGATCCACTAGGATGCAGCGAGAAGGTGATTGTCTGCAAGCCAGGAAGCGAAACCTCACAGACGTCAGATCGGATAGTATCTTCTTGAATTTCCAGCATCCAGAAGCATGAAGAATAAGTTTATATCATTTAAGTTACTTATTATGATCTGTGGTATTCTCTCATGCATGGCAGCTCAAGCTGATGAATTATATAGCTGACTCTATACATGCATGCATATGTGTGTATTTGTGTGTGTGTGAGTGGACGTGATTATTGAATCAGGTGAATAAAGTTAACCAGCAGACTCCATCTTGAAAGAAAGGTCCTTTATAAAGCAGGCATTAGCAAACGAGGACAAGAAAATCTGACCCAATGCTGCTTTTGCAAATATAGCTCTCTGAGAACACAGACACGCTTGCTTTGAATGAACTGTCCGTGTCTATTTCCACATTATATGTCAAGCATGTTAAGAAGTCATATCAGATTCAGGGGGCCACAAAGCCAAAGCCGTCTACCATTTTTCTCTTTACAAGAACAGTTTGCTGTTCCTCTCTAAAATATTAGCCCATATAATAAGCTGATGAACGATCTTTAGTTTATTTTTCCTTTTTTATTCTCGAAATCAAAATACACTACTTACATAATTTAAGATCATCTACACATAAACAAGCACCGATTGAGGCGATGCATCAAAAGCATTCAGAATAGATTTAACTCACGTATGCAAATATTCAAAGAAATCGCTTGGACACGCCACATAAATAGTAAATGAGATTATCTGATCATGTTTGCTGTTCCTTTTTACCCCATTTCACAGGAATAAATCATTGGTAAATAAAGTGGTGTTTTTCCAAGTCCCAGCAGCATTTATTGTTCTCTGAGAAATCTAATCACTGTGGATTTTGTCTTCGCTATCCTTCAATATTCTCTCATCTAAAGGTCAATGTGAGCTCCCATTACATAGTCCCTGACAATAAGCATTCTTAAAAATATTATTCTGACCTAATAAAGTTTCTTGTAGGCCTCTGCCTAGAAGTCGGAGGCAATGCTAATCTACTGTAGACCAAGCAAAGACTAGGCTAGAAGGTCTCACGGTGGCATCACTGCCCCTTACAGCCACACTCCAGTGACCTGGGAAACAGCGTCCTGTCCAGTGCTGCTGTCTGGGATGTGCCAAGAAGCTCCTCTTCTTCCCCAGGGCTCACTTCTGAGAAGCTTCAAGATGCTCACAGGTTTCTAACTAAGCCAAAACCTGAAGAAGGACGTGAAATCCAGAGGTGATGGGGAATCAGCGAGGCACACTCCACTCCCACGTGATGTGCTGTTTGCCACAGAAAAAAATCTACCTCTGGGAAAAAAAAGGAGAGCTGGAGATGTTTTTTAAAAGCCCTGTGTGTTGACATCGGGGACCCACTGGGACAGCCTGTATTGAGCTACCAAGATGCTGGAAGGATCAGAAATTTACTGGGTGAGACCAAGATTTTTGTTTCTTCCCTCCAGAGATTTACTGGCTCTGAGCAGCGCTGGACACGGGGTGGAGAAGTCAAACAGATCCTCGCAGGAAATATAAAGCAGGCAGGGCTTAGGTCATCCCCAGAGACTAGAAAATAAAAACTGAATGTGGGGCTGCCCAGCAACGAGGACAGGAAGAGCCAAGGCCTGGAGAGAAGGGACATGGACAGAGGGGCTCAGCTCGGCCTCACCTTGCTGATGCAGCTGGCAGTGAGAGTAAGACACTCTGCAGAGGCGAGAGTAAGACACTCTGCAGAGGCTCCTGTGGGTTCTGGGAAGGGGGCAGGCCAGCAGGAGATGCACAGGAGAAATGCACTGTGGGACTTCCGAGGCTTTGACAAACTGCTCATCTTCTTGGCCTAGAGACAGGGGCTCAGAGAAAGAAGCTCCTGCAAGGCCAACTGGGTTTGCCATGGGAGGTGGATTGTGCTGATGCTGCGTCCAGAGCCAGGCCCAAGCTTCTGGCCTTTGGCTCTCAGTCTTTCACTTAGCGTGGAGGTCCTCATGCTGCAACAACTCTCGACAGCATCAGGAGGACATCTGAGCCGTGACACTGCTCTGCAGCTGCTGAGCTGTGCAGCCGATGAGCTGCAGGAGCTGCATGCCATAGGAGCACATAGGATGGGACCTGGCTTCCAGACACAGTTGAATAAAACTGTTTGCTTACCAGCTTGTAGCTTTCTCCAAGTGAAGTGTCTCTCCTGACTCGGTTTCATTGTCTACAATGCAGAGCTAATGAAGGACAGGACAGTTGCAAAGATTGGATGTACTGAGACCTGTTTAACAGCAGAAGGGTCCTCTGCACTTAGAAATCTTTGCAGATGACAGATTTACCACTAATCTTAAGCAGATGGTGTACCGTCATGTGATTTTAAGCAACGTTGATTTATGGCATGATAGAACAAGGATCTTACACGTAAGAAAGAAACTTCCAAGCTGGCAATCAGAGAGTTTCCTTGAACATTGCTTGCCTATAATTCCCTCTGTTCCAAGAATCCATAGCACCCGCTGCAGGTGACAGGTATTGGATTGCAATAAACATGGATATATTTCATGGTTTTCTGGCAAATATTTAACAACAGAAAAACAGGCATGTGTCTGTGAGTTGTCTGTAAATGGTACTGATGTAAATAATATGTAAAATAGCATTTGCAATTAACAACAGAGGTGAATAACATTTATTAGAACTCCCTCTAGCCACTCAGTACCCAGTGTTTCTGTTGATTTTTGCTGAACTTGTGTCTCAGTTGACCAAACATGGCTTTTGCTGAACCATGGTCTGACCAGTGGATTTCATCTCAGTCTGTTCTTCCTTCGTATTAAACTTACTGTGGTTAAATTGGATAAGTGATCTACTTTTGAACTATTTTAAGCTTTATATGATTATGTTCACTGTATGGAACCTTCTTCAGCCTCTGCACTGCTCACTGTGGGAGGACCATCTTTTTTTACTGTTGGAATAATTGCAGAAGTTGGGATGTTGTTTAATTTTACATCATTTAATAATGGCTATATTTAACAATAAGCTCATAATTTAAAAAAAATAGCCTCCACGAGTCTGGCAGGAGCTGAATTTCAGCACACCACTCCTACCAGCCTCTCCCCAGTCTTTATTCTGAAATATGAGAAGTCTTAGGTGCAGATGGCTGTGAAATCTTTTATTACCTCCATTAGTTTGAAAAGGGGTTTGTGTAATCCTATTTGATTGTGTATAAATCACCCCTACTTTCTGCCTGGTTCTGCATGGTCTCCGTAAAAGAAAGTGAAACGCTGAGCCCTAATTATACATTAACAAGCACAAATTAACGGTGGCACAGAAACGCTTTTCTATTGGCTGGATTGATCACGGGATGCTGGGGAGCTCAGCTAATGATGTTGGATAAGCACTTCTCCCAATGCCCAGGGACTAGAGCTTAGTACATCATGTCAACCCCATTATGTGTCTGAAAAAGTCCCTGGGCACAGCCCTCATTTCAGATGTTGAAAGTAGAAAACTGCTGTTTCCTGAAGTCAAATGGTCTCAATTCAAATCCCACATAAGCTACTTCTCAAGCAAATGACCAGTGCATGCCTTAACTTCCTCCTACACAAAATGGGGACAGATCAGCTGTGGCTGAGTACTTACCACATATGGCACCTAGGAAGCCAACAGAAGGGCCAGCTTAGCTATTATACCAAGGCCAGTATGGATCCTGTAGGCCACTACCAAATGGGAAATCAGAGAAATGTTAACACACAAGAGCTCCCTAAACAGATGTTGGTGGGAACAAGGGAATGAACAAGATAGGGTGAGGCATCCAAGAGCTAGCAAAAGTGGAAGAAGCAACTGCCCCAAACAGAAAGGGCAGGAGGATGAGCCTGTCCTCAGGACCCCAGGAGGCCCCCATGAGGGATGTGGCCTTCCTCAGAGAAAGGCAGGAATCTGGGAAGGTGGCCTGGCAGCCAGGAGGTAGGGAGGACAATGCTCTGGCCTGTCTTATCCCTGGCCAGCAGTCCTCCTGAGGCCTCCAGTTGGTTCAACATGCCTGGAAGTCAGCAGACTGGGAAGTCAGGTACAGTGGGACCAAGGGGTAAGCATCCTGGATGGGGCAGGGCAGGGTGCAGAGCAGGTCAGCAGCAGCAGGACAAAAACATCTAGCAAAGAGGACCACTCTGGAAGTTCACAACCTGTAATTGGTAAGAAAAGGGGCAGAGCGGTCTCAGCAGAGACTCAGTCTCCCTGCGAAGCACCAAGTGACACCAAGTTGCCTTCAACCTGTGGCACACTTTCACACAGTTGTGGTCTGGTTTTGCAACACAGCCAGAAATTATATCCTCATTTTAAAAGTGAACAAGAATTATGAGCTCTCTGGGATTATCCTGAGGCTTTATACCTAACAAATTATGGCCATTTAAGTTCTTAGAGTCTTCTAAAACACTTCTACAAGGGAGGTATTGATCTGTATTTTGCCAATAGACAATGAAGTAGGGAGATATTAATGGACAAGGGCCACCATTACCCATGGTGCAAGGTTTACCTAACAATTAGAGAATTCTTGGACATGCCCAGGGAATTTAGCAGAGGGTTGGAGAGCGCATGTCTTGAGTGTGTTTGCCTTTGGCGCAGCATGATGTGCTGAGGGCAAGTGGTAGTCCATGCTCTCTCTTGCCTATTAGCCCTGCCTCCTGGGAAGCTGTCCAGTGCAGACCACAAACAGCAAACCAAGATATAGGGACCCGTGGGTGACAGAAGGAGAAGGTGCTGGGGGCTGGGGCACATCACTTTAGGGCATTCCAAATGTCTTTTCCAGTAAAGTGGTATTTCAGCAGGGACCTAAGGAAAGCAAGCCTGTGGATATTTCAAAGGAACAGTGTTCCCAATCAAGTCAGACCTAAGGAAAACTCTGGGTTTTTTTGTTTTGTTTTGTTTTTTGTTTATTTGTTTGTATTTTGCTTTTTAAGTACTCTCTATATAATCATGAGCAAGTAGCTGGATCTTACAGGCTCCATTTCCATATTAACACAATATGGATAAAAAATACCATTCAAAGAGCTATTGCAAAGGTTAAATAGCACCTGAGATGTAAAATGGTTATGTATTGTACTTAGTAAATCACACCTATCTAAGAATAGGGAATTCTGTTACTATTTTTAGTACTCAAAGACTAAGATGCTTTGCTTTTTGCATATCACAGATTTGCACCCAATCCCATAATGCCTAAAAGCTTTGCTTTGTGGGATATTACACCTTGTGACAAATAGTCCAATTCTAATATCATGCACTTTATTGGTTTCCAGAATTTTACATTTGGACAGAATTGAAATAAAACAGACCATCATAAATGCCCTGCTGGAAATTTTATTGTCTCTGGACACATAATGGAAGTCTGGGTTGGAAAAAAAACTAAAAACATGTTTATAGCTACTTATTTATATCACCGATAGACCCCATTCTTTCTAACCATTTCCTTGTATCTGAAATGAATAAAAGAAATGACATCATTTGTGTAAGTGGCAAGGGACCTTTTTGACAAGTCCCTTGAATTGCTGTTTTCTGAGAGTCTCATGTTTTGTCGGGGAAGCATGTGGGAAGAACGCCTTGTCTTGTTTTACGACCTTCTTTGTAGAATGTGAAAGCAAGTCTTCTCAACCTCTGTGATAGCAGCTCTGGTGTGTATGGGGTGCTTTGTTACAATTTGAATATCTACTCCTTTGTATTGAGAGATTTGGGAATGTATTAATAGCAAACAAGTTTCAGTGTAATTATACCCTGCTTAGATGTATCACTCAGTTATATAAAAAAAAAAAAAAAAACTGAGAACAGTCCCATCATGAGGAATTATTGTTTCCTTTTCGGTGTGGTAAACTGCTGTGGACTGACATATCAATGCATAATTGCATAAAACATGGACAGATGGACAGATGTTATAGTTTTCCAGTAGATACCAGGTATATGGTAAGGGACATAAACTCTCAGGGTTGAGGTTGCAGCTCAGGGGTAGGGTGAGCGCTGAGCACGTGAGGGACCTTGGATTCCATCTCTAGCACTGTGTGATATTAGCTCCAGCCTGGGGCGCCTGGGACTGTGCTTCTGGTCTTCAGCGATCTTCACCAGGCCTCTGAGACCCGCTCCTTAAGACATGGACTTCACAATTGGGCCTAGAGCCTTGGAAGAATGAACTTGGTAAATTGATCATCAGGCCGGGTGAGCCAAGCCTGCCAAATAGGAAGGGCTATAGCAGTGTCCCCTAGCTCTGCCGGAATGTCAGACCTCAGCTCTGAATTACAAATTCAGGAAGAAGACCAAAGCTAGGAGAAAGCAAATCTAAGTTAGTGTACAACTTTTCCAGTTAGACTTGGGGCCTGTTCCCTGGCTGATGTGCTGGTATTGCTCTCATTAAGTTGATCAGTTCCATATGTGAAGGAGGCCTCCTAAGTCCACTGCTGCCTGGTCTCAGCACGTCTCCTGTTCCCGTTCCCTGTGTGCTCCCTGGGGACTCTAAATAGAATCATGAAAATCTGTTTAGCAACATAATGAAAAGAAAACCAAGTTTGACTTGCAAACCGATTGCCTTTGCTATGAACAGAAATAAAGCAATTTACTATTTTCTTTTAACTCAAAGAACTACTCTTCTTTGTCAGTCCCAATTATATGCTGCAAGGGGAAGAACGGAGCTATATCTTTGGGGAAGGGCTCAGTCAACTTGAGGGCCCGTGTTTTCAGTTTATGAAATCATTCAATAAATATACACATAAATGGGGGGAAAGCCAGGGCTTTTTCTTAACCCATTCTTTGTATTTGAATAAACCACACACTTCTTCATTGATGTTTATTGGGGCCTTTTTTGTTATAGCAGCCACCATGCTCTGTACCACTATTAGACGGAACAAGGCCAGCCCTTTAACCCGCAGAGCTGGGAGCTGAATCTGGAACACACCAGCGGCTGTGGTCACTTGGCCTGTGCTCCAGGGTCCTAGAATCAGGCACGGCTGAGCATCTTGGTCTTCTGAAAGATGATGCCGCATGTATGGATGATAGTGAGCACCTAGATTTCAGAAACTTGGAGAAGATAGAAATTATGGTATGTGTTCTTCTTCCTCTGCCTGAAACTGGATGAAATCACACCCATGATTAGTCAGCTTTTCCTCATTAGGACCAAAATACCTGACATTAGCAACTTAAAAGAGGAAAGTGCAGTTTTGGCTCATGGTTTCAGAGGTTTCTTACTGTGGTCATGAGGCTCCAAGGCAGAAACTTTAGGGAAGAAGGGTATGGGAGAGGATGGCTGCTCTGGTCATGGCAGCTGGAAGGAGAGAGAGAGAGAGAGAGAGAGAGAGAGAGAGAGAGAGAGAGAGAGAGGAGTCTGGGACAAGACATGTCCCCAAGGGCACAGGCCCAAAGATCACACCCTTCTACTAGGTACAGCCCCCTCAAGTTTCTGCCACCTCCTAAACATGTGTTCAGTTATGAATCCCTCAATGGGTTAGTCCACTGGTGGGTCACAGTCCTCATGATCCAAGCACTCACTCCCCAAAGCCCAGGTCTAAACATTACTGCACGGAGGGACCAGCCTTCAATACAGGAGCCTTTGGAGGACACTTCTTCCCAAAACCTAAAGTCCTCTCACTGTGCTTGCTTGTCTTTTAGTCAGACCTCTGTCTCCCACACACAAAGGCAGGGCTATGAGACCAAGGAAAATGTCAGTAAATGGCAGAGCCGTGAATTATCTCCATTTCAACCCTCCTTCAGTACTGGTTACATCCAGGAGAATCTACCCAGGTGCTGTGGGGTTTGCAAACTTTCTAATTTTCCTCATTATCAAAGGTGAACTCACACTTGGTCTTGGGGGATATTGTTTAGTATCCTCAGCAAGGATTTTATACTACTGAGTCATGTCATAGTGTTTAGAGAAGCAGAACTGAAGTGAGCCACAGAATGAAGAAGGTATTACAGCAGCAGGACTTGGTACCTGAGGTCCTCTCCAGGGTCCTTCTGTTCTTTCTCTTGCAGGTGACCTTCGCAGCTGTATGGATACGTGTTGGTCACCAACGTAGGGAGATGCTGCAGGCATTTGGTGGACAGAAGATAGGGTGCTGCTATGCATCCTACACTGTGGGGACAGATGGCCTCCATGGAGGACAACCAAGCCATTGCTTCAACCTGTTGGAGGTGGGGAGCACTGCCTCCCACAACCTGGTGAGAAGCTAGTCACAGAGAGCAGTGATCCTGCACTGTTGTTCCTGGGGGCCAGAGGCTGGGACAAGAGCTGGAGGCAGAGCATGAAGAATGTTCTGGAAACTTTGGCACCCAGGGTCTGCTCCTCAGCACACCTTATGGTGCTGCCCTGCAGAGCACATGGCTGTTGTGAACAGGGTCTTGTCTCTGCACTTCATTCAAGTTCTTCCTGGTCAAGGGCTAAGCCTGTTTCACACGGGGAAAGGCTTTCCTGGGATGAACCTGCAGCCTCACCAGCTCAGGGGTGTAGCTCAGGGGTGCAACTCAGGGGTGCAGTCCAACGGCCACAGTCATTGTCCTCATGTCAAGTTGAATGGGCTCTCCCATGATGGTACATGATAAAGGTCCTGTGGGTTCATCAGCTCTCTGTCACTGTAACAAAACACTTGACATAATCCAGTGATGAGGGGAAAAGGTTGAGTTGACCCCTTTGCTTTGGGCTTGTGGTGAGACAGAACATCATGACAGAAGTGCAAGGCATCCCCAAACCATTATCTCATGGCCAGGGAGTGAAAGGGAGAAAGAGAAAGGGGCTGGGGTCCCACAGCCCCCTTTACGAGAATGGCCTCAATGACCTAATGGCCTCTTCAAAGCCCCACCTTCCAAAGGCTCCACCACCTTCCAGCAGTCGTCCTGGGGACCAAGACTTCAACATGTGACCTTGGGGGATGCTTGGGATCAGAGGGAGCCTTTTATAAAAAAACAAAAAAATTAAGCTAAACAAATAACTATATAAAATCAATTTGCCCAAAAAGGCATGCTGAGAGCCACAGCCAGTCAGAATGGCCCCTGGCATTTTGCCAATAATATTGGTTGAGAGGTGAGCCATTAAGATGATGCTGGATTGATTCAATTGTATATTAGACCTTTACTGTCCCCCTCCCCGGCTACTTTGGAGTTCTCGCAGGGATTCCTGGAGAGTTCGCATTGGTTGGGGAAGTGGGATTTCCGGTTGGTGTGTTCCTGGAGGAGCCACATGGGTGGCATTCGGGAGAGTTCCCGGGGAGTGTGCTGGTGGAGTTCGGAAATAAAGTTTGTTCCTGCTTGAGTAGCTCGTGATTTGTGCCCAGGCAGACTGAGGCAAAGGCAAATACTAAGATGCTGAAGATGTGGTGTTGAAAAAGCTGTCAAAATCTGTTAGCAGTACGTAAATGACATGATGTGAGACATTGACTCCACCCTGGATGTCCTTACTAGTCTTGGGTTAACATCAAGTGTCTCTCTGGGTGTGACCACAGCAACACCCACTCATCCTTTATGTTGGAGTGACTTTTGGGAGCAGCCATGAGCCTACGTAATCAAAGCTATTTTTCGTAACTTTCTCACAGACAGAAACAGCCAAGGGACTTGATTGTAGACAATGAGATGTATGTGGGAATGTTGAGTTGTACTTTCAGGAAAAATGGTCCTGGTTGAGTTGATAATGAGCCCTTCAGAATTTTTCCCATGTGAAATTAAAAGAGAGAGAGAGAGAGAGAGAGAGAGAAAAGAAAAATGTTCAAGAGTGTTCTATGTCATCAAGCCTCTAGAGCAGCCATTCTCAAACGGGGCAAGTTTTTCCCCTTGGGAAAATTGGGAAACTTGAATACACCTTTGGTCATGACCCCTGGGTGCCAGGGAGAGACTTCTACTAGTCACTAGTGAGTAGAGATCAGCGTCCTGCAGGTCACAGGACAGTCCATGCAACAACTGTCCAGCTCTGGCTCCACAGAGCTCAGGTGAGAAACCACCTCAAGGAAGTGGTCTAAACTGTGCAGGGTTTTTATGCTTGAGAGAGATGTAACTGTGTGAGAATTGAAAGGCAAAAACTGCTGTAAAGTGTGCTCCTGCCGATGGTCATCCCTGCTCCAAGTCCTGGTAAACACAGCCAGGTTTCTGTTTATTACCAAAGAAACTCAGGGCACTCCTCCCTACAAATAATTTAAATGTGGAGCGCCTTGAGGTGGTGGCCATCAGTGGTGGGTGAAAATTCCCCCTGGTGAATTGTCCTCAGAAGCTCTAAATTGCTGCATAGAGGGGGAAAGGATAGTTTTTAAAGATTGATCTGGGCAATAGGTAGGGATTACTAATTGGCAGCTTTTCCCAATGCCTCTAAATTGCAAATCAATGCTCTTTGTTCTCTGCTTTCATAAATTAACATATTAAGGAGTATAAAAAAATCCATACTTGAAAAATTTTCATAAAAATCAAGTTCAATTCTTAAAATCTTTGCACCACTAATATCAGGAATTTTCAGAAAGTTGAAAGCAGAGCATGATAAACATCATAAGAAAATCTGCACTCTCCTGCCCAAATGTTACTATTTTTCCATCCATGGTATAATTTTATGGAAAAATAGTTCACAGAAATACTCTAAAATTATTAACTAATCACACACACGTACAATGTCTCTTCTGAATGTCCTTTTAGAGGGAAAACATAAATGAAAAATCCCGAGACTTTTCTCCATCACAGGTCAGTTTGACATTCACAAATATTTGGACCCTATTTTCAAACAGACCTTCCTTAGGGGAAAGCCACCAGTGCGTATCCTCCCAGGCCCTGTAGCCAGCGTCCTGAATTATGCATAATCTGAGACTGGGAAGAAGCCTCTGGTACCTTCTGGAACAGGAGACTATGGAGGGGCTGAGGGAAGTATCCTCTCTGGGCAGCTCCCTGTGGCTCCTGGAGGCGGCTATGAGACTTGGACACCTATAATGAGCTGATTTGTCCCAGCTCCCCAGGACAAGGCAGCAACATGTAAAACAACTGAGCTGCGGTAAGATGGGCCCCTGGGCATAGGGTTGCCGCCACCTGGCCCCTTAAGTGTTGTCCTTGCTGTGCTGTGCGGGACCAAGGCTTCAGAGACACACCTTTATCTGTCTTCCTCTCACTACCTAGGAAGTGTCAAACTGCATCTGAGAGCAGCCACAAGGCTGTGGACAGCTCAGTGGGGCCTGGCCTGGCATCTCAGGAGTGGAATGAGAAAGGACCCATAGTGGACATCTGAGGTTTGCAAACCCACGAATGAAGGAAATAGGATGAGACCCTGCCATGAAGCATCCCTTACGTGGGCTAATCTCAAAGACAGTGGGTTCCAGGGGAGACCACGTGAGGAGAGGAGAGGGCCTGACTGTACAGAAACAGGGACCACTGGAAGCTGTTGAACTACGGAGATGAGGCACAGGCAGTGTTTGCCATGGATCTGGGTCTCACGTTCTTCCTGACAATTCTCTCAGCATGCAGTGGCATGGGTCCCACCATGACCAAGCACCTGGTACAAGGGTGTCACCTGCACAACTTCATTCCCTCCTCCTCCTGCTTCCAGACTCTGGCATGAGGCAAGCCACTTAACTTTTGCCTGGCTTTGGTTTCTATAAATAAGACCATCACGCCAGGTTTTATAATTGAGGTTATTTAAAATATATATAACAAAGAGAATGACAGAAACGTTGCCAAACCACACCTGTTTTGCCGGGTGTGCCTCTGCCAGTTGCCAAAACAACAGGTCTTGTGAGACAGAGAGTTTAATCAGAAGCCAGGAGATGGAAGGCAGGTTGTGAATCCACCCCCCTGAGGACAGGGTTTAGGAATATTTACCCCGTGGGGAAGCAGGGTTGTCCAAGGCATGGGGGAGGCGATGGGGTGAGGATTTGAAGTGATTGGCAGTCTGCGCCTGTGTGATCAATCCTCACACACTTCAGAGGATACGTTCAGAAAATGGCAGCAGCAACATGACTTGTGGGTGGAGGATTGGGTCATCTGTCACTTGTGTAGGCCCCAGTGCAGGATCTGGGTGGTTTCAACTGGTTTGAGATGGACAAAAGCGGCCTGCAGGTTCTGGAAAGACAACTCAGGACACCCTCCTCATCATGCAGGAGATAATAACATATTCCTTAGCTATGTGACCTCCAGAGTTGATGATCTGAACAAATTATATCATCATAATTATGCCGTGTACCAATGAATATGTAGCAGCAAATCCCACTGTTACGTATAATTAAAAGGCATCAATAAAAAAGCTGAAGAAGTAAAATAAAATAAAAATATGTTTTCAAGATGTAAAAATAACGTAGAATAAAGTCAACTAGGCAAGGGCATTTTGTAGGGTTTGGAGGGCAAATCCAGGATTCCCTGTTCCTCATACCTGAACTCAAAGTGCCTTAGTCAACAGAAAACTGCTCTTTCCATAAGACAGCAAGTCCAAGGTAGGACAGAGAACAGGCTAAGGAGCCAGTCCATTCAGGGACTCCCTGGGGCCAAAGAACATAATCTGTCAGAGTGAAAGGAACCCTCCCAACAACTTTTTTTTTTAAATCCTCTACACTTTAAAAGGCAAAGGCAGAGCCCCAAGGGGCTGGCCACCCCCTTGGGCGCAGAGCTCCAGAGAAGTCCCACCTGGAGAGAGGGCAATTCTTCTGAATGCATTAACATCTATTAAATAGATTGACTTATACATCTTTAAACTTCCCCTAAGCAAAGCCCAGGCCTAGATAGCATCATCAGAGAATTCTACCAAACACTTCAGACGAATTTGTATCTTTTCTCTCTAAAACTTTCCAAAAAGTAGAGGAGGCAGGAACATTTCCTAACTCAAAGTATAAAGCTGAGTTCTCCTGAGGCCACAACCAGGCAGAGCCTTTGAGAAACTGATGTGACTCCATTTTTGAGAAACCAGCTTCTACCTCAGAGCAAAGCCTGTCCAAGGAAGGGGGTGTAACCTTGGAAAAACCCATAGAGCACTCCTAGGCACATACCCGCCCTGCTGAGTTGTTTGTCTGCAAATAACAGGAGAGATCTGCAGTGCCAGGTATCCCTGACTCAGTTAGGCTAGGTGAGGACCCATAGCAACCCCCTAGCAACCTCCAATCAGCATGAGACAGGGAAAATACCTGGGATGCCAGATGACCCCCCAGTAGTTTATGGTGGTTGACAACATGTTGGGAAACCATGTAGTTCAGCATGTACTCCTCTCATGGCTTAAACCAATCAGTTCAAAGGAATCCCCCTCTTGTACTAACCAATCACCCCTACCCAACTAGTTCCTGCCAGTGAGTGTGCTAATCATGTTTTAGAGTTGTTTTATGATTTTCCCGTGGTGTGTGATGATTTGCTAAGAGATGCTATGCTGTATGTGAAGTCCCTGCCTTCCCCAAAGAGTGTATGATAAACTACTGCAAACCCTGGGCTGGGGCCTCTCAGCATCATCAGTTGCTGTGCGCATGGAGGACTGAGCAAGCTCGAAATAAACACCTCTTTGCTGCTTACAATGATCTTGGTCTCTGGTGGTCTTTTGGGGGTCTCGAACTGGAGCGTATCACCTTTACCAGAAAACTAGGGGCCAACATGTATTTCAAACAAGGACCTCCAGTAAACACTAGTGAGCTAAGCCAGGGGTGTCCTCTGTCCCCTCCCTGGGCAGGCACAGTTCATCTGAGGAGCAGGAAGTTGTTTCCCTGTGAAACCAATGAATGTAAAAAAGCAAAAACAAAAACAAAACAACTTCCTGGGCAGGATAACTGCCAAAACCACTTGATCTTCTCAAGAGATAAAAAATAAATAAATAAATAAAAAGTCGTGAGATTAAATGCCCATCGTGGAAAAACTCTTAACAGCAGAGCATTTCTCCACCCTGAACATGCCACCCAGAAACATCCACAGCGCCCCCAGGCCTGGAGGGGTTCACCAGGCCTCTCCCCTAACACTCCAAGCCCCCTGGATGCCCAAGGCTGTTCACCCCTGCAGGGGGCCTTTCAGACACCTCAGGAAGGGAAGTAGAAGTCCTGGCATCCAGCTGGGAAGGAGGGAGGGGAGAAGGAGCTGCTGTAGATGGCTGGAGCCTGTATTCAGGAAATGCTAAGAAATTAGTTTTAAAAACCTTTTAGAGCTAATAAAAGAGTTCCCTTGTTCAGCAAGCTGGCAGAAGATGAGTGTGCAGAAACCAATTGTATTTCTACATACTGGGAATGAATAATGCAAAAATTAAATTAAACAAACAATTCCAATTGTAAATGGAAAAGAGCAAAATACTTGAGAAAAAATGAACCAAGGAAGCAACAAAGCTTATACATTGACAATTATAAAGTGGTGTTGGAAGAATTTTCTAGCCAGGGCAATTAGTAAAGAAATTGAAATGAGACATCAAGAATGGAATGGAAAGGGTCAAACTAAATTCACCATCTTGTGTACAGAAAATTCCAAGAAATCAACATGAAACCTGATAAAAGTAGTCGGTAAATTCAGAAAGTCTTAGGATATAACTACCATGAACAAAAATAAATTGGATTTCCAGATAGTGACCATAAACCAACTGAGAATGAAATAAATAAAAATTACATTTATAATAATGGTAATGGGAAGAAGTTTTTAAAAGCAACGCAAACTTACTCTCTGAGAACTAAATATATTGCTTAAAGGAACTAAAGAAGACCTAAAATATGGAAAGAGAGTCCATGCTCATGGATCTAAAGACTCAAAAATGTTAGCAAAGCGATTCCCATCAAATTGATCTAAAAATTAAATAGTCCTTACCCAAATCCAGCTGAATTTTCTGTGGAAATTGACAAGCTGAGTGTAAAATCTGCATGGAAATTCAGGAGGCCCAGAGCAGCCTAAGCAGTACTTCAAAGGAACAGAGTTGGAAGGTGTAATACCCCTGGGTTTCAATGGTTTCAATACCCAATAGGATGTGGTATTAATAAAGAAATGCTGTGATCCCCACATAGGAAGAAACACAGATCAGTGGAACAAAAGTGGAAATTCAGAGAAAACCCTCATATTTAAATCAAATGGACTTTCTTGAAGGCCATTCAATGAGGGGAAAATGTAATCTTTTCAGGGAGGGGCCCCAAGGAACTTGATCTTCACATGCAAAACCATAAAGCTAGACTCCCACTTCGCACCATGCCCAGAAATATAAACCCAAAGTAAATCAAGCACCAGCTCCTCTTAGGAAGAAGGAAGTAGGAACATTCTAAGCTTGGATTTGGGGTGGTTTCTAAAACATGAGAGCAACAGTTGGGCTACTCGCCTGGCATGGACATCTTTCCCTGTTTCACATTCAAGGTGGACTTTGCTCCTGTGAAGTGTGTGCATCATCTGGCACCTACCTACTGCCTCCTGGCTGGGCCCTTCCAGGAGATGCCATGCTCTGATCAAGGGCCTTGGTGCAAGAGGACCCATGTAGGCCACACCCTGCCATGGCTGCTGGGGGACCCGATGTCCACAGGCACCAACGGCCACCAGGGAAGCTGCTAAGTGGGTAAAATGTTTCCACCCAGGGCTTGGCTGTTGTGCTATTCATGGGGACTTGAGGCCAAGACAGGGTGACCAAAGCGCTGGGAGTTGTGCTCTTGCTAAAGGGCAGCAGACTCCCCCGGCTTCTCGGGTGGTGGATACAGATCTGTGAATGTGCTGGTAGTCACTGAGTTGCACATTTTAACAGGGGAATTCCATGGTATGTGAATTATGCTCCAATAATCCTATTAAAAAGATATGTTACCCAGTTGACTAAATGGGGAAGATAATTAGACTGTAATAGGATTAATGAAATCATTAACAATAATCATTTACATAAAGACCTGAGTATGGGGCTTGACTTTTTGAAAACAACTCAATCAAAAAATTAATTCTTGCACTTACTGGTATTGTCTCATCTTCTTCTCTCAGTCTCCCCCCAAAAATTCATTATTAAATTGAAGTTACCCTTTCTTGATACGCACAATTTCTTGTTGCTGTTGCTGTTTTTAACCAAAGTCTAAAGTTTCTGTGCAGACAGCAGGGTGGGTGTGGTTTATCATAAATAGGGGAGGCTGGTCCCACTGACTTTTTGCAAGGATGAGCAGGGCAAGGTCTTCCTCGAAGGCAGAGAGCTGATGCTGGCACCCTTACAGGCCAGTAGCAAAGCTGACCCATGGCTCACCTGGGCAGCATCCATTCCACAGCCCCTCAGGGGCACAGGTGCTGCCACTTGTGTGAGCAATAAATCTACCTTTGTCAATGTGGAAAAAGTCAGTGCAACACATCGTATGAACATTTTCTGATGAAGTTTATATGTTGTGATATTAAGAAAATAATTTTCTTCCATCAAAAAACCCAATAAATGATACAAAGACTAATTTCTAAAGACAGACATAATTTTGGGGTTTATACATTTTGTGTGCCTGTTAAGATGTCATCATTCGTACACATCAGGTCTCAATCTCTTTTGTAATTCATAATAAGAATGGTGGCTACTTTAAATAAAAATATTCTTAGTAAATATCATAAAACTAAAGAGCAGATTATAGGAGATTTAAATGGATGCAGAGCCCTCTTGTGCTCCCTGATCAAAGTACTTCATATTATAAGGTGGTAACATAGATTCAACACGAGTCCTGTCCAAATCCAGGTGACTTTTTTGCAGAAAGTAACAAATTAATGCTTACATATATATGGAAAAGCAAGGTTTCCAGAACAGGCAAAACAATCTTGAAGAAGAACAAAGTTGAAGGACTGACGCTTTTTAATGGTGAAACTTACCATGAAGCTACTGCCATTAGGACATTGCAGTACCTGAAAAAGACGGACATCTGGATCAGTGGCTCCGAAGTGCAAGTCTAGACACTGTGCCAAGTGGTTAGGAGGGAGTAGAGAAGCTCACTGCTGGTCCTCCTCTGGAGGAAACACATGGAACAGCCACCTGGGGAACAGCTTGGCAATTTCTCAGAACACTAAGAGTGGAGTTGTAATGTGACCTTCAATTCTACTCCTAGGTGTGCACCCACGAGACTGAGGATACACACCTGCACTAATCTGTGCACTGATGGACACAACAGCATTACTAATGCCAGCCCAAAATGGAAACAACTCAAAGATCAAGGTAGAACAGACAACCAGAGGGTGGCTTATCCATATCATGGGATAGTATTCACCCATGAAAATGAAGGAAGCACCTGATCCCATATGGATGGACCCTGTAGCTGTAATGCCAAGTGTGAAACCAAGGCATGAAAGCCTACATATCTGCAAGTGCATCTGAAGAAACTGTCCAGAATGGGAAGCTGTAGAGGCAGAGAGTGGATCCACTACCATGTAGGGCTTATGGGGTGGGGTGATAATGAGGAGTGACTGCTAATGGGTATGCAGTTCCTTTCTGACTTAATGAAAATGCTTAAAGACTGATGCTGGGGATGGCTGTGTGACTGCAGGTACTAAAAGTTCCTGAAGTATACACTCTAAATGGGTAAATTGCATGATATGTGTAGTATCTCAAAAAAATGGAATAATCGGGGCTGGAGCTGGGGCTCAGTGGTAGAGCTCTTACCCAGCATGTGTGAGGCATGGGGTTTGATCCTCAGCACTGCATAAAAACAAACAAATAAAATAAAGGCATTCTTTGTATTTACAACTACAAAAACATATTTTTTTTAGAAAATGGAGTAATAAATAGGTAGCATTTCATTTGGCCAAATGATTTCAATGGTCACCAATATATTGACCTCTCAGAAGGCATTCGGTCCAAGTCAGCTATGTATCCCATGCATGCTTGTGCTTTCTCTGTTTTTAGTACAAAAACAAAATTTTGAAAGATGGTGAATGACTTTTGTGTTTTTAATTCTGGGGTTGTTTCCGACTTCCTTATGCATTAATGAGGAAATCATGATGTTTTCCAGAGAAAGTGGAAGGTAATGCAGAAGGAGATAGTCAAAAATGGGTACCAAGGGGCTGGCACATCACTGATTCACAGACTCAATTATCCAGTGAAACCTGGAGCAAAACTCATTTTAATGAAATGTTTTGCAAACCAAAACTAGAGAGAAAAAAAAAGATCAGCATCACTGTTTGGCTATCTTGAATCGACTAAATCCGTGGTTACTTTATTGAAAATAAAAATCTTTGCCTGAATACAAGAAATAATTATAATTAGTATTTGGAAGAGCAAGGAGAACTGAATTAAAAATACTCATCTTTTATTAATCACATACATTTTTCATAAGAAGGTTATTTTTACTAAGCTCAGGCTAACAGGGAAAAAAAATTATTTGACGAAATTCTGGAAACAATTGGCCCATGACAATTCAACACTATTTTTCCAAGCTATCATTTTTAGTAGGGGCTTCAGTAAGCTGAGTTCACATGGGTGTTTCCTGAATTTCTAAATCATCATTGCTCTGTGGGGCAGTTGCCATAGGCCTGGGTTAACATGTGTCTGTGGAGTAGGATGAGCTCCCTCCTGATAACCCCTCATCTGCACTAGAATGCTCCAAGAGGGAACAAAGCCACCCCTGTGGGCACCTCCCTAGGAGCTCCCAGGAATGAGCTCATAACTCCTGAGTTCAACCCCAGGAGTAAGAGGGCCCCTTACCTGAGGAGTCCAGGAGCAAAGCCACAGGCTTAGCAGACTGAGGCTTTGAAAATCCCCCTGCATCTCTGTGCACTGAGCATGGCTCACAGACGCACGCAAGTCCATGCACACAGGCTTGGTGGTGTTGTAAGGAGGCACCTATGGGAATCTTGGTGTCTGGCATCAGCTGGGGGATGGGTTTCTACATACCAGAGGGAGGAATGATAAGAAAGGGTGATTTTAGGAAGTATTTTATTGGGAGAAAATAGTTAAGTCAAAGTCTTAAAAGGAGAAGGAGACATCTTCAGTTTTGTTTCCAGCTTCAAGTTACATCAATCCCTGTTATAGTGCTGTGAAAACACGGAACAGTTACGCTTTATAAAAATGTTGTATTAGAGCATTATATTTATACATAGTGTCTGGGTTCCTCCTGACATACTTATATGTCCAGGGGGTTTGATTTCCATCCCCCTCCCCCTCCTTTTTCCTCCTCTCCTCTCTCCTGCTTTTCTCTCTGGGCTGATCTCCCTTTCACACCTTTATTTATTTATTTTTGATTGGTACATTCTACATACACATAAAGGAGACATTTCCTATGTGATAGACAGCTAGATAGCTAGATAGATAATCAGAAATTGACTCTGTTAGATTCACTGTGATTTCTTCCCCTTCCCTTCCCTCCTCCCTTCCTCTCTGTCTCCTACTTCTACTACACTGATCTTCCCTAGATCTTGTGACATCTCATCCCCTCTTCACTGCCTTCTTCCCCTTATGCTGTTATAAAACCAGAAGGAATTGGGGGCCGGGGTTGTGGCTCAGTGGTACAGCGCTCGCCTTGTACAGGCGAGGCCCTAGGTTTGATCCTCAGCCTCACATAAAAATAAGTAAATAAAATAAAGGTGTTGTGCCCAAGTACAAATAAAAAATAAATATTAAAATACAAAAGGAGGAATTGGGTGACCAACTCAGAGGGTCTACCAAATGATACTGAGTCCAACTGTAAAATAAAGCATCCTTGGGTGCTCCCATGAGAAACACCACCAACACTGTATACCGTATGTAGAAGTGGAAGGGTAGCTTGAAGATGGGAATTCATTCATGCACTGGAGAGATCACCAAGTCTCACCGAAGGCCTTCCACAAGCTGGGGAACCAGGAATTCAGTGGTCTCATTTGTCTCATGAGTCTGAAAGTCTGAGCAAACCAAGGGATGGAAAAATTCTCCGTCCAAGTTTGAAAGACAGAGAATTGGGGCTGATGTCAGTAAGTCCCAGAGTCCAGAGTCCTGAGAACAGGGGCTCTGAAGTCCAAAGGCAGCCCAATACAGTTGTCTCAACAGAAGATAAAGACAGAATTCACCTTCCTCTGCCTCTTTTGAGCTCACAACAGAATGGATGGTGCCCACTCACAAGGGTAAAGGGCAGAACTCACAAGGGTAAAGGGCAGATCATCCCCGGTTCATCTACCAAGTCGGATGCTAATGTATTTCAGAAACACCCCCCACCTGAGACATGCATAAATCATGCTTTACCAGCTATCTGGGCATCCCTTTTACCCAATTATGTTAACACATAAAATTAAACTTCACTGTAAGGAATGATCCCAGGACTCCAGAAGAGAGAACAAATTCCCATTTGTGTCTTCCCTGATTTTTATTTTATCTCATCCTAGAAATTTTTCATGAATACTGATTAAACATGATGTTGACAATTATCTTTACAAACATTCCATTAATAAAAAGTAGAATGATCATTCCAGGAGAAACCTATCCATTCAAGTAAGCGTGTGCTAGGCAGGGAGCTGGGCTCAGAAGACAGAGTGATAAGTTTGTGTTCGTGTGTTTTTTTGCACAAAGAGAAACGGCAAACAAGAGGACATAATCACAGGTCCTATTTCAGCTCATGTAGAAAATAAGTGAATCAACGGTGGACAGAGAAGCCTGGCATAAGGGTCTGCTGCAGTAGACCCCTATGGTGTGTCCCAGCAATCAAGTTAAATCTCCTTTCTGAGAGTAGCTGTCACTCACCCTGACACGACTGGATATTTCCTCTATGTGTGGATTCTGCTCCTCTGGAAGGCGAATGACAACATGGAAATTTCTGTGTCACCTTTGCAGGACAGCAATGTCCGTGGAGGTATTTCTGTGCTTGGTTCAGTGATTCAGTGATGCTCCTGGAGACTGGGATGAGCACCAGGATCAGACAAATCGTGAGTCTCTGGGAAGGCTTCTCAGAGGCAGCTGTGGTTCTAAAAGGACACCCTTTTACTTGGATGGGCAGGAAATTGGGTCATCTGAGTTGACACTTGAAGTGGCATATCTTCAGTGCTGGCGCATCGACCCTTTTTAGAAGGATGCTTTTAAACCTTCTATCCTTGTTGCCTTAACCTTCGTGGCCTGGTAGAGAAGGGCACCTGCACTGGAATGGAAATGCCTCCTGGGAATATGGTGGAAATTAAGTTCCTGAGGTGGAGGCCCCCAAGTCCCGGGACTGACCTGTGGCTCCTCCCCTGGCTTCTCGCTGTTCTACAGACCCACACCATTGGACGTACCATGGCTTCTGGCTGGAAAGCTGTCCTCCCCCCCCCCCAGCTGTTGAAGCCCTGCATGCCGAGGCCAGGGGGAAGGTGTATGTGAGAAGAAAGTGACCAGATGCCCAGCTGTCACTTTGGATGCTCTTCAGCCAGAGCCAAGGTGTCACACAATGGGAAGGCTCCTGTTTGGATTGTTTTGTTGCCAGAACCTCAGCTTGCTTTCTATTTATCACCAGCCTGGCCTCCCTCTAAAACACCAAGGTGTCCTCAGCAGGTGATTCAGGACCATCTGCAGAAATCAAGTTTCACAAGCGTTGCGCGCAAACTCGGTTTCTAAATCCCTGGTCATGGAAGTAGGCCATCTTTGCCCAGTGAACTCAGTAAATCCCCCTGTTAAAAGAAAAATGTTAGGCAGATTAAACTTAACGGAATTTAATTAAGCAAAGAAAGATTCACAAATCAGATGGTCCTCAGTACCACAGTGATTGTGGCACTGCAGCCTATGCAGGGGATGACAGCGTTCACGGACAGAAGACAGAAGTAAGGGGCAGAGAGGGTGTCCCTGGACGTACCAGCAAGGGCCTTTCTTAACACGGTCTCATCAGCTGGCCAAGGGATGAGACTGGACGCTACTGCTTATTACACCAGTAAACACCCAGTTAGTCTCAGCTAGTTGACCTGCTAGATTAGGTGAAAGTTCAGTATGAAGGACTCAATCATGAAGGCCTCGGCAGGCCGAATTTAATTAAATTTATCACCGGTGTTTACTTTGCCTCTGGAAGTGGAACTTAGTGGAACTTACGCCTTAGAAGACCTTCAAATGCCCTCCTACCTCAGGACGCGTTTAGTCATCCTGAATTTTTCCTTCATCCTCTGGTCCCATCTTCCATTTGGTCCAGGAGACCTGTATCCACCATGATGATGAGTCAGAGTCATTGTAATCACAGGCCAGAACAGCCCTGATGCTTCGCTGCAGCTCTCCCTGCCACATGCCCACTGCCACGGCCCTCTCTGTAGCCTGTCCTCTCCCCGTGCCCAGCCAGCAGCCTCCAATCCCTGCATCCTCACTCAGGGCTGTTATATGGGCCAGGTGCAGGCTCAGCCCTTTGCTGACCACTGGAGGGCCCATCATGCTCAGCTCTCAGGATGGTCACATGCCAGGTAGGAGGACCTGTCCCTCCTCTTTGAGGGTAGTGAATAGGACATTGCTCCCAGCTTACTCTGCCCCCATCCCGGTACAGTGATGTGTGGGGATTATTGGTTTTAATCCTCCCCAGCCCGTAGGTAGGTTCAGACCATGTCACACCACAGGAAAGGAAGCTGAAACACATGTGGGTTATTAAGCAATTAGAGTTGCAATGGAAGCCCTCACTCCAGGGCTTGGCTGGAGTTATAAAAATCACTACACCATGTGAAAACGATTGGCAGAAGACCATTCCCAGAGGTCGTTCGCTGGTATGGCCTTTCCACCAGGAACTGTTTGGGGACTGGCCTTCGGCTCACTGGGGAGCTGTGGAAGACTGTTTGCAAGTGCCCAGGAGGTGGAACATTACCCAGACCAACGGCAGAGCTCAGAGTACACTGAAGTCCACTCGGGTCAACAAAGACGCACCATACACACTGAGCTGTGTTGGGTGATGGCTTCCCACGACTGCAGCAGAATGCCTGGGGGCATCAGACTGAAGGGGCAGAGGTTTATTCTGGCTTCAGGATTCAGTCCATGGTGGGTTGGCTCCATTGTTTCTCAGCTTGTGGTGAGCAGAACATCAGGGTGGGGACAGCAGGGTGGACCTAAGCTGCTCACCTCATGGTGGCCAAATAGGAAGGAGAAAGGGGGAGTAAGGGGGTGGGTAGGAGTCCAAATACACCCTTCCAGGGCACAGCATAGTGACTACTTCCTCTCAACAGGCCCTACTTCTTAAATTTCCTCCAGCTCCAACAGTGCCACCAGCTGGGGACCAAGCCTCCAGCATATGAGCCTTTGGGGGACATTCTAGAACCAGACTATAACAGGTAGACTCCAGGGTGGGCACACCAATTGTCACATTTTTAAATACCGCTCTGGGCAGTGATCTGTTGGACTGGGACCTTGATAATGCTTCCTTCCTAAGACTCCTGACTCTCCAACTTCATCTCCCTTTAGACAACACTCCTTCTTGGAACCCGATTTCAGTTCCTTTTCCATCCCCGAACTCAGATCCCAAACGCAGTTCCCACCCTCCCTTGTACAAGGGTGTGCAAGCCTGCGTGAGAAGCCCCATACCTGTGGCCATTTCTCCACTTGTAGTTGACACCGTGTTTCATGCCTGGCTTCACCAGCACCAGTGCTGAAGGTCGCTCACAATACCCCCATGTCCCTTAAACCTGCTATGACGTGGCTCTCAAAG
The DNA here is from genome assembly GCF_964194105.1 of Spermophilus citellus. Taxonomy (NCBI): domain Eukaryota; kingdom Metazoa; phylum Chordata; class Mammalia; order Rodentia; family Sciuridae; genus Spermophilus; species Spermophilus citellus. The sequence continues at coordinate 95,934,889 of NC_138184.1, read as the reverse complement.
GGAACCAGCACACAGGCAGTCTGTATTGGGTTCACTCCTGAATGAGTCTTCCTGGGGTAATGAGCTCCAATACCTGAGTGCAACCTGGGAAAGTGTGAGAGAGGGAAGCCACTGGGTCTGTGGGTCTGTAGCTCAATGTTGCCCACCAGGAAACAAGGCCAAGGACATCTATGTCATCAATAAAAGGCAGGAGCCTGAAATGTAAGCATTTACCTGAAATCTCACTACTTAACAAAGACTGTTGGTGAGAAATTAAAATTAAATGGTACCATGGAGCATTTTAAAGGGAAAACAGTTTAGGACAGATTCAATCTGAAAACTGGCAGTGTGCAATCTCTGAAAAACATACTGCTATTCAATCAAAAATCTGTAGCTTTCAGTGTATCTAACATGGTTAAATTGAAGCCCCCCTTCTTGTCCTTGGATGTCAAGAGAGTGTGCAACCTACATTGCACTCAACTTTAAAAAATGCACATATGGTTAGACTGAGAGTTATGGGAGGAAAGGCAATTTACATTAGGAAGCACACTTTGTGTTTGAAAATTAAATAAGTCCAGTGTGAGAAATCGGAGCTACAAGGTGAGCCATGTGAAAGAATTGTGCATGCATTGAAATCTGTTCTGCTCATTTAGCTGATGAAATTGTAAAATGCTAGTTTGCATTCATGGTTACAAGCAGACCAGATGTGAAGGGCTTTCTGGAAAGCTTTGTATAAAATTACTTATTTTGCATATTAAATTTTAATATTACAAGACTGAGATGATTTTTAAAAGAGCGTGTACCTAAATGAAGTTGGCTTAAAGAATAAGATTTGGAAAATAAGCATGCTTCCCCTAGACAGGTGCTACTGGAATGCAGATCTAACTCTAATGAATCTGATTATACTTACACATCTCCATTGAGTGTCAACTTGCTGCCATTTTTATTACATTATCTGGAATTTAAACGGCTGAATAATCTTTATGAGCACAAACAGGCTTGCAAGGCACGGTTTTAGGAGTTTGTTGTTTCACAGTGAAACTGTCTTACTCTCCCAATATTATTTCTCAGTTCCTTAGACTTGAATCACAAGGGGTCAGAGCTCCAAATTTCTTAATAGGACACCCATAGCACAAGAGTTAATAACAAGAATCAACAAATGGGACTTACTTAAACTAAAAAGTTTTTTTCTCAGCAAGAGAAACAATAAGAGAGGTAAATAGGGAGCCTACATCATGGGAACAAATTTTTACTCCTCACACTTCAGATAGAGCCCTAATATCCAGAGTATACAAAGAACTCAAAAAATTAAACAATAAGATAACAAATAACCCAATCAACATATGGGCCAAGGACCTGAACAGACACTTCTCAGAGGAGGACATACAATTAATCATCAAGTACATGAAAAAATGCTCACCATCTCTAGCAGTCACAGAAATGCAAATCAAAACCACCCTAAGATACCATCTCACTCCAGTGAGATTGGCAGCCACTATGAAGTCAAACAACAACAAGTGCTGGCAAGGATGTGGGGAAAAGGGTACACTTGTACATTGCTGGTGGGACTGAAAATTGGTGCGGCCAATTTGGAAAGCAGTATGGAGATTCCTTGGAAAGCTGGGAATGGAACCACCATTTGACCCAGCTATTCCCTTTCTTGGACTATTCCCTAAAGAACTTAAAAGAACGTGCTATAGGGACACAGCTACAACAATGTTCATAGCAGCACAATTCACAATAGCTAGACTGTGGAACCAACCTAGATGCCCTTCAATAGATGAATGGATAAAAAAAATGTGGCATTTATACACAATGGAGTATTACTCTGCACTAAAAAATGACAAAATCATGGAATTTGCCGGGAAATGGATGGCACTAGAGCAGATTATGCTAAGTGAAGCTAGCCAATCCCTAAAAAATAAATGCCAAATGTCTTCTTTGATATAAGGAGAGCAACTAAGAACAGAATAGAGAGGAAGAGCATGAGACGATCACCACTAAACAGGGATGAGAGGGGGGAGGGAAAGAGAGAGAGAAGGGAAATTGCATGGTAAAGAAAGGAGACCCTCATTGTTACACAAAATTACATATAAGAGGGAGTGAGGGGAAAGGGGGAAAAACAAGAGAGAGAAATGATTACAGTAGATGGGGTAGGGAGAGAATATGGGAAGGGATGGGATGGGAGGGGAGGGAAGAGGGGGAGGGGGGATAGTAGAGGATAGGAAGGGCAGCAGAATACAACATACACTAGTATGGCAGTAGGTAAAAAAGTGGATGTGTAACCGATGTGAATCTGCATTATATATATATAGGGTAAAAATGGGAGTTCATAATCTGCTTGAATCAAATGTATGAAATATGATATGTCAAGAACTTTGTAATGTTTTGAAACACTAATAAAAAATAAACAAATTTTAAAAAATAAAAATAAAACATAATCAGAAAAAAATCACAAGGGGAAGCAAGAAGTAGGGATGTCTTTCAGAGATTGAATATCTTTTAGCTGTAAAATATTGTGAAGGAAAGTGTCTGGACATTCAATTTTCAGCTTATCATTTGCTGTTGCAAACATGGGTTTTTTCTGATGAAACAAAATTTTGATTTTAATATCCATCACCAACACTTTCTTTCTTTCCCTCCCTTCCTTCCTCTCTTCTTTCCTTCCTTTTGTCCTGTTTTCTTCCCTTCCTCTCTTTCCCTTTCTTCCCCATTTTGCAGTGACAGCGGAAACCCTTCTAGGGTTCACATGAAAGCCATGAGCCCCTGCCAGGCCTTGGCCACGGGTAATGCAGGGCTCACCATAGCCTGGTGGGAATCCCAGGAGGCTGAAGGTTCACAGACCTGTTTATTGTCCTGTCGGTCCCTGTATCAGGCAGAGCTGAGGACTGGAATCTGTGTTGGGGACCGTGGAATACAGAAGAGGGGGAACAGCTGCAGCTCTGGAGTTGGCCATGCAAGGTGGGGCCCATTTCCTAGGATGGTGGTCAGGCTGGACAGTCCACATATAACTAATACACAACTATTATTCTCATTCTTGCCATTTTTTTTGCTAAACTGTGGGCTCTGTGGAGACAGCCTCTGTGACCTATTTAGGACATGTTCAACAAAGACATCTTTGCTGAATGATTACAGGTCACAGGCATGGGTGTTGAGGTCCCAAGATACAGAGTGAGCAGCTGAGCTGAACCAGGAGCCCATGCACTGACCTCCATACGCTGTGGCTGTGTGTGCCCCGTCCTCGCCTGAACAAGCCCTGTCACCCATGGTCAGCATGTGGTGATAGGTGCAGGAGACACTTAAACGCAGGCCCTGCTAGGACAGAGGGTCCCTTCCCCACCCTCCCTGTGCTCTTCCTGAACTCTCAGGCAGCGGAGACCAGGGGCTGCTCCAGGGTCTCCTACTCAGATTAAAGGACACCAGGAGGCCACTGTGGGCAACTCAATATGCACAGAGAGATCAGTCAGTGCTCTTGTTAGTGGGTTCCTTTGGAAAAACTCTGAATGGACATGAAGCCATCGATTTCAATACAACTTGAAAAGGCAAAACACCTGTGTAGTGCTTCAGACAGACGCCCTGGCCTAGAAAACTTTTTATATTATATTTATATTATATCCTCCCTTTTTATACTATATTGATAATTTGTCCCGCAGAGGAGACTGAACTAAGAAAGACCTTTTGTTCATCAGAAATATCCTTCTTTCTCCTGAAAATGAATATCTAGCAAAAGTGTTTTCAGAGGCAGAGAAGATACAAAGCAAAGGGAGACAGGGTCCCTCCCGGAATAGCTCTCATTTGCTGCCTGGAATATCTAATGACAATGGCAGCAACAGCCCTTGACATCCGCTGCTCACCCACTGGGGTCCACATCTGTTCTTAGCTCTTCACATACGGGAGCGCATGGATTCAGGTGAAAACCAGCGCTAGGATGATATTGTTGTCAAACACATTTTAAAGTATAAAACTAACAAATGGTGAGGTGCGGGAACTTCAACTCAATGGCAAAGTCACGATGTGGACCTCATTCAGGGCCCAGAGTTTGGCTTCTGTCTCCCTCTGCCTCTCCCTTGATGGCCGCAGAGGGAGCTCCTGGGCAGCACAGGGTGGCAGGGAGCACGTGGAGGGCTGAGGACTTGGAAGGGTCTTAGAAGGATGCAACAAGGTGCCACTGCCTGCACCGCTGTAGCAGGCCACCTTTACAATGAGGGGACTTCAAAGAAGCAGCTGACCTGTGCTTCCTGCAGGGCCCCAGCCCGGGCTATTTCAGCTGCTTTTCCTTTGGCAGCTTCATGGCATGCTGAGAGTGGAAAGTGTGCCAGCCCCTGGTAGGGACCTGGGGCATGTGGACAGGGTGGCAAACAGAGGAGACTCCTTGGAGGCGGTGTCCTGGGGCAATGAGGGAGGAGACAGTGAGCCGGGCTCTGGGAACCTCAGCCCCACACAGACAACCTGAGGGGTGACTATGGCCCTGGAGGCAGGCTCCCAGGCAGGCTCCCAGGAACTGGAGGGCTGAGCAGAGCATTTAAAGTGCATTAATGCAGAGTCCTGGGTAGGGACCCTTGGCAGGGAAAAGAGCAGGGAGCAGAGCCGAGGCCCCCTTCATCACCACCCTTAATTCCAGCCACCCATCTTGTAGCTCAGGTTGAGACACTAATACTAGTTGGTGCACAATTTTTCATATCTTTTAAAAACTATTTTGCTTCCTATTTATACCCTAGTGGGAGTAAAGGCTATCTGTAGTAATATTTGGGGTCTACGCGGAGGTGGGCCCACACTTTTCCCACAGCACATGGGTCCGTGGGTGGTGTCAGTAATCATCCCCTTGCACCTTCAGGGCAGCTCAGCTGTTGCTGCTGGCTGAGAGCTGCATGCTCTTCCCCAGCCTGTCGCTCAGCCCTGACAGCTGCTGCTGCTCCCCTCACATCAATCCCTCTTCAATCTGCCACTGTCCTGCGCCCCCAGAATAAGCAGGGTCTATGGCTGTGCTGCCTGAGTTCTGTCTGAACCTCACTCACAGAGGGTGGAAGCCTGGGCCCAGGAGCATGCGTCCTGGATGGAGCCTCAGAAGTGAAAATGGAGTAACCCAGCAGACCGTGCTCCTCTAACTTAGGCTCTCCCCTAGAACCAGTTCCTCGACTCCGGTGAAATGAGCCAAGATGGCGTGAGAGTGCTCTTCCAGACCTTACCCGTTAGCTGAGGGCCACAGGCTCAGCACACTTGCAAACATCAAGTGGGTTTCATCGGTCGGCATGATTTGGGGAAACCTTGGAAGCCAACAAAGATCCACCATCTAAACTGACAAATGAAAGGTCTTCCATGTGTGTCCAGCCTTCCCGCAGAGATGGCCACCTTGGAAGGTGTGGCCACCCAAAGAAGGGAAAATCTGAAACTGGGAGTCTAGGTACTAGCGAATACTGATGTGAGCTACTCAGCCTTCACCTTCAAGTGACGACCCTAGCTGAGCTAGTCCTGGGAATATTCCCAGAGATCATTATAATATAACAACATTTAATCTGTAGTTTGTTTTTTAAGGAAAAATCTGTTTGTATCCTTCTAGTTCTCCAGAGGCAGCTGCTTAGTGGCAGAAGATCATTTCAAGTGGATATTTGCTAAGTTTCTCCATGAAACTACTTAGTACAGCACAGACAACCTGATTACTATCTGATGGGTAGGAGACAGCTGGGGTTCCTCTTGGGCCATGTGTCAACTTTCAAATATAAAATATTAGAAAATAGTTAAAACAGGGTAAGTGGCCATACATCAAACCTCAAAAGCCCTTTGAATACCATCAGGTGAATTCTATCCAGCCTTCACCCCACATAAGTGGTTTTAGTTATCGTGTTCGTATTGTCAAGATGATTTAAAGCTTTGTCTTGCTGGATGGCTTCAGCCCTTGCATTCACTGGGCTGCTGCTTGGTCTTGAGTTTCCAGTCCTGTGCAACCAACTTTCATGTCAAGTGACAAAGGAACACACCTGCAGAAACCACTAAAAATACGTGAACACTTACTCAAGAGCTATACTTCCATTCCCACCCAGAACCTCTGGAGAGTGGAGAGAGAACCAACAGTGATCTTAGATTAAATGTAGCAAAGCATTCAGAGACATTTTGAGATCACTTGGCCAAAAGCACTGGCTCTTCTGGCCATTTGGTCCACTCCTTTGGGGACACAAAGTCGTCCCCTGTCCTTGCTGGGTAACAGCAAGTCTCAGTCAGATGGGAGTTTCTCTCTGTCACTAGACTCAAGTCTGTGCACACAGGTGTGGTGAAATCATGTCTGCACCCACCTGACCTCCACAGGTACCTCCACCTTACCTCCTGTGATATCATAGACCCCTCACAATCTTCAACCAGGAGGACAGATCCCCTGGAGGAGACACCAGAGAGGAACATCTCTCAAATTGCTTTGCAAGAGACCACATAAGGTACTGTTAACGACAAATGTGACCCCTCACAGTGAAGTAGAAATGCAGAGTTCCACCCAGCTGGAAGGACACACCCATGGTGGATGTCCAGGGAAGGTTCTCAGAGATGCTCTAACATCCACAGATGACACATGACCCCCTGAGCCAGGAAATGACCTCAGAAAGTGTGGGGCTTACCCTCAGGAAGGGGAACCCTAATTCCTGTCCTGTTCATCATCTGCTTTGTTTGATTTTATTCCTCTCACTTCTGTTATCACCTCTGGCATAGACTCATGGGGCTCCTTTTCTCTTTCCTTCCCTCTTTAGGATAATTTCTAGTTTGGAATCTATTCCTTCTAATGCATTCTTAGAGTATCCCCCAAATTAGCCCCTGCGCTCTGTCTTCCTGACTGCTGGGTGTCATCCTCATCATAAATGGCAAATCTCTCTGGGAAACTTTTGCCTCATCATAGGAGACTCCTGGTAACCATGGCCAAGGGCAGGTCAGCTTTCACCCATCTGGAAAAATGTCCCTAAAAATCAACCTCTGAGTTTGCTTATTGACCCCTCCTCCAGAAAAAGGAAAGGAATTGTCACAATCTGTCATTCTAACCCTAGGTAATTCTCAACTTGAATTAATCAACCCTCCTAGTTTAATAGAACAATTTCCCCTGGAAATGGACTAACAGAGGCTCCAGGATGGGGCTCAGCTAATGGTAGGGCTTGGTCTGACCTCGTGTCATGAGAAACTCCAGTTCCTGGGTCTGTTTGTGCCTGGCCACTGGGTCCTGTTTACCTCAAATTCTTACTTTATGGATTTCAGGAATAGAATTCCAAGGCTTGACTGTATAGAGATACCTTAATTCCACAAGCCAACTCAGACCCAGGAACCAGAAGAGGGCCACCTTGGATTATTTAGGCATTATTTGGAAGAATCATTTACTCATCATATACCCAAGCAATCTGGGCAGGTTCTCAGGAGAGGGAGTTACCTAAGAGGTGATCAGATCTATATCCTAGTGCAAAGGGTGTCACCTCTGCCATGTAGGATGAAGTTCCGTCTCAGCCTGCTGGCGTGGGTAGTGATGGATAATCTTGCTATTCTAGATTTCTCATCAGCTAGTTTTGGCAGCCTCTGTGCCGTTATCAATGCTTCATGCTCACTTGGATTGTTGTGGGAAGCAGACTGGTCAAGGAGCCACAGGTGGCCGTCAGAGAGGAGGAGAGCTACAAACTTCATTTTACACCAGTGGGCCCAGCTCCAATTCTTGAGCCCTCCAATTCTTGAGCCCTCATCCACAGTTTCTCTTGGGCCATATTTATAGGTTATTTGATGTCATCTTAGACCCATCCTATCATTGGGGCTTTTTCCTCTTTTTTTAAAAAAAATTCGTAATCTCTGTGGCAGAGGCCTGTGCAGGGTCTCCCACACAAAACACGCTCACAGAAACAGATAGGAAGAAAGAGGTCTTTTCATAGGCCTCTGTTACACTGCAAGAGGGAGTGGTCAGACCCCTAGGGCAGTTATGTATCCAATCTAAAAGGTAGAGACCCAGGGTTAATTAGGCTTCCTGGAGAAAGGCAGAGAGGACAAGACTGACCCCTTCCCCGGGCTTGGTTTTTTACCATGATTGTACTTGCATTTCACAACCAGGTCTGGTTTTGCCATCAGGGATCACTAACACAGCGAAGGTGGAATAGGCTACCCAGTATTTTAAGATCAAAGGTACTTGGCTTCTGAAGGTTACGGGATTTATTCTCCTGACTTGTTTGGCTTTGGGGATCCCTGGTTTTGCAGCCTCTCACAGGGTTTATTAATTGTTTTCATGTCTTTCACAGAAGCCATGATGCTGACCCGTTATGTCGTCCCCAGTTTGGAGGATTCTGTGCAGCAGAGCTCTTGGCAAATGACTGCAATGAGGACATAACAGCACACAGGTTCGGACACCTCATGATGTTATTAACCTTGAAGAGAGTGGGTGAAGCACAGAGGTGAGGACACAGACCCAGACGTGCTGACCACTCTGTGAGGATGACCACAAGGGTGGACAGAGAGGCAGAATAGGCAAATGCACCATGGTGTACAGTATGTGGCAAAGCCCCTGCAGCCTCCAGCCAAGAAGCAGAGCCACAAGTGTGCAGTCGTTGGCCCAGCACTCAGGACCTGGTCCATGATCAGAGCCTCCTTTTCCCTCCTTCTTCCAAATCTGTAAAACTATGGTACAGCACCTGAGAGATCCCGATTCTGGTCATCCCACCTGCAGCTTCTGCAAGCCAACAACCTCCAATCTGAGCACAGCTGAAACCTCTATGCACTCCGAATCTTCCACTTCCTGCCTGTAAGCTCTGAATACCCAGCCTTCTGTTTTCATTGTCTCTCTTCACATATTTTTTTTACAAAAACAGCAACCGCGTGCACACCATGTGCGGTTGGCAGTGCTTGGAGCTGGGGGCAGAATAATGAGCCGCCATTTCTCCTGCACGATTCAGTCTGTTGGATAAATACCAAGGAGAGGAATAGCTGGGTCATATGGCAGATCCTTTCCTCATCTTTTGAGGAATCCAAAAGAACTAAAATCAGCATGCTATAGCAACACATACATTCCAATGTTTACAGCAGCACAACTCACAATAGCCAAGTTATGGAACCAGCCAAGGTGCCTGTCAAGAGATGAATGGAAAAAGAAAATGTGGCATGTTCATAGAATAGAGTTTTATTCAGCCATAAAGAATATGCTATTTGCTGATAAATGGATGGAACTGGAAAACATCATATGCTACATGAAATAAGCCAGATCAGTAAAGTCCAAGGTCGAATGTTTTCTCTCATATGTGAAACAGAAAGAGAAGAAAAGATGCAAAAGGAGGATCTCATGAAAATAGAAGGGAGAACAGTAAAGAAAGGAGATGGAAGTGGAGGGAGCAGGTGCTGGAGAATGAAATCGACCAAATCATGCTATGTGCATGTGTGAATGCAGCACAGTGAATCCTGTTTTGTGTATAATTATGATTCTCCAATTAAAAACACACAAATAGAAGGGACACTGGTAGAGTACATGAAGGGGGTCTTGGGGAGGGAGAGGGGAATGAAGGTTATGTGCGTATATGAACAGGTCACGAGGAACTCCACACTTACGTGTAATTATAAAGCACTAATGCATAAAAAAACGCAGAGTCTAGCAGAGAGGTCTACATGTAAACTCAGAACAGCAAATTCTAGTGTCAACAGCATAGAGGAAGAGTGAGAGAGAGTGACGTGGGTCAGCTCTGGGATAGGAGGGAGCAAGGCATTCTGGGTGGTCTGGATAGTTTAGGCCTCTTCAGCTGCCACTGATTGACATTTTTGAAAATTCTTCCAGTCAGATGAAATGTGTCTGTTGGGGGAACTCAGCCCCTGAAAGACCTTGCTGTAAATTATTAATTATAAATAGTAAGTGTTCATACAACAAATTTCCCATGGCACATGAATGCCAGAGGCTTGCATTCCACCTATGTGTACCTGGGGAGGCAGCTGGACCTCACACAGGGACAAGGGGACAAGGCTGCTTTGGTGCGACACAGCAGACGCAGGCTATGCAAAGATCGCAGAGGACCGCAGCTCACAGGAGCCCCAACCACATCCAAGAGGGTGACAGCGGTGTCCCTTACGCTCTGCTTATCCGTTCCCCGTTCACTTCAATGTCATTGCAGAAAACAAAAGTCTTTGGGAGACTTATTGGCAGAATGATGGAGAAATGCACTTAATGTGAACAGGAAACAATGATAAAAAATAAGCATTTGAAGAGCGAGAAGATGCGGAGCTTTTGATCTGACATTTCCACTCTCCTCTTGAAGGTGGGCTGTTGAGTGCCGTCAACTACTTCCCAGTTTTGGACTTAATGAGGTTCACCAGCCCCATATTCGACACGTCTTTGTCTAGGACGCTTTCATCTGAAAACTAAAGATAAAAGGTCTTTGCCTTCAAAGTAATGTGGCTTTTTTTTTTTAATCTGGTGTCTTTAAGTGGCTTAAATTCAGACATAATGTATCAGTCCTCAGTGACAGCCATGTTAGAAGTCCCCCTCCTTGTTCTCCAAGTCCCTATGGATCATTGTCTTTCCAGGTATAATTGGTCCTTATGAGCAATCAGTGATGTTTGTATAGGTAAATGTGTTTGTGCAGGTGTCTTAATTTAGGGTATGAATAATCAGGGCAGATCTGGAAAAGAGAAGAGAATGTAGAAGGGAATATTCACTAAGTAAAAGAGAACACAGTGCTATAAAAATATAAAGGACGGTTAACACATGGAAAGTCAGGTTCATCTGAGATTTGTAACTCAGGAAAACCCTGGTTATGGTCACTCTGGGCATTGCTTCCTTTGTGGGTTCTGTCTCCAGGGCCTAAGAGGGTGACAGGCGGGGCAGAGGGCTGGGAGCAGACCAGAGGGCTGGGACTGGCTGGCCCTGTGCCAGGGTGGAGGCGTGGAGGCCTCAGTGCGGGTGGGGGAGGTGAAGTTTCTTTTCCCTGATTTCTGCTAAAATGGTCCCACTGTACCTTCCACTTGGGTCAAAGACTGTGGTTGAATCAGACAGCGGAGCACCCCTCTGTCCCTGATGTCCTGGGCAGAGCTAGGTCACAAGCAGGTGTGGGGCAGGTGTGATTCCAAGGTGGCCTTGGGCACACTGCCTGGCGCCTTTGGTCAGTATGCTTCACCCTCTGGTACTGTTTCCTTGTCTAGTTAGTTATTATTTTCATTTGTTTGTCTGTTTTACCCTTTTCATATACTTTTTATTGTGTTGTTGTTGTTTTTAAACCTGTCAGTGGAGACCATTTGATGTAATATACAAGCCAGGAATATATCTTAATATAATTAGGGCCCCATTCTTGATGATGTACACAACGGTGAGATTCACAGTGACGTTTTCATATGTGAACATAGGAAATTCATGTCAGAGTCATTCCACTGTCTTTCCTTTTCCTACCCCCTCTCTTCCCTTCATCCTTCCTTGTCTAATCCACTGAATTTCCATGCTTTCTTCCCCTTCATCTCACACCAGTCAGAATGGCAACTATCAAGCATGCAAGTGACACAGATGTCAGCGAGGACATGGGGAAGAAGGCTCACTCACACACTGCTGGTGGGACTGCAAACTGGTACAACCACTCTGGAAAGCAGTATGGAGAGTCCTCAGAAAACTAGGAAGGCAACCGTCACATGACCCAGCTGTCCCACTCCTAGGAATGTATCCCAAGGAAGCTTTTCCTCATTTATATTGAAGGTACTGCCACCATCCTGCCCTGTGCAGGGGCGGGTCTTTGTGAATTGATAGTGTTTGGCTCGGGGCCTGGAGTGGACTAATGACACTTAATGGAATTTAATAAGACAATAATAATCAGCTCTTAGAAAACCACATGGAGGCTGGGAGACATATTGGTAAACATATTTTGCTATATATCACCTGTAAATTCTAATCTCCATCAAGAACACATGATTTCAGGAAGCTATTGCTTCCTCACAGTGGCACTGTCAGCGGGAAAGCATAAGAGACCCACCTGTGCACAGCCTGCCTGTCCCTCAGCCGTCTCCTCCCCAGTCACCCCATTACCTCCGCAGCAGGTATACCTCCAAGCTGCCCAGCCCAGGCCATTCAGCCATGCAGATGATGGAGGAAGGTGGGCAGGGGCCAGGTCTTGGTCCAGGGCTCTCTGGGGAGGGGCTTCCTTGCATTCTGAGTGGAGTTGGGTCCACTGGCTTCTGGCAGCCACTTGGCCCTCAAATGAATCACACAGTGCAACAAAACTGTAGGCAGGATGCAAGGTCGTGGGTGTGATTTGGCTTGTAAATATATCGTTTTCTTTTTAAATGTTTTATTATGGAAACTTGCAAATATGCAAAAATAGGAAAAAGGGTATAATGAATCTGCAACTGCACATTTCAAGAACTGTCAAATGTCTAAACCCCAAACAACAGTTTAGGCACCTGTTTGATCTGGAAGCCCAACAGGCGACCTTGGCAATGATTGCTTTACTCCAGGCTGCCCAGGCACCCGAGTTACTTGCCTGGATAGTACAGCCGTGTGGGTTGGGGGCTTTGTTTTAAAATGTTGATGCAAATCGAGAGGAAAGAAGTGGTTTCTGACCTCAACTCACATTCAAATGAGATAGAACCAAGTACTAATCCAGGTACGCACTAACTTGTCAAGCAGTGGCAGGTGCTTTTTCGGCCATTGGTAAATTGAAGATAATTCAAAACTTCTCAATCTGGAATACATGTGAGAACAGAAATCAAGCCTCCCTTCCTCACTCAAATCCCCATCTCTCCCCAAATAACTACCACTCTCCCCCAACCCCACAATCAACTCAGGTGCTTGAAGTGCCACACAGGGAATTTTTGCTCTGCAAACTCTGTAAACCTCCAACTGCAAATTATTATTGCCAAGGAGGTAAGAGCGCTGTCAAAGCGGTGGGGAGGAAATGTGATTTAGCAGCCGTGCTGGGGCGGATGTGTCAAATCGCTGCTAACAGACAAAAATCAACATGGACAGAACCAAGCCCAGCGTTCCCTCCATTTCCATTCTGTGCTGTGTAATTCTGCCTGACACATATTTTTAATGGTGTTAAACATGTTCAGAATTAGTTTCCTGGGCATCAAATTTTGCAGGCCAATTTAGGCAGGTAAAGTAAGATATTTGAAATAAAAGATACCTATAGCATTTTCCCCAGATTCGTATGTATTTGCTAATAGAAAAATCCAGGTATTTTGAGTTAAAATAGTTGCACCAAGGCTTAGTTTGGAAAGGACCCAGACTAGGCACTGGGGATGCAGCTCAGTGGCAGAATGCTTGCCTACCATGCACTACTGTGCCTCAGTTTGATTCTAGCAAAACACACACACACACACACACACACCAATGATGGAAATAACACGGAATAATACTCTGAATTTAACATACAGATGGAGGCATAGTCATGTAGCATCTCACAAAATGCAATAGCTCTGTGTGGATTTACTTCTTACAGGGCATTTGAGGAAAGCCTGTGTCAGTGGCCAATTGTTCTGCTGGAGTTTGGAGGGAGGCAGACACTGTGCTCAGTGAAAGAAAAGTGATGCAGGACTAATTACACACAGACACCTGGGATAAGAAGTGGGTTTAATATCAAGAGCCTGGCGAGGCTGCTCTGCACACAGAGAGGGACCGCAGCAGTGAGCAGGGAGAGCAGCAGCAACACCCCCTTGAATGTCACCTTTTATAGGCTAGAATCACGGCCTCGCACCAGGGGCGGGTGTAGTCCTGACTGACATAGTGAGCACCCCCTGATCTAGTGGAAGGCAAGTTTGTTTCTTGGGAACAGAGACAGGCAGTTTTCCAAGATCTCAGAGGGGAGCAGGGAAACCAGCAGGTCCCTTCACCTTCTCAAGGAGAGAACAGGGAACCAGTATGTCCCCACTCCAGGGGCTGGTTAGTCATCTCCTGTCTCAATGAGAGAACAGGGAGAGACCAGCACATCTCCCAGCCAGTAGGTTTTATCTCAAGCTACTTTCTATTTCTTGGGAAAAAGAACAGTATTCATAAAGTAGGGATGGGGGGGGGAAGATGGCGGCAATTATGCCAACACTCAGCACCCACTCCCACCCACCCTTCATGGGCCTCTCAGACAAGTGTCTTGGGGACACTCTGATCTCGGATCCATCTCCTCCAGGATCCATCCTCCTCTTGTTTTTCCCTGTTTTCTTCTCACCCTCCTCCTCACCATCAAGGGCTCCTTCCCATCAGCATTTCAATAAACTGAAGTCATTCCTGTATTAAGGAGACTCAAACCCTCAGATTCTCCGCTGGCCAATCCCTTTTCCAAACTTTTCAAGTCTCTTTCCCTGAACAGCCCCAACTCCCTCTTCAATCTGCCACTGTCTGCTTTGTCCCCAATCACCCCACTAAAACAGTTCCTTGGTGTCGGCGTCGGCAAAGCCCCCATGTTGTAAAACCCCAGATCTATTTTCAGTGTTTATTTTGATGGGTCCCATGGACTCTGCGGTTGCTGACAATGTCTTCCTTCCTGAAGCACTTTTCTTCTTGGTCTTCCTCTTTTCCAAGGATTTCTTCCCACCAGCGTTTCTGATCCCTTCTACTCTGCTTGCTGGCTCTCACCCTGCACCACACCCACTCCCTTCAATGTCTGCTTGAAGCTCAGTCTCTGTTGCTTGTTTTCTTCTATCTAAAGTAAGTAGCTTGCACACGTTAAAGTGCATAAACATCACTTTATGAAACTTTTTGAAATGCTTGTTTGTATTAGTCAACCTTTTCACTGCTCTGACCAAAAGACCAGGCAAGAACCATTTTGGAGGAGGAAGAGTTGATTTGGCACTCAGGGCTTCAGAGGTCTCCATCCACAGACAGCTGGTTCCATTGATCTGGGCCCAGGATGAGGCAGGACATCATGGGGGATGGGTGTGAGGAGGAAAGCAGCTCAGGACACTGAACCAGGAAGGAGAGAGAGAGAGAGAGAGAGAGAGAGAGAGAGAGAGAGAGAGAGAGAGAGAGAGAGAGAGAGAGAGATGGAGAGAGAAAGCGAGCGCTCTCACTAGGTACAAAATATATACCCAAAGGCACATTCCCCAGTGATGCACCTCCTCCAGCCACACCCCACTGGCTACAGCTACCACCCAGCTAGTCCCTATCAGTGGATTAATGCACTGCTTAGGTTACAATGCTCCAAACCCAACCATTTCACCTTTAAGCCTTTGTGCACCATCACACACATGGACTTTTGGGGAACGCCCCATTCAAACCTTAACACTCTTCCTTACCCCTATACAAGATCTAGGATGTTGGAATCCCAATGTAGCTGAAGAACAAACATTGTTAAATAAGAGTGTGGAGAAGTGGGTTTTCACCTGCTCCTGAGCTCCCCAACTCCTCTCTGCCTCCAGATATCTCTGCCCTGCCCCAAGTTCCTCTGACCTCAAAATACCTCTGCCAGAAAGGGTTCCAGAGGTCACAAACAATGGTTTCATCAAAGGAGAAGAAATCTTGTTTTCTGGGAAAAGAGGCAGAGCTGCCTCCCTATCACCACCCCCCTCAACCCCACTAAAAGTCCTTCCTTCCCGAAGTTCCTACATGGTCTCCCAGAAGCACAAAACAGGAATGGAAACATGACACTCCGAGGTGCACAGAAGCTGGAAGCTTTAGGCCATGGCTGTGTCTCTCCTGTTTGCTTCCGGCCTGCACTTTGCAGTGCACAGGGGAGATGAAGCTCCAAACTATGAATCTTTATTTCTGCCAAAAAAAAAAAAAAAACCAACAAACAATGAACACGAGCCATGTTGGCTTCAGCCTCATCCACAGCAACTTTGGGGGTGCTGAAAGCACTAGAGGGGGCCCTCCACATTCTGCAGGAAATGGATTTCTGTACTGTAGCTTGAGACAGTGCAAACAGGGTAGGGCTGAATACAGACATTTCCAGATGTGCAGGTGCTCAAAACAACACCTGCCAGGGACCCCTTTGGGCAAGTTGCTGGATGAAGGACTGTCCCAGTGAGAGAAGCCAGAGAGGGGACATTCAAGAGATCTGAGAAAAGGGAACTAAATGCCAGAGAAGGACAGAGGGGTCCTCAGAAGGATGGTTAAAGGAGTCCCCACATGTGTCCTCAAGTATGTCCAAGAGTAAAGGCCATTGTTATGCTTTGGGTGTCCCCTAAAAGCTCCTATCATTGCAGGAATGCTCAGAGGGGAGGTGACTGTGCTGGGAGAGCTGCAGCCTCATCAGGCCATCCTGGTTTGAATGGACTGGCCAGGAGGTGACTGTGGGCAGGTGGGCGGGGCTGGAGGAGGCGGGTCACTGGGACTGCCCTGGAGGGGTTCCCTTCCCTGTGGCTTCTTCCCCTGACCACGAGTTTCACGAAGGGCAGAGAGGGGAGTGACATTAACCATCGACACATAGAAAACCACCTATGCTCCCAGACGCCTGCCCACAGAAGACACGTGATCAACTCAAGACAAAACAGCAAGCACTCAGGGAAATGAACCACTCATAGGACAACAAGGCTCTGTTGGAACAAGGGAAATGTGGGGCACATCCAACCCCAACAAGGCTGCGTGTTGACAAGGTCGGGGTCCTGAGTGGGACTGGCATGGATGTCGAGTAGGGATCTGAGTGAAAGAATGTGAAATGAGGCAAAGACACCTTGCATGGGCCAGAGCGATGGGCCAGGGAGAGAAGTGTGAGGAATCACCTTTCCCATCGGAGGTAAGAAGAGCGGGGGAGCTGTTGCAGTTGGGGAGGAAAAAGGGACTCCTGTAGGAAAGGAGAGAAGGAAATGAGAAGCATGTTTGTGGGAAAGTCCTTGACACTCTGTGCAGCGACTGTGGGTCTCTCAGCAGATCTATGATTGACAAAGAATTAGAGGCTTGTGTTGAACCACGTTGAGACCTCTCCTTCCTCCCAGCTACTTCTGGGTGACCTTGAGCCTGCTCAGGAGGCCCCCTTTCCTTACCTGTGCAGGGGGGTAAGAACCCCCACCTCTCGGCATTGCAGTGGGAACTAAACAAGAAAATTTCTGAAGATTCCCAGCACCATGCTTGACAAATAATTAGGTCCTAGTAAATGTCAGAAATTATAATTATGCAAGGCTTTATGTTTACTTTTAATGGGATTTCCAAAATAAAGTCTGAGTGTTATGAGAAAAACAGATGTGTTTTAATCTCCTCTCTGCCTCTCCCCCTTCAGCAGCTCTCAGATACACACTGGTATTCCTAATTGTCATTGAGTGAGAAGAGTGCCTTTCAGGGAGAATTGTGTCAATTTTTGAAGAGAGAAGTAGAACCTGAGCATGAGGGCTGCAGGATGAGGTTGAGGGGGCTCAGGCCGCTGTAGCATGGAAAGAGATGAGCTTCCTCCTGACCACTTGAGCTGATGGGCCACACACACCCTCCAGCTGCCTTACCATGTCCACAAGGCAGTCATAACTCAGTCAGGTAGCCTCTCATACAAAAATTCAACGTCTGCAGTTGATGGGGTGGGCTTCTGGTTCCTTACCTAGAGACCACAGCAGAAGCTAGTATTATCTTTCTTTTTTTTTTTTTTGAGGGGGGATGGGAGGTACTTAGGGGCACTTGTCCACTGAGCCACACCCCCAGCCTTATTTTATTTAGAGACAGGGTCTCACTGAGTTGCTTAGTGCCTTGCTTTTGCTGAGGCTGGCTTTGAACTTGCAATCCTCCTGCCTCAGCCTCCCAAGCTGCTGGGATTATAGGTGTGAACCTCCGCATCCTATCTCAACTCTGGAAGTTACAGAGGATATCTGTCCTTTAGTTTCAAATGATCTAGATGCACCCCGTGGTTTGTCTCTTCTTTGCATTCACAGACACAGATTCAACTGTGGCTCTCTACTGAGAGGCAGCACATGCTGAGGGCCATTGCCAAGTAGGAATGATGCATCAAAATTTTCTTGCCAGCGTACCCCATGTTAAATGGACTTGCCTTGGAATTTCGCTGTTGACATTGCATGTAAGGTGACCTTGCTCAAGGACCAGGGCGGATCCGGGTTTAGAGCTGACCAGGTTTGAGGAAGTATCCCGGTCCTTGGGTTTAGGGCGTTCCCAGTTTAAGACAATATGGGTTTTAGGGAAGTTCAAGGTTGAAGATTATTGCTGCTGGAAATGGGGCATTCCTGCTTCCTGAGCTCCCGTTGAGTTCTTGTGAGATTCAGAAAGTAATTGGAAAAAAGCCTCATGGAGTAGGTGAGATTCAGAAAGTAATTGGAAAAAAGCCTCGTGGAGTAGGTGAATTGGGCGGCAGCAGAACTTGCATTTCCCCAGAACGTGTGTAGAGGCCGGTGTGAGTTCGGGAATAAAGAATTGCTGTTTGAATCTACAAAGCTGTGACTTGGAAACTGTCCCTTTGGAAGGTCAGTGCTGATTGTCCTCTGGTTCCTATCAGATGAGCTGTAAGGGTCCGGCAAAACGTTGGAGGAAGAGACCACAAGAGACCAGCTTCATGCAATGAGCAGGAGGGAGTTTATTGAAAAGGATCCTAATTCAGCGCGCTGAGGCCCAAGGCTCATTCAGGAAGGGAGAGCGGCCCAGAGCCCAGAGCAGAGGTCAAGCAGAGCTTAAGTACACTTTTGGGGGAGGGCGGGGGAGGGGGGGCTTTGCATACATCAGAACAAATCATCATGAGGCGCGGGAAAATTGAACAACTCTGAGACATGATTAGCACATTCAGGTTGGGCGGGGGTGATTGGTCACTCCTAATAGGAGTACACATTCAAACTGATTGGTTCAGGCCCTGTGACAAACTGCACAGGGCCCTAGGCTAAATGGCCAGTAGGGCATTGTCTTAACTATCTCAGGAATTTCAGGTTCTGGGTGTAGCAGAGGAACTTTACAATGCCCGGTCTTTTACATTTTAATTCAGGCTTTGCAGCTTAGAAACAGCTTAGAAATTTTACCTTTACAGAGCTTGATATTTATGTGCAGCAAAATCTTTCTGAAAACATTCAGCAAGTCTTTGCTAAGCATAGAGACTAGAGTAATAACTAAAATGCAGTCCCTTGAAATTCTCGTGCTCTGGCAGGAAGACATCACAGTCACAGGAATAGCTTCTGTCCAAGGGGGGCAGAATGAGGAGTTACAGAGAGCTAGTCAGGGCTGGAAGCCTTGGATTTCCCATGAGGTAGGAAGGGATTCTGGTGGATGAGGGTGAAAGGGTAAAGTTTCTAAGCTGGAAAGTTTGAATTAAAATGTAAAAGATTAGGTACTATTAAGTTCCTCTTTTACACCCAGATTCCTGAGATAGTTAAGACAACGCCCTACTGGCCATTCAGCCTAGGGCCCTGTGCAGTTCGTCACAGGGCCCGAACCAATCAGTTTGAATGTGTACTCAGTTTGGAAGTGACCAATCACCCCTGCCCAGCCTGTTCCCGCCAATGAATGGACTAATCATGTATCAGAGTTGTTGTTCAATTTTCCCGAGCCTCATGATGATTTGTTCTGATGTATGCAAAGCCCCCCACCCTCTCCACAAAGTGTACTTAAGCTCTGCTTGACCTCTGCTCTGGGCTCTGGGCTGCTCTCCCTTCTTGAGTGAGCACAGAGTCCCAGCGCGCTGGAACGGATCCAATAAATCCCCCTTGCAATTGCATGAAGCTAGTCTCGTGGTCTCTTTCTCCGACGTTTCGCCTGACCCTTACAAGGGAAGAGACTTGCTGGCTGAGCCTGAGAGATGCTCAGGTCAGCAGGGGGAAAGTTCCTCCTAGCACTGCCCACACAAATGCTTGCAATCTTGCACTCTTAAGGGACTGCGCCTCCTTGGACGTGAGAACTCTTACATTTCCTAGGTATGCAGCCCAGGTATATGTGTGTCTGCAACAGATATCCTGTGTATCTGTTTTATCTAAATGATACGTGAGCTGATTAAGAAATGTTCTGAGGCTTTTCAGGGGAACAGTAATGAAAAAGGAGGTCAGGGTTCTCTGCATTGGAGACCTGTCACGTGTTCAGCTGAGATGTTTAGATGTGGGAAGAGAGGATACTATGAATGAAGATGTATGTGCACGGGGACAAGGGGTGACAGTGCTTCTGATTTGATTTCAGTGACCAAAGACAGCTGCGTATTGAAGGATGAAAAGCAGGAGTCCAGGGGCTGAGGTGCAGCTCAGAGGCAGAGCACATGCTTAGTGTATGCAAAGCTCTGGTTTGACCAGAGCACCAACACAAGAAGGAAGGAGGGAGGGAAGGGAAGAAAGAGAGAGAGAGAGAGAGAGAGAGAGAGAGAGAGAGAGAGAGAGAGAGAGAGAAGCAAGTGTCCAGGCCTGCCCTGGGTTCAGGGCCATTGCCTCAAGTTCTGCCCTGATTATCCCTTCCTCGGGTTACTGATGACCATGGTCCTTCAGTGGATGAAGACTGCATTTTAGATGTCAGTACATCTGATCAGCCTGAACCATCACAGAGAAGTATATATGGCATGGATAGATCTCAGATTGGTACCAAGTTAAATATTTTAGAAATAGGACAAGAGCCCAAGCACCATTATTTATATAAAAAACACACCAACAATGTACCATATATTTTCTATGGGTTTCAGCATATTTGCCACCATATTAGTATGGACAGACATGGAACAGAGAAGGTGGGACAGGAAAGAAGCGGTGAGCAAGGGGAAGCTCCTGCCACCAACCAGCAACAGCCTCCTGATCCTCAGGGAAGCATGTGGTTGGATCCCCTCCGAGCCTTCACCCATGCAATTTGTAAATAGGTGATAAGTGAACGAAAGAGGACTCACAGATTTTCCAAGTAGATGATTCGAGTTTGAGATTATCTGGTCTTTGTGGAGTAACTGGGGCCGAATTCAACTTCTCATTTTATACAATCTTAAAAAAAAAGGAAAATTACATGAGACAAGTTCTCAGGGCTTGGGTAACAGAAAGCCCAGGTTGGGAGCCAAGAGCTTGAGTTGGGAGATGGTCAAATTGCCAACAAATTGACCTCGGCTTCCAACAGGAGGTCACCTTCTTGCATCAACTCATATTGAAATTGTTGTGAAATAATCACACACACAGGATTAATCTTCTACAGCAAAAAAGATAACACACAAGTGATATTTGCACCTCATGTTTAAGCAAAGCCCAAGCAGAATCTGTGATTCTTGGGGAACTACTTAAGGTTCTTCTGAAAGGCAGGGTTATACACAGCATCTGCCAATGTCCTAATCTTCCACAGTGGGGATACAATGTTACATTTGGATTTGATTAATCATTTTTTTCTGCCACCTCCTGAGCATCTCCACACCCATTGTTGCTATTAACATTTTAATTATAAGGGTAAAATATCTACATTTGGGACTGGCATTAAGGAAGTATCATTTTGCTATTCCATGATTAAGGATTATGAATTTTCTCTTGGCATGAAGCTGAGACCATTATGATTTCAATTACTACTTGCTACATCACCCCAAATATCTGTCCCTTAACACTGAGTTCTAAAAGATATAAAATAAGGTACCCAAATCCTGCGGCACAGCTCCTGGGTTTGTTCCTCAGCGTGGCAGATACATCAGTCCTTGTTTCAAAGCAAGGTCCACCTGCAAACCTGTCCAGCCATACAGTCCCTGTCCCCGTCCAGGAGAAGATGAGCTGTAAATGGAAAAACCCAGCCAGGTCCACATGGGAGGTGGTTGCAGGACCAGTGAGAATGGTGGAGCAGGTTCTCTTGTGACAAAGCAGGGACTTCTCAACAGGAAAGAAGAAAGCATTGTAAGGAAACAGACTCCTCTTCCTGGGACTCCAGGGGTCAAAGTCATGGGCCTTTGGATAGCAACCCTGCTCCTGGATCAGAAGGGGAGCCCCAGGTGAACACAGTGAATTTTAAATGGTGACTTAGGTTAGGACTCAAAAAATATGCCAGCCCTGTAGGAGCAGGCAGACCCCAATGGGAAGCAGGGCTGGGCCAGGGTGAGCAACTGAACTATGACTCAGTTTGAGCAATGACTGACAGGCCTTTCCTGGTATTGATCCTAGAGATGAGTCATTCCCTGAGAACCACAACACACAAGGCAGGTTTATTGTCTCCCTCTGATCAAAGGACATGAGTCACCCAATCTTTCTCATTTGTTGGCAGAGAGGATGCTCCAGCTAATTTCAAACCTCAGGGTCCCATAGATCAATTACAAAGTCTAAAAATAAAATTCCTGCACAAAGTGAAGCAGCCCTGTCTGGGTCACTCTGGTTCATATCATTTTACACCTCTGTGTGCTCATCGAGCTGTCCGTAAAAGAATCCACCAGAGGGGAATTGTTCGTCAAGACAAGGAGAAAGTGTGCACTTTTCCAAGCATCAGACATCAAGTATTCATTTCACATGCAAACTCAAGTGATCAGCTGTCATTCAGATCCAACAGAATGCAGTCAGAAAGACATGCGTCTAGAGCAACTTCAGATGGAGATGGAGTCAGCTTCCCAACAGCTGCTGGTGTGCTCTGCTGCTGGGTGACTTCAACTCTGAAAAGGAAGAGCAATTGGAATTCAAAAAAGTCATGCTCCCAGTCATGTTCAGAGGGCAGCCAGGTACTAGAAGCAGAGAGTGTCTTATTTATCTGGAGACTTCTGTTAGGTAGCGTGGACATGATGCTCAATGCTCATCAACTCATTACTCAGGAAAATGAGAAATAAGTTGGATGCAAATGAGAAGGAAAATTTCTGAAAACATTGGGGAGGTGGAATCTAGTTGGAGACCTGTCACTCACTACCAGATCCCTGGATGGTATGACTTTGTCCATCCGAGCTGTTGAGGATCCTCCGTCTGGTGGGGACTGAGTCACGTGGTCTATGAACCCTGACTTGCTGCCATTGTTATTACAGCCCAGGTCAGAGATGGCATGGGGAGCTACCTGTGGGGTGATAACTGTGGACTCCAAGCAGACCAGATGAGCAGGACAGGACTCCACCTGGAAGGACTCTCAATAGAAAGAGCTGTTTTGATTTGGAGGAGATAGAGGTAAGTAGTTGAGTGACCCTGGTTCCAAAGGGCACTAGCTACAGATTTAGAAGGCATGTTTTGAGAGAGAAAGCTACCTGGTGACATTCCTCCAGCCCACTTGTTCTTTCTGGATATGCAAATGCTTCCGTTTTCTATTTTATCTTCATTTCCAGCATCCGATTCCACACCACCTCATATCTTTCTTGAACTGTATGAGGGGAAAGCGTCTTCCACCTGGCCTGTCTAGATGATTGTGAGTGGGAGTGACTTGGTGCATTTCCTCTCCCACACCTCAGTTTTCTTCCTGCTCTGGTTGCTGAGGCGTAGATGCCACCTGCCTGCACCCTCATGCCCTTGAGATCCTTGCTCTTTCTGCTTGTCTTTGTGGTCACGGGGCTTTGGTATTCTGGCCTGCAAAAGAGCTTTCTTTGTTTCCATCTCAAGGAGAGGGGGTTTTTAGTCTACTGGATAATAAAATAAGACTATGTTATTTTTTTAAATCTATTTTCCTTCTGCAAACTAAAATCTATAGAAGCTAGGTTTTTTTTTTTTATCTCCTTACATTTTTTTTTTTTTTTTTAGTCTCCTTACAGTAATTGAACCTATGTATGGGGGACAGTGTGATATCTCAGTACATATAGGTGGTGTGTAATGATGGGATTGGAATAATTGGTACATGTGTCACCTCAGACATTAGTCATTTCTGTGTTTCAGGAACATTCCAGATCCTCTCCAGTGACTATTTTGAAATACAATTACTCGTGATTGCTGTACTGTGCTATGGACTGCAGATGCCTTCCGCCACCCAGCTGCACTCCTGTGCCCGTTAATATCTCTCTCTCTCTCTCTCTCTCTCTCTCTCTCTCTCTCTCTCTCTCTGTCTTGCTTATTCACTCCCTTCCCAGTCCCTGGAAACCACTCACTTCCATGAGGTTGACTTTCTTAGCTTTCGTACATAAGTGGGAACATCTGGCCTTGTCCTCCATGCTTGGCTTATTTCATTTAAAATAATATCTCTCAAGCTCATCCATGTCGGCACAAATGATAAGATTTCATTCTTTTTTAATGACCAAATGACATCCCACGGTGCATATACACAGGATGTTCTTGCTCCCTTCATCCATCAGTGGACACCTAGGTTGATTTCACGTCTTGGCAATTGTGAACAATGCTTAGGTAAACCTGGGCCTGCAGGTGTCTCTGTGACATGTCATTTCCCTTCCAACATGCCCCATGGTGGAGTGGCTGGCCATACAGTGGTGATATTTCTAGCTTTTTTGGGAAGCTCCACACGGTTCTCCATAAGTAAGTCTAGAATGGGCCTATGAAACAGTTTTCCTGCTTCTAAAGACTCTGAGTTTCTGAGTTAGGTGGTTGACTTCAAAGGATGAGCTTCTTATTACCTTTAGAATGGTATATTTTCCAAAATTGTCCCTATCACTTCTTCCACCTGACATATTCTCCTCACAATTTGGTTTGAACGCTCCTCTGTCTGAGGACTCTGTCTTCCACTCCCTTGAACTGGGGGCCCACGTTCTGGCTGAATCATGGCCTCTGACTTCTATGGCCACGTCATGAAGGCTTCCCCCTGGATCTCCAGGTACACCTTCACTCAGAAGCCACCGTGCCATGAGGGAGTCCTAGCTCCACAGAGTGGTTGGAGCCGAGATCATGAGGCCCACTGAGCATCCCTTGAGCTTGGACACCAGTTGCCAGCATTGGGTTGTTTGTGGTGGAAGTGAGCCCTATGGCTGCCACAGGAGATGCTGGGCACAGCAGAGGGCTATCTTTCAAGCATTGCAGAGTATTCTACTTCAGCAAAATAAAAAATTAACATCACTCACTCACCCTTCACACACGTGCATGTGTGTGCATTAAGGTGTTTGGACATATTGCAGTGGACAACTTTCACCTGGGTGTTAGTGTGTCAGAAGGTGAAGGGAAGAGGGGAAGAGAGGTACATTTTCCTCAGCTAAATGCCACCTTGAAGACTCTGTCTATATTTAGAAGCTAGACTACCCATCATTTCCGTTTATACCTTTGTTTCCTAACATGAATATTCGAGAAGGAAATAGGGTGTATTCACACCAGGGCTGCAGCCCGTGGCCACATGAAGCCTGGTGCTCCTCATGAGCTCTGGGTGATAGGCAGCTTGGGGTAGTGGTGGTGACCACAGAAGCCAGGCCCAGATTTCACTCACTCAAATCCTCGCCCTAGTGCTCTGACCTCGTGTCAAGTCCCTAACCAGCTTCCATTACTTGCAAACTGGGTCTCCTGGAAGCACCTGCTTCACAGAAGCATTAGGAAGATGGATTGAGCTAATATGGCCATGCACCGAGAAGAGGCCTCAGTGTCTGATATGCAGGGATGGCACCTGCGAGGCTTGTCCATCTATGACAACAGCTACAGGAAGAGATTCCTGGGGAGTGGGGAAGTATTGACATCTTCTCTGTGACTCTCTTCCTCTAGTGCTCTTCAGGGTAAGACAAGTAACAAATATTGCAAATCTTAGGTGAAAAATTAGGTACAAGGAGGACCTGGAAAACCTGGAAGAATACCAAGCAAGGGATGTGGCTACCAAGAGGACATGGATGAGATAGTCACATGCCAAGTGACGTCAAGTAATATGATTACTTTATTTCTATGCTTGTGGGGGAAATAAATGCCAAGGGTGCAGAGCTTGAAATCATGACTCTGCCCCTCGTAGAGACTGCACCATGGAGGAGGAGGGATGCTCACCTTTTAGAGGCTGAGACCAAGACACTGGTTTCATAAGGTATCAGAAATGGCAAGTTTTCTTTTATACCTCAATTGACCCCAAATTTCTTCTAGCCCCTGGATGACTCCAAGCATTCTTTGTGATCATCAGGGGAAAAAGGGCTTTTTGTTCCCTAGAAATATAACTTTGAAATAAAGTTTAATATTCATTTGGAAAGAGGTCAATATATTTTCAAAAAGAAATCAAATCTTTGAAAACAAGAGGGGGTCCATCCCCAGTATTTGCTCAAAAGAAGAGAAGGAGTATGACTTTAACAATCTCTAAGGGGAATGATGTCTGTTTGGAGGAGAGAAGCATCCGGGATACTTTATCAATTAGCTTTTTAAACAAATCAACAGAAAAATTCATTTTGGAGATGCTGCTCACCCTAGCATCCTCTGTGGTTGGGGCTTGGTGGGCAGTCACCAGGAGTTTGTCAGTAAATAACAATGGGTAATGTCACCTGGTGCCAGGCATTCAGTATGCACAGGGCTCTTGCTGTGTATGGGAGTCCTGCTGGGTATGGATCCACTGTCCACCTCTCTAGACCTGAGGGATGTGAGTGGGGAGGGGCTAGAGCAGGGGGCAGAGCAGATGGGCAGCAGGGCAGCAGGTGAGCCTTCCTGAGCTGAGGTCTGCTTCCTCAGTGCAGGGGTGGGGACTGGCTGGGCAGCTGGAAAACAGACCTGGGAGGAAAGCACCTGGATTCATGTCACAGGACACTCAGTTTTCTTGAGGGTCAGTTGAGGACTGGAGACCGTGGACTAGCAGATAATATCCTCCTGGGATATCCTCCTGCAGGCCTTGACAGTCATGGAATCTGTGGTTGACATAGCAGAGAGAGAAGGGGACTAGGGAGCCCAGGGTCTTTGTGTGCAGAGAATTGCCCAGGAGACCCACATGGAGGGGAAGCTCACCCAGGAGGGGTTTATGGACAGGAGGACAGGAGGGGTGGAAAGGGAGGGACTGAATGAGGTGTGAGGGCAGGTTTCCTAGGGAGGCCCTAGAGGCTGACTCCAGGGGAGGCTATGGCAACAGCACACTGAACAGGCCCAGCAGGCAGGGTGAGGGGTGACCTTCAGGTTGACAGCCTGCACAGAGCCAAAGGTCCCTGGTCTTCTCCCATCTCCTCAGGGGCATGGCCTCCTGTGTCAAGCGGGGGACACACCAGCCCTTCCTGGGTTGCTTAGCAGTATTCACGTTTAACTCTTTCCTTTCATTGGGAATGAATCTCCGGTGTGAAATCTATTGTCCCTATGTTTATATACTTTAAAGATCTAGCTGTATATATGTGGGATCTTATGAACTGCTATGTACACTGTGATTTCACTCCTTCAAGCTTGTGTTAAATTGTCTCTAAAACAAAGACTGTAGTAAGACCCTCACCATAAAGAGAGCATCAGGAGGAACCTAGATCATGTTTGCTAAGAAGATTCATATAAAATGCCCAGTCCTTCCAGTTGGTGTCTCAAGTTTTGATGTCAGGGTGAATTAGCTGCAAATCAATAGTACTTTCATTTTCCTGTAGGCGCCATTTCCTATATAAATTGGCACCATGGAAGAGTATCATTAACTAAATTATAGCTGTGAAATAATGTGATCCTTGATGCTTTATTAGTAATAAGAGTAGCATCTAATATTTGTAGTTATTCAAATAAAGTGATATTTCATGAGCACTTCTTATCACACAATGGCTAAATTGACTTGTCTCAAATTTGAAGGACGGAAGGAAGGGAGGGAGGGAGGGAGGGAGGAAGGGAGGGAGGGAGGGAGGAGTGAAGGAAGGGAGGAAGGAAGGAAGGAAGGAGGGAAGGAAGGAGGGAAGGAAGGGAGGAAGGGTGGAAGGGAGGGATGGAGGAAGGGAGAAGGGAGGAAGGGAGGAAGGAAGGGAGGAAGGGAGGAAGGAAGGAGGGAAGGAAGGATTGAAGGAAATGAGGAAGGGAGGAAGGAAGGAGGGAGGGAGGGAGGAAGGAAGGAGGGAGGGAGGGAGGAAGGAAGGAGGGAGGGAGGGAGGAAAGAAGGGAGGGAGGGCTGGAGGGAGGAAAAAAGGGAGGAAGGGAGGAAAGAAGGGAGGAAGGAAGGATGGAAGGAAGGAAAGAGGGGAAGAAGGAGGGCGGGAAAAGTATTGGATTCAGTGCCTTGGAAGGGGCCTCAGCCAGAGCCTCAGACATAAGTCTGCCTCCACACAGGGCCTTGGGACCTACTGTCCCTTGTCATGTCCTTCTCCTCTCTCACACCTGACTGCTGTCTCCTCCCAGAGCTCAGCTCAGGTTTCAGCTCCTTCAAGAAGACTTTGGTCTTCTCCCCTCCTGGATGAGACTCCACCCATAGGGGGCCTCTGTCCCTTAGGTGGTAAGTTCACCCATCTGCTGACTCCTTGCTCTGTGCCTATTTCTGCCACTGGACTGCAAATGCCATCATGGTGGCGGCACTCTGTTTCTGCTCAGCTCCTGGAAGACGGAGCCCATCAGAGTACTGGGTCCTTAGTGCTCCCTGACCAGGTAGCCCCCGAGTGACAGGAAGGAGGGGAGGGAAAAGCAGGTGGAGATGTGGCCAGGCCTTGTGTCTTGTTAAAGCAGGAGGCTGAGGACTGAGGAGCCCCCAGCAGCACCCTGGGTCCACAGGAGAACCACGTCAGAGCCAAGGCCAGGCCAGCTCCTGAGACACCTCACAGGGAACCGTCAGGTCCTGGGGAGCAGAACGCATGTCCCAGGGTGGTCCTGGAAGCTGGGGCACTGCTGCCAGAGCCTCTGTTGAGACAGTTCTTGAGAAGATGCCCTGCTCCTGGGTCTGCCAGCATGGCTTAAGTCCCCGGAGAGTTGTCACAGCAAGGACAGCAAGTTTGGCCTCCGGAGGAGAAAGCCAGGACACAAATGTATTTAAAGGCACTTCCAATACCTCATGTGTAGAAATCACACGTTGTTGTGCCTGTTGGTTATTTATAGTCTTAACTCTCCTTAATTCAAAGTAGACACTGCACATCTTTGTAATGATGTCCAGCAAGGCTAGGTCCTGGGACTTTCTTGTCTGCGGGTTCTTGTTCTCATCTAAGTCATCAGCACCTGGGTTTATTGTCTTTGGACGCTGTTCTCGGGTAACACTCCACAGGACAGGGTGCCGAGCTTGTGGCATCAAAGGGTGAGGCAACTGCTGAGCTTGGATTAAAACACGTTCATGGAACACTCAAGAATCTGATAGAATTACTATGTTGTTTTTGCTCATGGTCAAATAGCACTATCAGTTTTAGACCCAAACAATCGAGACTGATAGAAATGTAAATGTAAATCACAAACCTCATGCAAAAGAGGAACTGAGGTTGTAAACGATTTTACTGTTTTTCTATTAGTGCATTATAGCTGTACGTAATATTGGGGCTCATGTTGATGAATCATAAAAGCCTGTTCCTTATTTTAGAGTAAATGTTTTCAGTTCTCTCCATCCAGCATGATGTTGGTTTGGGGTTTGTTGTGTATATAGCCCTTGCAGTGTTGAGATAATTTCCTCATACTCCTAGTTTCTCAATGTTTTTAACATGAATGGATAGGTGCTGGATTTTGTCAAAGGCTTTTTTCCTGCACCTATTGAGATGATCATATGATTCTTGTCCTTAATTCTATTTATGCGGTGAACGATATGTATTGATTTGTGTCTGTTGAACCAATCTTCCATACCTGGAATGGAACCCGCTTGATCATGTTGTGCTATCTTCTTAATGTGCTTTTGAACAGTTTTCCAATATTCTATTAAGGGTTTTTGCATCTATATTCAATACAGATATTGGTCTATAGTGTTCTTTTTTTTTTCTTTTTTCTTTTTTTTTTTTCTTGATGTGAACTTTTGCCTGATTTGAAGTATCAGGGTGATTCTGGCTTCACAGAGTGAATTTGGGAATGTTCCTTCCCTATTTCATGGAATAATTTGAGGAGGATTGACACCAGCTCTTCTTTAAGGGTCTGGTATAAGAGCCAGGTGTGGTGGAAAATGCCTGTAATCCCAGCAGCTTGGGAGGCTGGGCAGGAGGATCACGAATTGAGGCCAGGTTCAACAACTCAGTGAGGCCCTAAGCAACCTAACAAGACTCCGACCCAAAATAAAAAAAAAAAAGAAAGAAAAATTAAAAAAGGTCTGGGGATGTAGCTTTGTGGTAAACCCCCTGACTTCAACCCCCCATACCTTCTCCCTAAATAAATAAATATACCGTCTCTTAGATCTTGGCTGAGAATCCAACTGGCCCTGGACATTTCTTTGTTGAAAGGCTTTTAACTGCCGCTTCAATTTAATTGCTTGATATTTGTCTGTTTAGGTTTGCTATATCCTCATGGTCAATTTGGTCGGGTCATATGTTCTACAGATTTTCAACATCTTGTAGATATTTCAGCTTATTGCAGTATAAATTTTCAAAATAACTCCTAGTGAGCCTCTGGATTTCA
The DNA here is from genome assembly GCF_964194105.1 of Spermophilus citellus. Classification (NCBI taxonomy): domain Eukaryota; kingdom Metazoa; phylum Chordata; class Mammalia; order Rodentia; family Sciuridae; genus Spermophilus; species Spermophilus citellus. The sequence goes on along the minus strand of NC_138184.1, from coordinate 95,904,868 downwards.
AACTGCTATCATCAACTTTCCTCTTAGAACTGTCTTATATACTGTCCCAGAGATTTGATAAGTTGTATTTCTGTTTTCATTTTTCCAAGAATTTTTACTTTACCCCTGATTTCTTCTATAATCAATTCCTCATTTAACAGTATATTATTTAATCTCCAGGGATTAAAATGGTTTCTGTATTTTGTCTTGTCATTGATTTCTAACTCCATTACATTCTAGGATGCAAGGAATTATTTATTTTTTGTATCTGATAAGACTTGCTTTGTGTCTAAAATATGGTCTATTTAAGAAACAGTTCCATATGATGTTGAGAGGAAAGATTCAGTTGTTGATGGATGGAATCTTCTATAGACATCTGTTAGGTCCATTTGATTAAGAGAACTTTTTAGTTCTGATGAGAGTTTACGTAGTTTAAGATTTATACAGTGGTGAGATAAGTGTGTTGAAATCATCCCGTATTATTGTTTTGTAGTCTATTTGATTCTTCATGTTGAGTAGGGTGTGTTTTATGTATGTAGGTGTACTTGTGTTTAGGGCATAAATATTTTCAATGATCATATCTTATTTTTGGATGATTCATTTAACCAGCATGAAGTAAAATTTTTTTCCTATTCTGAATAATTTTGGTATAAATTCTTAGTGGTCAGATGTGAGAATAGCTATCCCTGCGTGCTTTTGGTCCCTATTTGTATTGTACTTTTACCTTCATTCCATGGATGCGTTTGCTGTAAAGTGAGTCTCCTGCACCAACATGTGCTCCTCTGTAAGTCCCTTTATGAGGCATAGTGTTGGGTGCAGGAGGTTCCTCACATGGGCTGCATGGGTTTATCCTCAGGAAATGCTTTCTGTGGACCTGTACATTGCAATGAGAATTGAGTGAACTGGCAACCCTGGGACATCCAGCTGTGGATCCTCCCTGAGTTGCTGGAGCCTGCGTCTGAGCTCCTTCTGCTGGCAGCTCTGAATCACTGAGCACCTGCTCACCTTGCTGCCACTTGTCTGCAGAATGTTATCTAAGCACTTGGTGGCTCTCTGCAACTGTGGGTCCTGTGGGTGCAGGCTCTCTGTGGGACATCTGTGGCACAGGGGCTCCAACCTGGCTGCTGCAGTTCACAGGGCTTTACCCTTCACAATGACAGAGAGAGGGTGTCCATCATTGACCTGTCTTTGCCTAAATCAGACAGAGGCTCTCTGGTCAGCTGTGCTTTCGCTGCTTCATCTCTGAGCTGTGGAGGGACGGAGGGTGGCTGCCTAAGTCTGCCTCATCGTCTTCCCCAATTGGTTGTGAATATTTTAAACAACATCTTAGGAACCTACATACACCCCAATATGGTACAATTACTTCACCCCTAAATGTATTAAAAAGATCCCTCCTGAAACCCACCAAGAGCAATGGGATTCAGATTTATGGGCCCTCTGGGGAGGTGGTGAAGTGCAAGAGTCACTGGACACAAGCTGAGGGGCTCTGGATTTGGATGTTCTCCTTGGCTCTCACTGGTTGTGAGACCTTAGACAAGTTAACACCATGGAGCATTCGCTTCCTCGTCTCTGAAATCTGACGCTCATTATATCTTTTTTTTTTTTTTTTAAAGAGAGAGTGAGAGAGGAGAGAGAGAGAGAGAGAATTTTTAATATTTATTTTCCAGTTCTCGGCGGACACAACATCCTTTGTTGGTATGTGGTGCTGAGGATCGAACCCGGGCCGCACGCATGCCAGGCGAGCGCGCTAACCGCTTGAGCCACATCCCCAGCCCCTCATTATATCTTTCACACAGGGTTGGGAAGAGCAAAAGAGACTGCCATGCAAGTTAGCACGAGGGTCTTCTTCATGAGATGCTAATGCTAAAATAAAATAAGCTACCCTTTCCCTTAGGGTTGTGCATGGGGTAGCCATTCCTTCTAAAGCTCAAAGCTCCCGTGGGCTCTGTCACATACTAGATGTGCATTGCAGAGGAAAGTTTTCTCCTGAAAATATTTTTAGAAAATTGTGTTGTTTACTGGCATGATTCAGTCCATTAATTATTAAAGGCAGAAAGCTCGACATTATAACACCCTGGATTCATGCCACAAGCCCTCTGGGTGGCCCCCATGCATGGCTTACTTCCCTAAACTCTGTGAGTCCAATTGACCTCATGAGGTTTAAATCAGTTTTTCTCTGTATCTTAGGTACCAAGGAGGTGGGGCCTGGACACACCATGCACAGAGGAGCCTCCAGCAAGAGTGTTCCAGGTGAGCAGCCATGTTTCCATTACTGCCCAACCGGCCTGCCTATAATTAAGAGCGGTCTCAATTACAAGTGGGGGCAGAGGGTAAAATTCCATTAGGAGAATAAACCAGCTGATGCACTGCTTCTAGGCCCATTGGAGAGCTTTCTTTCCATGAGTTCAAAATTGAAAGCTGACTTCAGTATCTTCTTTAATTAGGAGAACCCAGCTATTGGCCTGATAATTAAAGAAATGGCACAATTGCTGATATTGAGAAGACCATCTCCACAATCCCAGCCAGAACATGGTGACCAGTGCTCCCTCATAAGCACACAGAGTGTCCTGCATTAGGGAAGTAATGGGCACAGTTGGGAGGCAGAGCAGTGTTGCTCTGAACAGAGGAAACAGATCCTGATGACCCTGCGGGTCCAGTGAGTCCCTGGGCAGAAGAGAGACCTGGGGTTTGGGTCCTGCACTCCTGTAAGCGCAGTCTCTGGGTCTCAGCAGGACCTGGCTTTTACCTGCCTCCATTTGGTGTCCTTCATTCAATCCAGGAGTGTTGATTGGGTGCCAACCTCGTGCCTTGCAGATGATGCCTGGGCCTAGAGAAAACCAAATGTGGCCAGGACAGCGCTGCAGAGAGACTGGGGGATGGAGAGACAAGAGCTGGCCTTTCAGGAGAGGTGGCTTTTGGCTGAGTTTGAGCTCCATCTCGGGGGAGCTCAGGGTGCCTGCATTGCTGGGCAGGAAGGGTCCATCCAGGCTGCTGGGGGACACGGGTGGGGGCTGAGTGTGCTGATGACCCCGGATGTCCACCACAGCCTGGGGCTGCACAGAGGAGCTGGGCCTGCCTCCCATTCCTCCCCCTGGCCTGGACCATGGCCCTCTTGGTGTGTGATTCTATGGAGGAGGACTCACCTGCAGTCACTTCCATTGGTTGCTGGATGTAATCAGGGCACAGAGCAGCATCTTCTCCCCTCCCCTCCACCTTTGAAGGGGTCAGACCAAGAACCCCAGGGTGCTTGTTGAGCTCAGGAGAGCTGGCACTGGCCCCCAGGGCCAGGACTCGCACACAGGGTGCTGCTGGTGCAATATGGCCTGAATATGCATTTTGGTCTTAAATGTTTTCTTCCTTTTCTCTCAGTATGTGTGGGAAAGGAGAGGAATTTGACATTAAACATTACATTTCTGTATTTTCTCAAGAAATCAGATAATCTCACAAAAGAATCCTCACAGGGCGGGGTGTTTCATGTGGAGATGTGAAAGGGAGAGGGGGTGTTGGGGGAGGCATCTATTGGGAGGCAGCTCCTTTAAGCCCTGTGCTTGAAAAAAAATGTCAATCATGTGATAATTTAGGGCAGATGCTGCAATCTGGCTGGCACAAAATAACCGGGAGGTCACGAGCCACTTGTAGGTTCAAACAGCAACTACTTTATTGCCCTTACCCAACGGGAACTCTCCAGAACTCCCCCGAAACTCCATGAGAACCAACGGGAACTCAATGGGAACTCCACGGGAACTCCATGAGAACTCAAAAGTAGCAGGCACCTGAGGAGCCGCCTTATTGCCGGACAGCAGAGGTTTATATACACAACTGAATACACAGCTTGTTTCAATTTAGCATCATCCAGTTACAGCAATCAGTCATTACCTTAATAATTATACATAGCTTAACTTAATTATCATCATCTTAATGGCTCACTGGCATTACTTCTTAACCACTCCTTCTGGCAAAATGCCAGGTGCCATCTTGACTTGGTTGTGGCTCTCAACAGGCATGGGACAGCAAGCATTTCGGTAAAGTTTTCTCCTGAAAATATTTTTAGAAAATTGTGTTGTTTACTGTAAACAACAGTAAGTATGATTGGCTTTGCTGGTCACCCGGTCTGTCAGAATGACACTGTGTTGTGAAGGATGCCATAAATAATACTTCATGGAGAGTGAGGACTGACCCGAACAAAACTTTACAAAAGCAGTCAGCTGCACAAATCTGGCCCCAGGTCATAGATTGCTGAACTTTGATCTAGGAAAGAGTCACCTAGAGAGTGGTCCAGGGAGTGCAAAGGCCCTGAGGCACAAATGGATTTCCCAGTGTACAATGCAGAAAGAAAGGCCTGTATGTCAGGAGTCAGTGATGAGTGTGGTCTGGGAGAAGAAGCTCATCAGTCCCTAGATGGGGCAGCAGTGTGGGAGGGACAGGTGGAACAGTGATTGATTCTGAGGCTTGCAGGAGCCACCCCAACACTCATAAACATCTATGAACGGATCCATCATGGACTCCAAGCTGTTTTATTGTTCAGACCCCAATGTAATCCCTTCTAAGCAGCTCCCATGCAGTCATCTTCAATGTCTGAAGCCAGAGTAAAAGACCCAGGTCCTTGCGCAGATTTTTATGGAGAAAAGAGAATGATTAAAGTTTGAGCAAAAGTGTCCCACATCACAAAGGAAGCCATATGTATTGTTGAACGGTAGCACGTTGCTATCCCATGTAATTCTCTGAAAGGCCCTGAGCTGTTGGGGATTGTTTCCAATTCTTTCCAGATGTTTTGGGACCTGGAGTATTCCAAATGATGATCAAGGTTTCTATTAGAGTAGAAAGGGTTATCTCACTACCATATTTTTATCTGCCATAGAGGAGGGCAAGGGATATGAGGTAGATCTTAGAGATCACAAAGCCCAGCATTTCCCAAACTGAGGACACATGTGACCATGAACATGGCATTCAGAAGCCTGTGTCACATAGTGAGGATGGGGTTCTTTGTTTGATCATTTTGATTTCACCTTGGAGACAATCTGTTTTACATGGCTATATGTTTGACATTGGTTTCTCTGCCTTTTTGCAAAGAGAGAGTGGCTCCCAAGGTCCAAGCAGTACCCACACGCCTCTCTCAGCTACCATCTGCTGGGTCCTCTGCTCTTGGCTGCCCCCTGGCTTCCCACCCTTCTGCACCCCGCCCTCTGCCCTGGGAGGCCGACCACAATGCAGACCATTGGGCTTCCAGGCTCTCTGTCTTCCTTGGGGCTTTGGACCACAGGCTAGACCAAAAGAAGGGAGAGAGCATGGTTAGAGGTCACTCCCCTGACTTCTCCAGAGAAGCCCACTGTAGGGGGGCTGTGTCTCCTGGTGGCCGATTGGTACACCTGCTCTCCTTCCATGTTCTCAGGACCTCTCCCTCCCTCATTCCTGGGGACCTCGTGAGACATCATGTCTGTAGCATCCAAGCCTATGGGACCTGTCAATCAAACCCTGCTACAGTATAAATATGAAGTGTCCTCTAAAAGCTCATCTGGGAGACAATGCAAGGAAGTTCAGGGTGAAGGATTGGGTTGTGAGAGCCTTGATTCAACGCCTGCATTAGTCTACTTGAGTGGATTAGCTGGGTGGTGGCTGTAGGCATGTGGCTGTGGCTGGAGGAGGTAGCTCACTGGGGGTGTCCCTCTGGGGTGCACCGTTTGTTCCTGGTGAGCAGAGCTCTCTCAGCTTCCTGGTGCCAACTTCTCTGCCACACCCTTCCGTCTCTCCTGGGGCCCAGCAATGGAGTTGGCCATCTGTGGACAGAGACCTCGGCAACTGTGAGCCCCAAGTAAAGTTTTCCTTCTCTAAAATTATTCTTGTCAGGTTTTTTGGTCACAGTGGCAAAAAAAAAAAAAAGCTGACCAAAACAATCCTCTTGAAATGACCTCATCTTAATATTCCATTTCTTCCTATTAGAACCCGACTAGCACACTGATGTGTGTAGATGTGTGTCACTTCAATACATATAGCAAGATCTAGAAGTTCATTCAAAGATAACTATTAAAGTTTTCAAAGTGATCTTTCAGTATAAATATTGAAACAGTAATACAGTGGCTCAGAAATATGCTGGGAATTTACAAAACCCATTTGTATCTGACTGGTTTGGGAACTCACTGACTTCATTGTTTGTTTGGTTGGGTTTTTTTATTTGTTGGTGTTTTGTTTCTGGATTTGCTTTTGCATTTCATGGAACCAGAGATGGGAAGGAAGGTGCTCTAGTCACTCAGAAAATACACGGTTGTGTCGGTTGTCATGTTAGAACCCAAATCTCCATGATTGTGTAGCCAAGTCTGTCTTCATCATATGATGTAGCTCAGTCCCAGCATTTATGACCTGGGCTGAACAATGAGATGGTACCTTCTGCCTTTCAGCCATGGTTGAGTCTTCTCCTGTGTGTCTTTTCAAAGTTTCATGGCGTCCGCTTAAATCAATAGCTCCTGCATTGCCCAGAAAACACAGATCACAATCACCTGCCCAGCACACATTTCAGTCCATTTCCTGGATACATTTAAGTGGACACAGAGAAGCTGGGCAACCAGATTGACACTTTGTGGGAACATAGGCAAAAACCAGAAGTCAGGCAGCCCCAGGGGACAAGACGATGACCAGGAACTGTGGTCTTCCATGGAAGAGAATCCCAGGGTGATGCTGGACAGAGGTCACACTTGACATTTGCTTGCTAGAAGGGGGCAGTTGTGGCATCTAAGGCCCTCAAGCCCCTAATGAAGCTGCCAGTGTAGCCTTCATTCTCACTTTTATAAGATCCAAAAAACCTTCTTCGATGGAGGGTGCTGAGTTTCTCCATGGTCGGGATCCATCCCACAGGCGGAAAAGTTCAAAATTGGTTCCTGAAATTTAAAACTAGGCGCCTCCACATCAAGAGCCAGATTTGTATGTCTCTTGAAATGTTTGTATTGGGTTCTTTTGAACCCAGTCTCTGACTTGGCGACTGGTGGGGACCGGATGCTAATCCTCCCAGTTCCCCACAGGTTGCCTAACTCTCACCTGCACCACCTGCAGAGGTTGATTGTTCTTCTTTGGTGTTTTGGTTTGGTTTAGGGGGCTGAACCCTCCACACATTTCCATATCAGTATCCAAAGGAAAAGGGAGACCTGACATTGCTTGTTCCTGACTCACTGTCCCTCAGATTCTTGGAGCTCAGACCCAGAATCCAGTAGAATTTCATCACTTTTCTTAACAGCTATCTTTGTCTCTGAGTGAAATGAATACAATTTTTTGTTTAAATCTGTTCAGGTAATACATGTGCTGTTTCTTGCTTTTTGAGCTAAAACAAATTTATACATATATTAATCTTTAATATATGGCATGAATGTCATTATATCATGTAGAACTAACAGAATGATTAATTTTAATCGTAAGATATATTCTATGAACACTTCTTAATATCTCATTTACTCAGTGAATTGAGCATGTTTGTAACCAGGGATATTAAGCAAACTCAGATATTTAATGCCTCTGACTCTTCCCAAATTTTGACCAAAAAAAAAAAAAAAGAGAAAGAAAGAAATTTCCAAGTGAAATATTTAGGTCACTTGCTAAAATAATCTTTTATCTGTAAAGTTTATTACAGAATTGTTAAAATTTCCTTTCATGTTGTTAAGCCATTGCATACCCTTTAAACAATAACAATGGTGTTTCCACAATGGTAATGGCCAGATACCAGAAATCAGAATTTTTGCTTCTAAACTATAATAATAATCACTTTGCAAATTGGGATCTGTGGATCCTCCCATGGTCCAGCAACTTGGGAGTGTCATAGCACATGTAACTAGCCCAGGACGAGATCAAAATTCAAAATTCATTGTATGTTTTCTGCTGGATGCATGTCACTCCTGTGCCATGATACAGCAGAACATTTGCAAATGGTACCATCGTAAGTCAGCACCCCATCTGTGCACTGTGTGATGATCCCTGTGACCCAGGCTGGAGCGTGGGCTTTTCTGCTCTGCTTTCTCAGCAAGTGGGCTTTCTGTGCCCCAAGCTCAGCATCTTCGTTTGGTGATGCTGCATTCCATAGTCACAAATGATCCCTTAGACCACTGCATTTTTATACTCCAAGGTCATAGAAGTCTGGCTTCTGTTTGCTGAGGTGCAGTTTGCCCCAGAGAAGAGTTGGAAGTATCAGACAATGAAACAAAAGAGCCTTCTGCAGCAACTCAGCCTTATCAAAACCTTACATCCCTTAATGCTTTCACAAATGGGAAATGAGCCCCAAAGAATTAATTGCTCAAGTGAAAGCACAGAGAGCCAGTCCTTTCTTCCAAAGTTAGTTTTCAAAATGGGGAAAAGCAGCATTTTATAAACAGAATCTAATCTTCAGTCACCCACCTGGAAGTGCAAACTCCTGTTGTGCTTCTTATAATTATCAGATCCTAATAACGGCACAGCACAAGAGAGGAGTTATATTTAGATACACAGTTACCCAGAAATGCTATCCTCCTCTGAGCTGGATGATTTTGCAAGGCTTTGTTGCCAAATATTTTCACACCTGCAACAGAAAACTTAATTAAAGGCCCTTCTTTAAATGGAAGTGAATTGTGTGCTAATTGGAGTTTCATCTTCTCGAGTTTTCCTTTTTGGCACTCAGGTAGCACAGAATTCTAGCTAACCTCCAGTCAATGGCACATCAATGTGTGCATTCATGCATGGCTCTCTCTCTCACCCATTTTCCCCCTCTCTGTTCTGAACTTTGTCACCACTGAACATCACTGCACTGTATCTCCCCCAGATGTGACAGATCCATGCTCTTGGTGATATCATGGGAAACATATATTAATAGTTAGTGTGTCTGTCTTAAACTCACATCATGGTGCTGTGTTACAGAGCTGGTGTTTCCAGGTTTTCTTTATTCTGACTAGGCTTTGGAGATCTGTCGGGGGTACCATTAGAATGTCTAGTTCTAGCCATTGTGATTCTCAATTGATGGAGCTTCGTCTCACAGTCTGTGTTCCTAATACACTTCCTGAGAATTTCTGTGTCTGCTAATTCAAGTAATTTCTCAACCTTGCATATGGGTGAACTTTCATTCCTTCAAACATGGCTTTTGTGCAAACATTATGTTTGCCCAGCTACTTTTAAATTGATATTTTAATATATTTCAGAAAAACAACAAAGCCCATTTTTTCCTAAACTTAAGTTCAACTTACAAACCTTAGTATGACATTTACAAAGCTGATAAATTTTACAATTTAAACTAACTTAAATTTCTTAAGAAGCATCATGTGCCATAACCGTGTTTTGGTGATGTGATGGTGTTACCTACTGACACAGTACCCCTTCTGGCTTGTGAAAATATATTCTATGTGACAAAAACTGCCCTAAGGTGCCATTCCCAGGATGTGTCCCTTTCATCCAGCTGCTCATGACTACATTTTAAACTGCATTATAGACCTAATGCTGTCACTCATTTTAAAGTTATTAAATCGCTCATTAAGAACAAAACTATAGGGCTGGGGATGTGGCTCAAGTGGTAGCGCGCTCGCCTGGCATGCGTGTGGCCCAGGTTCAATCCTCAGCACCATATACAAACAAAGATGTTGTGTCCGCCAAATACTAAAAAATAAATAATTCTCTCTCTCTCTCTCTCTCTCTCTCTCTCTCTCTCTCTCTCATTCTCTCTTTAAAAAAAAAAAAAGAACAAAACTATATGAGTGAGTACTTAAATGATCTTAGTGGACATAGAGGGTTAAACTTTGAAGCAGAGTGGGCTTCAAACATGCTAAACGTTTGAAGTCCTACTAAACATGCTAATGCTGCTGGAGCTGGAGACCAGGATGCTGAGGGAAGAGTCAGCCACAGAGACAAGGGCTGGGCCACCTCACTCACACGTGGAGGAAAACCAAAGGACCTGGAGGAAGTCGGGAGAATAGTGCTTGCCACAGGCTGGGGCGAGTGGGGAGGGCTGGGTGGGGAAAGGTCGTCCAACAGTATTAGTCACAGTTAAGGGAATCAGGTCTCATAGTGCAGCAGGGTGGCCACAGAGGAGGACATTGTACTGCATGGAATAAAGAACCATAAGAAAGGACTTTCAGAAGAAATGGTAAATGCTTAAGGAGATCGAAATGTTTGCTCAGATTCGAGCAAAGCACAATGCTTACATCCACTGAAACATCACGCCACCCCATAAAGACGTATAATTTCTATGAGCCCATTAAAATGTTCTCGATACATTGAGTCACCTAACAGAAACTGGAACACAAATGACAATGTGCGGATATCATTTGAGAGTTAGATGTCCTTTAAAGTCTTCCAACTCAAGTTCACTCTAATGTTATTGGCTAAGCTGGGGGCTTTAGTGGAGACTGCAGGGCTAACATGTGACCCCGATGGGCAAAGTCTTAAACATTTCAAATACTTAAAGACAGAATATACTAAAATTATACCTGTAAAAACACTGAAATATTACAGAGGCTTGTTTGGCTGCCATGTTTTTTCCTTGGTGCATTGTGGGGTTCATTCTGCCATATCTGTATGTGCACAGAACGTAATTGGAGCAATCTTTGCACCTGCACCTTCCCTGTCCCTCTGGTCCTCCCTCCCCAGATCTGCTTCCTCCACTCTACGGATCTCCCATCTATTATTATAACTGTTATTTAAACTAGTGTGTTATAATTACACATTTATTATTCACTATATGCGTATAGATTACTCATCATGGTGAATTCATAGGTGGGCTTAGCGTGGTTTGGGAGATCTCCTTCCCCAGCACTTTCCCGTGCCTTTTTCTCCTCCCACCCTCTCAATCCTGTTCTTCATTGCTTTCCTGATCACCCACACACACATGCAGAGTTTTTAAAATTATCCAGCCCCCCTCTATAGATTTGGCAAGAGAAAAAACATTCAACCTTTGACTTTCTGAGACTGGTATAATACACAAAACATAATGTTCTCAATTTCCATCCATTTACCAGCAAATGACATAATTTCATTATTTTTTTATGCTGAGTAAAACTCCATTGTGTCTATATCCACATTTTCTTTATCCATTCATCTGTTGATGGGCACCAGGGCTGGATCCATAACTTGGCTATTGTGAATTACACTGCTATAAATATTGATGAGACTGAGTTTCCACAGTGTGCTGATTTTAGTTCTTTTGGATAAAGAACCGTGCAGTGGGATAGCTGGGTCATATGGTTGTTCCATTTCTAGCTTTTTGAGAAATCTTCACACTGCTTTCCAGAGGGCTTTCCTCCTCTGCAGTCCCACCCACAACATTTAAGTGCAACTTTCCCCCTAACCTTTCCCCAAATTTACTATGATTTGTATTCTGAGGATTGCCATGTGTACTGCAATGAGATGAAATCTCAAGGTAGTTTTGATTTTCATTTCCTTGATGGCTAGCAATGTTGAGTTTTTTTCCATATATTTGTTGCCCATTTTAGAAATGTCTGATGAGTCCTTTTGTCCATTTATTGTTTGGGTAATTTCTTTGGTATTCATTTTTTTGCGTTCTTGTGTGTTCTGAATACCAACCCCTTGTTGGAGAAGCATCTGTCACAGATCTTCTCCCATCCTGGAGGCTTTCTCTTCATGCTTTTTCCCCTTTGCTGAGTTCCATTTATTATTTCTTGGTTTCATTTCTTGAGTGTTAGGAGTCTTGATAAGGAAGCGAATGCTCATGGTAATATGTTGGTGTGTTAATCTTATGCTTTCTTCTAGCATTTCAGAGTTCCTGGTGGAATTCCTCGGCCTTTGATCCACTTTGAGTTGACTTTGGTGCAGGACAAGAGATGGAGATCTAGATCCATTCTTCTACATATCCATGTCCAGGTTTCCAGTGCCCTTTGTTAAAAAGGCTATCTTTTCTCCAATATATGTTTTTGGCACTCTTGTCATGGAATAGATGATTGTAGCTATGTGGGTTTGTTCTTGCATCTTCTATTTTACTTCACTGATCTTCAGGTCTGTTTTTATGTCAGAATCATGTGGTTTTTGATGCTTTGGCTTTGTAGTATAATTTGAGATCAGGTATTGTTTTGCCTTCAATCTTTCCTATTGCTCAGGATTGCTTTGATTATACTGGGTCTTTATTCTTTTATAGGAAGAACTTTTTTTTTTCCGCTTCCATGATGAATAACATTAGTATTTTGGTGGAATTTGCATTGAGTTGTAGATGGCTTTTGGTAACATGACTATTCTGACAATAGTAATTCTTTCTATCCATGAACAAGGGATGTCTTTTTATCTTCTGAGGTCATCCATTTCTTTCTTCAGTGTTCTATAGTTTTCATGAGGTCTTTCACTCCTTAATTGGGTTTATTCCCAATTATTGAAGCTATTCTGAATGGAAGAATTTGTCTTATTTCTCAGCAGATTTATTATTGGAGTACTGCAAGGCTATTAATTTTTATGTGTTGATGTTGTAATATACAACTGGCTTCTTAGAATGTATTTGTGAGAATTCCTTCCCTTTCTATTTCATGGAATAATTTGAGGAGGTTGGGAGTTGATTATTTTTTAAAGTTATAACTCAGCTGAAAACATCATCTGATCTTTAGCCTTCTTTTTTGGAAGGCTTTATATATATTTTTGCTTCAATCTCATTGTTTCATATTGGTCTGTTTAGATTTTATATATATCCTCTTGATTAAATTTATGTATGTCACAAGTGTCTAGATATTTGTCAATGCCTTCTATATTTCCAGTTTATTATAATACAAATTTTCAAAGTAGTCCTTAATGAAACTCTGGACTTCAGAAATGCCCAGGGTGATATCTCCTTTTTTATTATTATTATTTTGGATCTTTTATCTCTTTGTTTTGGTTAGTTTGGCTAAGGGTTTTTCATCCTGTTTACCTTTTCAAAGAATCAACTCTTTGTTGCATTGGTCCTTTGTATTTTTGTCCTCAATGTAATTAATTTCAGCTCGGATCTTAATTATTTCCTGTCTTCTATGTTTTGTAATAAATTTGTCCCTGCTTTGCTATGGCCTTGAGATGGAACATTAGATTTTTTTTATTTGGGATCTTTCTCTTTAATGTAGGCAATTAATGCTATAAAATTACCCCTTAGAACCATCTTCAGAATGTCCCAGATATTTTGTATGTGATATCACTATTCTTATTTGATCCTAGAAATTTTTGAATTTCTCCCTCATTTCTTTTATGATTCATTTCATGTTAGAAGAAGTGTATTTGATTTTCTTGTGTTTATGTGGTTTCTATAATTTTTTTGCTATTGGTTTCTAATTTCATTCCATAATGATCTGATTAGGTGCATGAGATTTCATTTTGTTATTGTTATTGTTTTATTTGTATTTCTAAGACTTGAGTTGTGACCTAGCATTTGGTCTATTTTGGAAGTTTCCATGAGCTGCTGAGAAGAAAGTGAATTCAACCCTTGTTGAATAAAATTTTCTATAGATGTTAGGCTCATTTGACTTATAGCTTTATTTAAGTCACAAATGTCTTTGCTAATTTTATTTATGAATGACCTGTCATTTTGTGAGAGAGTATTTTGAAATCAACAAGGACTATTGTATTGAGGTATATCTGGGTCTTTATGTCAATAAGGGTTTGTTTTAGTGGATAGGTGCACTGACATTCAGGGCATAAATATTTATGATTGCTATATCTTCTTGTTGGATTGTTCCATTTATCAGGATGCAGTAACTTTTGTCTCTTCTGATTAATTTTTTATTGAAATCTGCTTTTGCAGATGTGAGAATACCTACTTCTACATGTTTTTGTATCAATTCACATATAATATCTTTTTTCTATCCTTTTCTTTCAGCTTATGGGTGTAGTGGCCTATAAGAAAACTTTGTTGCAAACAGCACATAATTGGGCCCTGTTTTTAAATCCACTTTGTCAATTTTTGTCTTTAGAGAATTGAGATCACTTACATGCAGAGTAATTGGGGAGAAATGCTTGTTGTTTTCTACTGAATTTGATTTGTTTTATATATTTAATCTAGTATTAATTTTCCTTTACTTAATTGCTCTCCTAAGGAGCTTAATTCATCCATTTGACAGCTCTGGGATTTGTTTTTGAGTTACTTTGTTTTTGAGTTACATTTTATATAATATTTCATTAACTATTTTCTGTATTCCTGGCTTAGTGTTCATGAGTTCCTTTAGTTTATCTTTATTGTGTAAAGTTTTTATTGTTTCTTAGGCAGTTTTTTTCATCTTGTCTATTTAGGGATCTACATGCATCCTATATTTGAATGTCTACCTCATTCCAGGGATTAAGAAATTTTTTTGATACTATTTCACTGAAAATTTTCTAATGCTATTAACCTGTCTCTCCATGTCCTCTTCTATACAATGACTTATGTTTTGTCTCTTGATGTTGTCCAAGAATCCCTGTATATTGTGATCATGGTCCTTTTTTTCCCCTTTATTACATGTGAGTTTTGAAGTTCATGTACCTTCCTTTGAGGCCTATTCAAGGGATGAAGCTTTATTTTCTATATAATCTAACCTGTTGGTGATATTTTCAAGTAAAATTTTTTATTTGATTCATTATCTTTTAATCCAAGATCTCAGAGAGTTTTACTTTCAGAATCTATCTTTTTACTGAAGTAGTGCTTCACCTCCTATATTTGCTCTCAATTCACTCCTTAGAACTTTGAAACATTAAACATTTTACCATTTATTTTATAGACTTTCTCTATAATTTAATCCACTTCAATAACTTTGGGTTACTTTATTTAGTGATTGTAAGTTTTGAGGGCATATATATTTGCTTGTTTTCTCATATTTTCACAGTTCTTCAACTTGCTTGTCTTTTGAATGGATTCCTCCTTCTATTTGATGAGTGTGCTCTTTGATGTGCAGTTATCTCTTTTGTAGTAAGTACTATGTTGTTGGTATATTAAAGCTCCAACACCTAGATTTTTCATAGTCTCCCTGTTAATTTCAATCTCCAATGCTACTCAGTTTATTGCTGTAGAAGTGCTAAGTTAATTTACTCTTAGAGAGATTCTGTGACACTGTGTGTTCCTCTGAGCTATTTTCTTAGGACCTCTACTGCTTTGGCTATATGAATAGATGTCCAGGAGTGGAACTTGAGGTCCCTTTCTGGCCATTTCTACTCCGGGCCTGGTCATTGGTTTGGGGATTCTGTCTCCCATATTCTATGAGTTATGGTATATTGCTGGAGCTTTAGTGGAGCTAGGTTTTGTCTGGGTTGAGGTTTACTGTTATTTGAATGAGTTTGGGTTATATCTCTGCATCAGAGTCTCTACCCTCTGAACTTGTAGTTTTCCAGTGGCTTCCCAGAACTTTTAGAAAAAGAAGAAATGAGAAGAAATAACAATAGTGGCTAAAAATTAAATTAAAATAAACACCTGATGTTTACTATGACATCTGTAACACTAATTACCACACAGAAAGAAATCATGAGGTAACATCAGCACCTGCCCTAAACAGCTGGGAAGTATAGCTAGCATTCATGTAAACATCAGGTATCAAGTGCACCGTCCACAGGATAATAACTGTAAAAAAATATGAATGATGGGTCACAGTAATTAGATAAATAGTTCTAAAATACAGTTCTAAACAATCTAAAATATACTTCTAAATAGTTGTAATATTACATAATCTGTATGAGAAGAAATGGAGTAAGAAGGCAAAAAAGGAAGTTGCCATCTCCTGAGTTGTTTTCCCACTATACACTTAAAGGTTCTGCCTCACCCTGGACCCAAAGTTATGGAGTCAGCCAACCACAGACTGAACCTCTGAAACCAGAAGCCAAGAGAAGTCTCCTACTGTCTTCTTTTCTTATCAAATCTGTGGAAATAATTTACTATTTATAGTTACAAGTATCACATTCTAGAGAAAACTGGTTCTTATTATCCTACAATGTTCAGCATCTTCTCCATTTGGCCTGATTGCTTTTTGATGAGACATTTTTAAGTGGGACAAAATCTGAACCTGTAAATATTTCACGGGAATGTTCTCCCCATGAGGAAGGGCTGCTGGCAACTTTTCCAACATCTTTATGTCTACCCGAGCTCTGAATCTATGGTCCCAGCAATAGGCCCTCTGTAATGACATCACACAGTGAGGTCACATTATTTGATTATGATCTCTTCCATTCAGATGTCACCTCTATCCTAAATAAATTATCCTATTTACTTCTGTTTGTGTTCTAAATTCTATCCCTGTTCCCCCTACCTATCAGGGCCTAAATAGCTATATTATGCACATTCATTGTTTTTTTTTTTTTTTTCAATTCAAACATTTTAGCATCCAAAGCAATCCATAATGATGACACCCACAATTGTTATTTTTAAACTTTTACAAAACAATTTTATGCCTTTACCTACTTTTTGCTAAGTTTATTAAGTTAAGTAAATGACTGTTTTCAAATTTTGGTGTGGATGTCTCTTTTTTAATATTAATATACCTTCTAATAACACAAATAATGTATGAAAGTGCTGTTATTATAAAACATTTTACCACTGTGCTTTCATTTTTCTATATTCTGAAATATCAACAGAATAGACTCAAGTTTTTTACTCTTTTACTAATGTCTTTAACTAAATATACAGACATAATTCAAAACCATCGTTAGTGATTATGATTCATGCTACAGTTTGCATCTCAACTGTCCCACAAAGGCCTGGAAGTTAAAGCTGTGGTGCTCAAGGGATGTGTGTGTGGGGCTTTAGGAGGCAGAATCCAGTGGGAGGAAGTTAAGCCACTGGGAGGAAGTTAAGCCCTCGGGAGGCATGTTGAGACTCCAGCCTGCTCCTTCTCTCTCTCTCTCTTTCTCTGCCCCCAGCCACCATGAGGCATTAAGCTCCCTCTACTGCACTCCTGCCATGATGTACTAGGCATCAGGAAAAACCTATGAATTTGATATTTCTGGGAAATTTGTCCTAATGTATAGTGGGGTTTCTGATACACTTTTTCACTCTAGAAATGATGAGTCCTCCACAACTTTGTGATTTCCAAACTGTCCTACAAATGGGATTAAATAGCGTTTAACTCTTGGAGACCGGCTTTTTCACTCCTCAGGCTTCATCCAGAGTGTTGTTCTATCAGTGGACTGTATTTGTCGTTGCTGAGCAGAATGTGATTATGTGGATTATCATTTTGTTTATTTAGTTTGTGAAGGAAATCTGGGCTGTATGGCTGTTCTTGGCGATTATGAATAAAATTTTCATAAGCATTTGTGTGCAAGATTGTGTGCAAGAGGGACAGGGAATGCAGAGACACACTTAAGGAATGATGTGCACAACCCAGCAGCCCGTTTACCCAGGGAGGCAATGTTGCACAGGCTCAAAATAAGATCCCAGGTTTATACAGGATGTATGTAGGTTTCAGAGCTCAAAAATGCCACCAGCTGTAAAGCTGTGCCTGAGGCCAGTACAGCACAGGAGTTCAATTTGTAGTCACTGTTGGTCTGGGTCAGGGGCAGGGGGGGTTGTCAGAGAGCTGATTATAGATTGGTCATCCACAGACATCTATAGAAATAAAGATGGGCTAATGTGTAACCCTGTTCAAAGGACCCATTCAATCCTCCCAGCACTGGTGACCATAGAGAAGCCCATGACCCCAGTCTGCACCTTCCCCAGGGGGATCAGGCTCCCACACTCAGAGAGGACCTGATGCCTATGGGTGTCCTTTGTACAAGGACACTTCAAATGGGGCACATGCTCTTTCTCACTGGTCATTGCTTCCAGGAGCTCAAAGGACCCTAGGGACCTAAAGCTGGGGTCACAGTCCAAGACCCTCTATGGTCTAGCTGCACCATAGTGAGTGATGGGGGCTGTGGGCAGGCCTCCAGCCCCCCTCCAGCAACTACCTCCATGAGGCCGCAGGGCTTATCTGCCACATCTTCCACTTCTCCAAGAGGAGCTAGGGGCTTGCATTTTAGTGTAAAATTTGTCAATATTGAAGTATGGATAACTAATTCAGATTTTGTCAAAATGCCACAAGCCATACCCACCAACCCATGCTTCCTTACACCTGAAAATGCAATTCAGAATTTCACTGGGTGTTAAAAATTCAGGGATTACTGGATGACTGGGTCTCCCCACTCTTCCTCCTTAGAGTTAGTAGGAGCTGATTCTCTGTCCCTACATCTTGCTTCCCACCCACACCTCTGGCTCCAGAGTTAGGCATGTGACTGACACCTGGCTGATTAGAGAGTCTCCCGTCTGCAGGCTCCGCTGTGAGTGTTGGTAAGGCGCAGGTCTCCAATGAGAGCTCAGGAGCTTGCAAGGCCCAGGACTCTGTGGCCCTGGTGGGAAGCCAGAGAGCTTTTGGCCGCTGAGTTTTGCATGGGTGCTATACCCCAAGGTGCCCCAGGAGCAGGGCTAGTGGCAGGTGGAAACAAACAAAAGGAGAGCAGAGATGAGAGTTTGCGGAAGAGCAAGTAGCTGAGGTAAGACAAGCAAGCTCCTGATGTGCTTCAAGCTGTTTGCATTTTATTTTCTGTTCTGTAAAAATCCACAGTCCTCTCATTAATGCAGCTTTTCCCTAACAGCAGAGAATGCATTCGTAATGCTTTACAAAAAGACAAAAAGTTGGCTTAACAACTATTCTTATTGAATTAAATTGATCGTATTTGCATGAGTATATTTTATGAGACTTAAAAACAGTAGAGATCTGTTTGAAAAGAAAAATAAACATAAAGATCAATTTTAAAACATTTTAGGCATGAAAATAGAGATGAGTAGAAAAGATGTTTTTTATGTGGCCAGATGGATAGACAGTGCTGTGACAGGGATCTTGGTCCATTTTGTGCTGCTCTAACAGAACAGCAGATCCTGAGAGACTCTAAACAGAGATCTGTTTCTCAGGGTTCTGGAGGCTGGGACGTCCAAGGTCAGGGGGAGGTGGCATCTGTGAGGCTTTCCTTGCTGTTGTATTGCATGGAGGAAGTCAGAAGGGCAAGAAAGCAAACATGCTTTGAGGGGAGCTCAATGCACCCCCATTTAATCAGGGACCCCCTCCTGCAGTCGGCAGCACACTCCCATGGAACCAAAATCCACTCTGGAGGCAGGGCCTAATCACATCTTAAAGGTTGCACTCTCACTGCTGTTACCTGAGAATTAAGCTTCCAACACGTGAGCTTCAGGAGACAGGTTGACACCACAGCAGTAGAGCTGACAGCTCAGGAAAAACCGTGAGACCAGGCCAGGCTGGCATATGCATATTTAAGAATATAATTAGATACTTCTACTTATGGCACAATTATGTGGGCATGACACAGTAAGGGCAGGTGGCCTCCCAGTAGCTCAGAGGCTCAACCTGTATGCAGCAGGCAACCCAGACACAAAAAGCAGAGGAATCTGGTGCCCATTCATTTCACCTATTGCTCAGCATGAAACAGGTTCTGTGTTGCATTTGAATAGAAATTGGAGGTACAAAGCCTTCAAAAGGAGAGGCTGAGACTCAAGCTCTTTCTGTGGAGGTTCTGCCATTGCTCTGGGCTGCCCTCCTCCCTTGTTCTCAGTGCCCGCCCCTTTGTGTGGGATGGCCCTGCTTTGGAGACCCAGAGGCCCCATCATTCACTGTCACACGGGCTTTCTTGCTTGCAGTGGCATCAAAGGCATTCAGCCCACTTTGGCACCAGAGTGTGCTGTGTGCTCAGCTGGGCCTGACAGCTCCTGGCTGCCCTGAGATCACCCGCCCTGTCTCAGTTTGCTCCAAGGGACAATGGCAGGGAAAGAGCATGTGCAGATGCCAATGTGGACGTCCTTATGTCACCTTTCCAAAAGGAGACAAAAGAGGGAGGAGAACAGACTGCTGTTTTCAAAAAGGACATTTCCCCCATCTTACAATCTATTAGATGAGTGAAGAGAAAAGGCAGCCTTAATAAAAATGGATCGGAATTCTATTTTTGACTGGAGCCAAAATCGGAGTCATGACATGGTCAATGAATCATGAGCATTATGAGCATTGGTGTTGTGCCCTTTTGGACATGTTGTCACTCTCAGAACAAGGGACACACACACGTATATATCAGCATTCTGTCCTCAGTTCATTTGTCAAGTTTTGTTTCTGGGGTTCTCATATAATGAACATCTTTAATAATAATCAACAGTGATGAATTTTTTACTCTATGGACAATATTTTGAGTGGGACAGAGAAGAATGGAACTCAGGAGTTCACCAATCTAGAACCTAGACCTTTACATTCTGGCCTGTACATAGACCTTTCATCTTTGTTGGATTTCTGAGAAGATTCCATAAAAGCACCCCTCATCCTGGGTATGGAATAACTGATATATTAGGTATATAAAGAAAGGGACCAAGCTGTCACTTGTCCAGGTCGGTGGTGATGGTGGTGGGCAGGCTGCAGATCATGGTTGGGGTTGGTTAGGGGAGAAGATTCTCTAACCCAGAGCTCCAGGGCCAGCCTGACGTACTCACCTGGGCTCAAGTAGTGATAGTGCAGGACAAAAGACCTGCAATGCCGAGTGGCAGGGGACCTAGGAGCCCTGTTCTGACAGGCAAGTCCTCTGGGAATGGACAGAGTTGGTCTGAGCTCACTCAATCCTCTTCCCCACTTTCCCCAATCAGAAACACCACTGCAGCTGCCCCAGGAGACTCGTCCTCACCTTTCTGCCCCCAGCGTATGGGCCTCTCCTGCCATCGCACTGACCCCCGGGCCACTCCTCCTCTTTCTGGGCCTCTCCAGTTGACTAATATAATTTAATAATGTTAGTTTTTACAAAAAGAAAACCAAACATAGTTTGCCAAATATTCTTTCCTACTCAAGAGAAGGCAAGTGAATGCAGAAGGCCCGGGTGTCTGTGGGAGCAGAACAGAGCAGGGGGGGAGAGTCAGAAATGCAGAGAGAACAGGAGCGTTAACAGGTCTGCACACTGTCCTTCCAATCAGAGCGCACCCTGCAGCACTCACGGGAGTGTCACATCAGTGAGTCAGTTTCCAAAGAGCCCAGGTAGGTTAGGAGGAGAGGCTGGGAATTCCCAGTTCCCATGGGAAGGAAGGAAGCACACAGCTGGCCCCACCTGCTGGGCAGGCCCTGGTCAGAGGGGGACCATCGCTGAGGAGGGTGGTGGATTTACATCCTCCCTTGAAAGTCAATTTCTATAGAATTCTTCCTACTCAGCCAGTGACTGCACGTCTGCTCCTCACTGTCACACAGCCCTGCGAGGGGGGACTATCCTATCTCCATTGCATGGGCAAGAACACTGAGATACTGAGGTGTGGAGCTGATGGGAGAGCCCACCCCGCAGGACTCTGAGCTTACAGGAGAATGAACAGGATGCAAACCTAAGGGCCGGAGCATCAAGTTCACCCTTTCTGAGCCCACATTCAAAGCCACAGCTGTGCTGGTCTGTCCTCGCCTTTAGCTCCAACATAGGCAGAGTGGCAGAGTGGGTAAGGAAGCCCACGTGTGGATTCTGTCTCCTCATTACTGTGTGATTAACTCCTGGATACCTCAAGGTATTCATCTGTCTACTTATTAGTGACATCAGCCACTGCAGTAGTGGGATGTTGAGCTAAAAATGTGGTGAATACTATGGTTACAGACCCAGCATAACTATAATTTCTGTTTTAATGGGCATCTTCTATATTTACAGCATAGATCCAGGCAATATCTCCACACTCAAGACTCCTGTTCTCCTGGGAAGGCTTAGTGCCCCTTCTCTCCCTGAGTCATGCTGAGGAGTATACAGGTGTCTGTAGGATTAAGAAGGCTGACCCTGGACTTCCTACCTGTCTACGGGGAATAGCAGCTGGGTGCCAATGGGGAGATTTGAGCAGAACAGTCTGTGTAGGAAGTCACAGGCAGCCACAGACACCTCTCAGCACCAGGGAAACTCCTTCATAAACATGTGGCCCCATGATGTGGATTTGGACTTCTTGCCCCTTGGCCCTTCCTGATAGACCTGTGCCATTTCCTATGTGGTTCTTTGCAGTTACCCTATGGGCTGACATCGGCTGAAAACCAAACTCCCCTCCCAGAAGCTACTGGGAATGAAGCACTTGGCTCTGTTCAGGTTAGCAGGGCAGTTGGCACCTGCATGAAAGCAGGACCCTGGACAGTTCACCCTGCAGAATAATGATCAGTGGACATCAACTCCGGGCTTAGGTGGAGGGCCTCTTGGGAGTAGGGCTCATTCCACTCTTCCAAAGGCTGCTTCTCTTTTTCTCTGATTCTACTTCTGCTCAAGCCACACAGTCTGGTCACTTTCCCTGTCAAAGGGAGTCCAGATTGATTTTGATCTGCTCCAAGCAGCAATGTCAGGCTAAGAATCTGAAGAAGGCAAATACTGATTGAAGAATTAAAAGTAAAATGAATGACTGGCTTCTACAGTGGGAAATGCTCTCCCTACATGTGGTGCTATGTGGGGTAGGTGAAGATTTCTTAAGACAAAGAGAGGCTTAGTTCTCAAAAAAAAAAATTAGTGAGTTAGATTTCATCAAAATTAAAATATTCTTCTCCCCAAACATCATCAGTAAGAAAGAATACATTCCACAAACTGGGACACCCCACATATAGTATTTATATCTAGATTATATAAAGATCTCTGATAAATTAATAATAAGGCAAACACACTAATAAAATATGGCTCAAATACTTAAACTGAGAAATCGCAAAAGAAGATATATGAATGGCCAGTTAGTATTTTTAAAGATGCTCACCCCCATTAATCATCAGGAATGCAAGTTAAAATTATGGGGCAGATACATTCCACACATACTAGAATGGCTTAAATTAAAAGATTAAAATTATGAAGTGCATTGGCTGTGGAACACATGGCTGGGGTCCTTGGACACTGGAAGTGGGAATACAAAATAGCACAATCACTCCAGAAGGGATCTGGCAGTTTATTAAGAAATCAGCTACCCTCTGATCTAGGCATTTACCAAAGAAGAGTGAAAAGTCTTCTTCCACAAAAATAGGTGCACACACATTTTTATGGTTTAGATATGAGGTGTCCAACAAAAGCTCATATGAGTAGACAATGCAAGAAAGTTTAAAGATGAAATGGTTGGGTTATAAGAGGTTTAACCTAATCAGTGCTTTAATCTTTTGATAAGGATTAACTTTGTGATCACTGTAGGCAGGTAAAGTGTGGCTGGAGGAGGTGGGTCATCGGGAGCATGTGTTGGGGGCATATATTTTTTTCTCTGGAGAGTGAAAACTGTCTGATTCTTGGTGGCCGAATTCTGACCTGTTTTCCTCCCTTCCCCATGATGTTCTGCCTCACCTTGAGCCCAGAGGAATGAAGCCAGCCATCAATGGACTGAAACTTCTGAAAATGTGAGCCTCAAAATAAATTTTCCTCCTTTGTTTTTGTTAGTTTTTTTTTTTTTTTTTTGGTCACAGTGGTTAAAAAAGCTAACAAAAACAGAAATGTTCACAAAGATTTTATCTGTAATAACCAACAACTAGAGTCCACTCAAATATTTACACATATGAAAATATATAAATTCCACAGAATAGTCAGACCCCTCAAGCTACCCTGCAGTAAAGGGAAATAAACTGTGGATACATGCAATAACATTAACGGATCTCATAAACAACTAAACGAAACAAGCCACGGTGCAAAAATAGAAATAAATACAAAGTATGTAGAATATGATTCTGGAAAACACAAACCTAATCTTTTTGATGGAGACCAATGCTGTTGGTGCTTGTGGTGCAGGATGAATTGCTAGGCAAGACCAGGGGAGAGCAGCCCGCTCTGCTGAATGGAAGAGAGACACTCAGGAAAGCCAGATGGGTGCCCTACCAAGGGTGTTTCCCCTCTGGGAGAGGAGAGTCCTGTGCCTTTAAGAAAATGAAAGAGTCAGATCAGAGCAATCATCAGTGCCACTCAACAGTGTCACTCAGGAACAGGGACCCAGATCCCATCTCTTCTGGCTCGTTTGCATGTTTCTGCAGTGAGTGGCATTTGGTGGGCAATTCCTACTAATTTGTTGAGTGATGGTTTTGCATTCTCTGAAATAAATTCTGGCCACAAAAACTCCACTGACTTCTTTTTAAAACCCACAGACAGAAAAAGAGTGCTACACTTTGCCACACACAACATAATTGTGCATTTATCAAGAATATTAGCTCGTGGTGGTGAGCCAGGCAGGGGATAATGCTTTAATTTTATGTTCAATGTTTTCAATATTGCCAGTTTTTCTTTGTGAATATGCATATAAGCTTCTATTATGATAACATCAACAAATTGAGACCTTTCATAAATGTCGCTGTGTGCAGGAACTAGTTAGTCAGCAGGTCTAAGGTCCCCAAAGCTCATGGATTCGCTGTGGGGCCTATTTCCCTGGTTGGCTCTCAGCTGCACCTGGTGAAGGAGCTCTTGAGGCACCTTCCATGTTAGAGTGTCCTGCACACTGTGGACTCTGAACCATGCTGGACCAATTTGTCCAGAGGTGTTGAGGGCTGAAATCAAGTCAAGATGGCACCTGGCAGTGTGCCAGGAGGAGTGGTTTCTAAGGCAACGCCACCGAGCCATTAAGTTGGTGGGGATTCCTTATTGGCTGACTGCTGTATCTAGATGATGTTAATTGAGTCAAGTTGTGTGTAATCAGTTAGGTGTATATACCTCTGCTGTCCCTTAATAAAGCGGCTCCTGCTATCTCCGGTGCCCGCTACTTTGAGTTCTCACTCAGTTCCTGCTGAACTCACTTGCAATAAAGTAGTTCCTGCTTCAACCTTCAAGTTGCTTGTCACCCCCCCCCCCCGCCAGTTATTTGGCCCAGCCGGACTGCAGCACAGAGGGTTTGTGCCATTAATCTCATTTGTGGAGAGGACTCCTTCTGGGAGTCTGGGACTTTGGTACATGTCCATATCAGCTGCTTCTAATAAACTCACAGGCTCAGGCAAGCTTCCTGATAGACAGCCTTTCACCCGTGTTGTCACAATGTGTCCCGGGCGTGTTTAGTGTGTCCCACCCGTGTGGATGCCCTGGGACAAGAGTCTGGAGCTTTGCACCTGGCTTCCCAAGACCTCACCCTGTGCCTTTTCCTTCTCCTGGTACCACTTTGGGGCCTGAGAAGCATTCCCACAAATCATCCCACACAACTGAGGAGGTCTCGGGAATCCTGGCACTCCCTTTGTAAGAAATCTAAGTTCATCCACATGCAGATTCTCCAAAAATTCCAACCCAGGGCCACCTCATTCCCACAGGGCCAGCTGTGCCTTTCATCACCTGGAGCATAGCCTTCACTGGCCAGGGCTCTGGGCACCTTCCTGACGCTACCTCTTGAGCCCACATGATGCACATTTGAACTCCTTAGAGTGTACCCCTGCCCCCATAGACAAAATGGAAAAATAGACAATGAAATACCTTCTACTTACAAGCCAAAGTTTCTTGCTTATCATCCATCCTCACTATTAAATAATCAGGACATAATCTTTCATTGCCAAGTAGGTGTTTAAATGTTCATTTGTGTGGCATTCAAAAGAATTAAAGCTCTAAAGAAACTTATTTTTGTATAACCTCATATTAGTTCTAAAGCAGCATGCTTGTCTTTCACACCTTTAATGAGACATCATTGACAACATAGTCTTCACGTATTTTCAGTGTACCATTGGATGCACTTCACACATAGTCACACACACACACCCTGAACCCACCAGGACAAGGGAACAGTGAGCAGAGCCAGCACCTGCAGGAGCTGGCTGTATGGTGCTCCCGAGTCACCTCTCACCAGCTTCATCTGCAGGAAACAACGGATCAGCATTTGATCATTGAGTGCATTGTCTAGAATTTTAAATCAATGAAATTACATTGTGCACTCTGCTCTTTGAGGCTGGTTTTACTCAGCCAGTTGCTCCTCTGAGGTACATCAGTGCCCACTGTGGCTCGGAGAGGGCGACACTCGCTGTAGCTACTCAGAGACCCAGGCTCCCGGAGGGTTCATCCCAACAACGCTTTCACATTATCGTATCTGTGAGAAGAGAACGTCATGCAGCAAACACTCTGTGTGTTTGTGTGTGTTGTGTGTGTGTGTGTGTGTGCGTGTGTAAAGGACACCATGAAATCAGTCCTTTTATAAAAGAAGGTGAAGTTTATAAGACATATTCTTATCATGGGTACAACGTTCCACTTCCAGTCTCTGGAGAGTAGCACTTAGCTAGACTGACCCTTCATGGTCCTGGATTGGTAACTCTCCATTCCCCTTCCCCACAACCCCTGGTCGCCACCATTCCGTTACCATTCCATTCGGTTGCTGAAGATTTTACTGTTTTAGAGACTGCATAGGTGGGATCATAAAGACTTGGCCTTTTCTTACCTAACTTTCCTCACACAGCATGATGACCTTAAAACTTATCCATATTGTTGCATATTCCAGAATTTTCTTATTGTTGGTTGCTAAACAGTCCTCTCATCCACAGACACTTTCTTGCCCTGCCCTTCCACTCTCAGGCCCACAGGAGGAGATGCTTTGCTAATCTCTGGGCAGAAACCTCACTAGCTAAAAGCTTTCCCTCTGTCCTTAGTCTCACACTTTAATCATAACACCAATGAGGGGGAACAGGGGCTTGGAGAGGCAGGAAAATAGAATAAATACAGACAAAATAAGTTGGTGGAATCTCAATACCCAAGATTAGAGTATTGCCTTATTTCTGGGCATGGAAAAGAACAATCCAGGTTGAAGTATTTTGTGTTTCAACTCCCAGGTTTCACAGAGATGGCTGTTGGCTCCTCAATTCTAGTTGCCCCCTTGGGAGGTGACCTGCCAGGGGAGGAAGGCCATTTCCCCAAAACCAGACCCATCATCGAGTGTACACTTTACATAACTCTTCATGCTGCACTGTGAGAAGCTCCCTTCCTGTCGCCAAGCCCCACTGCCCTCTGCTCCCCACACTGTGCCTCCTTCCTGACAGAAAGAAGGACCTGTCATTTCTGGAGAAAGCAATGGTCTCACCCCAGCCCCATTTGCACATCCCTTTCTTTCTTCTCTCCTGCACTCAATGGCTCTCCCTCTAAAATAAACTCTCCAAATGATCAGTGCAAAGCACATCCTGAAGGTCACTGCAACAGCAGCCTTCAGAAGTGGTGCAGGGAGCCCCATCACCCAGCCCTGTCATTACCCACAGTGATTTTCTGTCCTTTCTCAATCCCTGAGATGCAATCATTTTGCAAAATCTTCATGAAATGGAAGGAAGAAGGCAGGGAGGAAGCTCAGGAGGGGAGGTGGCCTGGTGGGTCTCACTGCCCCCATCCCACAGCACGGGGCCTACCTATATTCTCCCTGTGAATCTTTCTTCCCCAGGCCAGGCCAGGGAGGGATGTTGTCTCTCATTGCACTTAGCTTACGTTCAAACAGACACATTCTGGGGAAGAGAAGGAGGGAGAATGACCAATTCCCCACATGCCCTGAAATTCTCTCCATATTCTGTTTCTCTAGGATTTGCCTCAAAAAAAAGCCCCGGAACGAGATGGGAAATGTGAATGAGCAGTTAATCATTAACAAAAATTAAGCACTAAAATTTTTCTGAAGCCTCTCCACCTTGCATTTCTTTGAATCCAGTGTATGTTTATTGTTTAAAGAATCTTCTTTAATACAATAGGGCTTCCAAACCATCATGTTCCCTGTTACGCAACATGCAGACTACCCTCCATTTGCACCTGGTGGGGATCCTGGCTCTGCCAAGAGTGTTGAGGGATGTGACTTGACCTGTGTTTCCCCTCTATATCCCTTTATCACTCAGAGCAGAAGGCATAGCCTCCCACCTCCATCCTTACACTTGTCCCATGAGGTTCTTTTTAAGCCATTCTTGCATGAAGAAGAAAACATCTCTAATCCCATCCCACTGATCTGCATTAGGATGTTCTGTGTGATTTATCCTTCTTGCCCCTAGAACTATTTTTTTTGCTTTCAAAAGTGAAGACTAGAAAGGGCAAGGCTTGGTCTAAATAAAAGGTGGCTAATGCTATTTCTCTCCCATGGTCCTTTGAAATCAGGGCATTTCCTGGTGACAATCTCTGGGTAAGAAAAGTAACCTCTTCCTCTGGGGACTGCTGTCAGTCCTTACATGGGAGAATTGTTCTCAAGAAGGCAAAAGCCATGGTGCAGTCGGGTGGGGGCCCTTGTGTAACCTTCAGAGGTCCACTGACAAATGGCCAAGGGGGATACTGGTGGAGAGGTGCAGGGCACTGTGCTTGGGCTGTGCCTGGGGAAGAGGGTACTGCCTGGGGCCTGGCCCTCGACTCTGGGGCTCCTGGACCGGCCCATGGCTATGCTAAGAGGGTCCCTCAGGCCCTGGAAGAGTGCCAGAGTGTGCTTTTGTGTTTCTAAGGGGTTTTATTTATTTTATATATGTAGATACACATATGTGCACACACACAAATACACAGACCTGTGTACGCACATCTGCATAGATATGCATGCTTATGTCCATATGCATATACAGCATACACACATATACACACATAAACATGTATACACAGACACACACACACACACACACACACACACATGCACACATGTGTCTCGCAGCTACGTTCCATCACTTTTCCCATTTTCCCAGGTGTGCAAACATGATAGAGTACTTACACAAACTAATACAGCAGAACATCTCCAGGGGACCCCTACCACCATGCAGGCAGTCCATCATGTTGAAGAACGTCATTACACTGTGACTGTGTATAAACATTCACAGTTCACACACTGCAGGAAGTACAGTAGCATGACTGACAGCTCACACCATCCCTTGGAGCCGAGGTCATGAGGCACAGTGACCATGTGTGCGTGTGCAGAAGATTCCCTCTAGCAGTCTGACCAGCAGCTTCTCACCTCCCAACCTCTGCAAAAATTTTCTGGTACTACCTGACCCAGAGGCAGATTTGAGGGGTTTTTCTTTATTTGCTGTTCCCTGGCCCCCTTGCTGGCCAACTGTGCACTTAAGCTCTTTGTTATTGCAGAACCCAGCGCCCTGGCCTCAGCTTCTCTGCACGCCCAGCCGCAGGCTCTTGCTGGGTGGTAACAATGTTAGCTGAGCACCTTTGGGCCATGGGGGCTGCTGCTATGGCACCTGCTATTGCGCCCCAGTTCTGCTCTGGGCAGCGCCTGAATACAGATTAGCAAGCTATGCTGGCCTTCCAGTGGCCTTTGTGGGACACTTATTTTCCAAGTTTTCCTTGTTGCTAGGGCCACGAGGTGACCCAAGAGACACAATGAAGTTGGCCAGGGCACGTTCCCTACCTGGGGAAACCAGAGCCCGGTTTCTCTCTGTTTCCTCTCTTCTCTGAGACACAGGCACCCGAAGGTTATGTGTGGGGCTTCCTCAGCCACGTTGTCTCCATGAAGGGGCCTCCTGAGGATGGGGAGGGAACAGGCCAGGGGGAAGCAGTTCTCCTGTCACCTGTCTCCCTGCCCAGCTTTCCTGTCCTTAGGTTTGAACTTTCTTCAATGACATTGACAGGATGCTTCCCTTTGCTTTTCTTTTAACAGTGGAAGTAAAACACATTCATCCCACTAACATAAGAAAGAGAGAAGAGTAGAAAAAGAGCACCATCCTGTTGACCCTGTGATTTAAAGACTTCCCTGTTCCTAATCCTATCTTCCCGTCTTCTTAACTCCATCCTTGGGCTGAGCCACGGGCACATGCTCTATTGTTTCTTTGTTCTCTCATTTGACCCTTGAATTCCTAAAGCAAACACCTGCGACTTTAAGTAAACTCACAGACACAGGGTTAAAAGCCCTCTTTGGGTGGGTGCTGTTCTGCACAGGTCATTGTCCTCCAGCTCCGGGCTCCATGAGGCCCTGATGCTGCTCTCAGGATAATCAAGTGCATGGGAGAAGGTGGATGGTCCCCACTCTTGGCTGTGGGTTGCTTATTCTCACCTATGGTTTTCTTCTTTCAGGCCCAAGTCATTTTGGAGGATTCACATGCTCAGGTGAGACATTCTAACAGTGAGATAATCTAGACACAATGACAGGATAATAGTCAAAAAGAAAAAAAAATCATAATGCAGGAAGATTTGGTTCTGAATAGCAATTGATGAACAGGTTCTGCTCTTTCATCCTCCCTTACGATGCACAAAGGGAGCAGCCTCCGTGTTGACAAGGGCACCGCGGGTCAGTGGGGCTGGAAATTAAGTGGCCTTTTCAGAAAGTTCATATATTCACTATGCAGTTTGAATATTTGAGTTTATAGGAGATAAATAATCTAGAGGGTAAGGGCATGTGTTGGCTTTGAGACTGCTTTTCATGTCAAACACTTGAAAACTCACGGCTAAAATAATCCCTGCAACCCTTTCTTTTAAGGCACGATTTTCAAAACGGGGCTGATCTGGACAAAAGTTTGAAAGGTGCCTTTGTAAGTTCAAAAGAAAAAATGTTTATGGATGGACCTAGTTGAATTTTTAAGTATGTAAATCTGTTCTCCCCATAAGAATGGAAGATACTTATTTCTAAAAGTGCCCTGTCAGGGCGTTGGTGCAGTCAGAGTGGAGAGGAGCGTGTTGTCTAGGGACGTTCCCAAGACTGCCAGAGATGTCCTCGTCTCTAAACTACAGAGAGCAGGAACTTTGGAGATTAAAAATGGGCACCTCACCCTCTTGGAAACATTTGTAACTCTGCAATCAGTTCATTCTGTGTGTGTGTGTGTGTGTGTGTGAGAGAGAGAGAGAGAGAGAGAGAGAGAGAGAGAGAGAGAGAGATATGCTGGATGTGGAGCCCAGGGCCTCTGGCATACTAGGTGAGTGACCAGGGCTCCTGGGCTCCAGTGACCCTTCTGCCTCAGCCTCTTGAATGCCTGGACTACAGGGAGCACCACAGTACCCCACTCATTATTTTAAAACAAATCATACAGCTCTATTAATATTTTTTCTTCACATTCTAATTATTAAGCAGGAAATTTCTGTTTCTATGTTATAGCTGAGAAGTTAATGTCATAGTCAAGTACTTGGGCTTTATGTGGATAAGTGAGTTTGGGGTGCAGCAGCGTCTGAGTCAAGCCAAGGTGGAGGCTACAGAAGACCCCTCCACCTCAGGACCACAGCCCACAGCACAAAGCTTCTGCCTGTTACATACCTGGGTGTTCTGTAGCTAATTGTAACAGTGTATCAAGGATCACCAGGAAGTGAGATATAAGCAAATCAATGTAACAACCAGACCTTGCAGAGGTATGGGCTCTTTGAAAGAGGCTCCAGACTCTTCACTGACACTGATTTTCCTTTGATTCTGGGGAGGATCTGGCTTTGGAGATGGACAGGGTGAAGACAGGAATAGAGAGGCCTGGACGTGGAGCCCAGGGACCCTGGCACAGGAGCAGGGTCTGTGCTCCTTTCTCTAAGTCTGACTAAGTCTGAATGAGCTCCGGCTGCTGAAAGGGTCTGGAAGCAGGGACCTGAATCCAAAGCTTCCCACGCAGCCTTTCTTCTCTGATCACTTGCTCCAGGCGTCCTTGCTGAGAGCCATCCATCTCCATCCTCGGACACAGCACCAAGAGGACCAGCGCCTTGTCAGTCTGTTTAATTAATCCCCCTGCCCTAGTGTTTATAACCAAAGGCCTTCAATATTCCCATGAACATTATTGCTTTTAGTTCTTGTTACAGTTGACTAAGCTTTCTGGAAACAGTTCAGCATAGGGAACCCTTAAAATGGAAGAAGCCTTTATAGTCAGACACTTAAATGCATGGAATTTGTATCCAGGTTGCTTGTCCAAATCCCAGCTCCAATCCCATAGCTGTGCGAACCTGGGCAGCATATTGAACATCTCTGGGCCTCGATTTCAGTTCCTGTGAAATGGAAAATACTCTCCTAGGGTAATGAGTTAAAGATGGTGGGATGTTCAGAACAACAGTTGGCACCAGGAAGTTCTCAGGCAGACCTGATAAGCCTGTTACTACTAACCAAACCTTCTAGGAAACAACAGCTGCTGACTCCCAGGTAACTTCTGTGTTTCCTCTCCCATCTTATCTCTCCTGAGGCCATGATCAGGGATCTCACTATGAGGAGGTGATAAAGGTTAATATCTCACAATATTATTTCCACCGTAAATAACTGACGAGAGTCTGAAGACTTGCGCCCTCAGACGCTCACGTGGTCAGGTCTCCATAGCCATCCTAACATAAGAAGTGGCACCCTGTTCTGCTCTCTGTGTGAGAAAAAGGCAGAATCCCTGCTCAGCTGTTCAAGGAGGTAACCAAGGATTCTGTCACTGTCAGAATTTGACTTTCCTCAAGACCTGACAATGCTGGGGTATGTTAAAAGTAAAAATGTAGATTTCCCTAGTTGACTTTTTCTTCAGAAAGATGATACATGGCTGTCCTCCCCTCTATGCAAATCAGACATTGAAATGGAAGAAGTAAATGTGGAGTGTATAATGAGAACAGGGCCTGGATTCCTTGCCTCCAGGCACAGGGAGCTGGGAGCACAATTGAGCGGGATTCAATATGGCTCTGAGGCCTGCTATTGGGTGATTTCCCCAGACACCAACCCTGCTGTCCTTTGTGGCATCTTCATGGGTTGCATCCTGTTTACCAGAATATTTTAAGTGCTTAGGAATCAAATCAAGTCAGCTGATAAGGTTTAGAAGAAGCTTTGAAGAAGAAGGAGGACAATACTGTTGGGGGCCATCATCAACATTGGCTCAGGGAGCACATGCCAGGTAAGTTGTCATCACTTGGGAGAGGAAGTCTGTGTCATGTGAAAAGTGTGTGTTCAACTTTACAAGAAATACTCGAGGTTTTCCAGGATAGAAACACAATTTTATATTCCCACCAGAAACACATGAGAGTTCCATCATCCCATATTTTCTTCAGGGTTGGGTGTTGCCTGGTTTTTGTTTATTGAATCATTCTATCAGGCATGGAATGTCCCACCTCATTTCTGTACCGAGTAATGACACTGAGTTCCTTTTCCTATGTGTTACCAATGCATTTGTTCAAATATTTGCACATTATTTTTGAGACTCTATTTTATTAGTTTGTGTGAATTCTTTCTATAATAGGGATACTGTGTATTATTAGATAAGCACATCACACATTTCAAGTATGGGCTACCACCTCATTTTGGAACAACCAGATCCCTCCAAACAAGAGAAGTTAAAGGGGCACACAAGATCTTATTTGTGGACCTCCACAGAATGCTCTCGAGAAAGCTTAGGACAGGACACAAGACCAAAGACAGCTTCCTGGTCACACAGATATTTTTTGAATTTATAAGATAAACCTTTGCCTAATTTAAGTTCATGAATATTTTCTCTGATGATTTGTTCCAAATGCCGTATTTATAGGTTGTACATTTAATTTTGCAATTCATTTCAAGCTGAATTTTTAATATGGTGCAAGTTAAAGGCTAGGTTTCCTTTTCTTTGCCTCTCCTGTATGCATGTGAAATTGTTCCAGTATTATTCATTGTTTTCAGTTTCCTGACAGAATTACATTGGTGACTTTTCTCAAATATAAACTGACCACTGATGCCTGGGTTCCTGGGACTCTTCTGTCCTGCTACATTAAGCTTCACATCCAGCCTTATGCCAGTAAAACACTACCTTGGTATTTTCGGGATTGGCCCTAGAACCTCCAACAGATACCAAACTCAGCAGATTCCCAAACCCAACCCCCTTAATTATGGCATAATTGTACTTACATACGGCCTACACACATCTTCCTGTATACGTAAAAATCATCACTATGTTCAATACAGTGGCAATTAAAAAATGAGTTTTGACCCACAGTTGGTTGAATCTACAGTTGCAGCTCCCAGCATCACAGAGATTCAACTGGAAGTGTTTTATTTTCTAATGTGATACCATTCTTACTTTTGTGCAATAAACCCCAGTTGACCAAAATGTATTGCTGTCTTTAGATACTGCAGTTCTGGGTATGCTCGTACTGTGTTAATTATTTGGACCAATGTTATGAGGCTCATGGGCCAGGGAGAGGAGTTGCTGCTCCTTTCTAGCTGAGGAGGCCTCTGCTCACTTTGACAAATGAGCCAGACAGATTGAGATTGCAGTGTGCCTGTGGATGTCACAATCACCAACTGCAGGTCTGCACAGCAGGGAGCTCTGTGCGCTTGTGCCTGCCCCTTGCCTTCCTCAAGAGCATCCAGGGGAGACCTGTGGCAAGGAGCTTATGAGGGACCTCTAACGCTTTCTGCATTTGGGGTCTCCAGACATCCTAAAGTACCTGATGGCTCTTACTCGGAATTCTTAAAAGCTTTGACTGCTTCCCTCTTCCTTCCTTCTGTGGAAACCATGCAGGCTCCCATGCTCTGCAAAGTTGAAAGTGTTTCCACATATTTTTCTTTCCTTGAGGGGAGCCATCCAGTAATGTGTTATACTCAGGTCCCACCCACTCTCAAGAGAAGTTTATGTAAATCTCTTCCCCTCCATGTGCTCACTGACCACATTAGCTGCTTGGAATTGGCTGTGGTGGGAATGTGTGTTCTATGGACTTGGGCAGACACTGAATATCGGGGCCATTTTCCATCAGCAAGTGGGTTGCTGAGGTTTACCAGCAACTCAGTGGGCCTGTTCCTGTTTGGAATTTACTTTAGATGGAGTTGTTTTATGACACAGATTTGTGTGCTGGGTTAGTCTCAGAGAATGTTATAACATTGCAAATCCCCTTCTTATTCTCATGGATGGCAGAAGGTAAGTCTTCTGACACTTTCTACATCATAAGTACACAAATCTTCTCATGTTCAGATGCAGATTTAAAAAACTGCTTGTTTATTAAACACTCATGTAAATGAATATGCAACAAAACAGAAACAGCTGAGTACACAGCATTTTAAAATTGTAAATATTTTCTTGCTTACTGGGATGTTTATTTTATGGCTTTCCTGTTTACATGTATTTTCTCTTTGGTTTTGGAAAATTTTCTGAATAAGGTAAAATTCTGTTGTAATTGGATCCAAATCCTTTTTTTTTTTTGCTTGCAATTGAAGACCCTAAAATAAGCAAGCAGGATGTAATTTTAATCATCTTTCCCCACTATTGTCTGTGTGGGTGAGAACTGGGGTACTTCTGCTTGGGGAAACCACAGATTATTTTGTTTCTAAAGTTCCTCTACAGTGGCACTTTTATAAGAGAAAGGAACATAAACCCTTTCATGAATAACATGTTCTCCACATTTCTTTGGCCTCATTCATTCTGACAAGAACCGTGCTGATTTGGGGGGATGGACATTCAGACTGTCCTGACTGATAGTCTTATTGGTCTTATTTTGTCTGCCTCTGTGTGATGCTCTGATTCAAGTTTCATAGCTATTTCCCAGAACTGACTTTCCACGCAGTGTGTTCTAAAGGGCTGCCCTATCCTTCCTCTCTGTGATGTGATGATTTTCCACCATATTTTTATTGGCACTTTATGGTTATACATAATGGTGGGATTCGTTGTTACATAGTTGTATCTGTGTACAGTATGACCATATAAATTGCCCAACATTATTTTCCAGTATTTTCCCTTTCCCTTCCTTCCTCCCCCAACCCTGGTCCCTTTCCTCTGCTGAGCTCCTTTCTGTTGTCAGGGGAACCCTGCCCACCCTTCCTACCCTCTCCTCTCTAGCTTCCATATATAAGAGAAAGGGTACGACCCTTGTTTCTGAGTTTGGCTTATTTCACCTAATATAATGTTCTCAATTCCCATTCACTTTCCTGCAAATGACATAATTTAATTCCCTATGGATGAATAAAACACCCTTGTATATATATTCTTAATCTTTTCATCTGTTGATGGGAACCTAGCCTGGTTCTGGGGTTTGACTATTGTGAACTGTGCTGCTATAAACATGGGTGTGTGTGTGTGTGTCCCTATGGTATGGGGACTTTAATTTTCCAGGATCCATACTCAGGAGCGGCCTGCTAGGTCATAGGGTGGCTCCATTGCTAGTCTTTGAGGAAAATCAGTATTGATTTCCATAGTGGTTGTGCTAATTTACAATCCTAACAATGGTGTAAACTGTTCCTTTTCCTCTGCATCCTCTCCAGCAGTAATCATTGCTTGTGTTCCTGGTGGCTGCCATTTCGACTGCAGTGAGATAAAATCCCAGTGTAGTTTTGATCTGCATTTGCCTGATTGCTAATGATTTTGAACACTTTTTTTCTTGTACTTGTTGGCCATTTGAAATTTTTATTTACAAAAGTGTCTGCTTAGTTCATTTGCCCATTAATTAGTTGTGTTATTAGATTTGTTGGTGGTAAGTTTTGGAGTTCTTACTCTATTCTGGATATTAATCCTCCATTAGAAGAGGAGCTAGCAAAGATTTTTTTACATAATGTAGGTTCTCTCTTCACATTTTTAATTGTTTCCTTTTTACTCTAGAAACCTTTTAATTTGATTCCATCACATTTATTAAGACTTGGCATTATTTCTGAGCTGTTGGGGTCCTATTGAGAAAGTTGTGGCCTGAGCCTATATGCTGGAATGTTGACCATACATTTTCTTCTAGGTGTTGCATAGTTCCTAGTCTAATTTCTAGGTCTTTGATACATTTTGAGTTGACTTTGTCAGGGGCAAGAGATAAGGGGCAAAAGATAGTCTTATTCCTCTACAAATGTATAACCAGTTTTCTCTGCATCATTTTTTCAAAAAGACCATCATTTATCCAATATATATTTTTGGCATCAGCCCAAGGTATCTGAGTAGGTTTGTCTCTATTCCTTCTTTCTGTTCCTTGGCTAATGCATCTGTTTTTATACCAGTACCATGAAGTTTTTGTTACTATAGCTCCATAGTATATTTTGAAGTCAGGTATTGTTATTGCTTTTTGGATTAGAATTTCTTTGTCTATTCTGGATCTTTTATTCTTCCAAATTAATTTTAAGAATTTTTTTCTAGTTATGTGAAGGATGTCATTGATATTTTGATGGGGATTGCATTAATCTGCATATTGCTGGTGGTACTATGGCCACTTAACCATATTAATTCTGCTTATCCATGAACATGGGGGGATCTTCTCATTTTGTGTCTTCTTCAATTTCTTTCTTTTTTCTTCTGTAGATTTGATTATAGAGAGATTTCTCGTTCCTGATTAGATTTATCCCTAGGGATTGTTTTTTGAGGCTATTGTGAATGAGATTACTTCCTTATTTTTTTCTCAGCAGATTCATTATTGGTGTATAAGAAAGACATTGATTTTTATATGTTGATTGTGTAACCTGCTACTTTGCTGAATTTGTTTGCTCTTGCAGTCTTAGGGTGGAGCTTTGGGATCTTTAAGTAGAGGATCATATCATCTTCAAACAGTGATAATTTGACATCTTCCTTTCCTATGTCTTGACTTTTATTTCCTTGTCTTTCCCAATTGCTCTGGCTAGAATTTCTAGTACTATGCTAAATAGGAGTGATGAGAGAGGACATTCTTGTGTTGTTTCAGACTTTAAAGGAAATGATTTCAGTGTTTTCCTATTCACTATGATTTTTCCCTTGGGATTGTCTTATACAGCCTTTATAATGATGAGATAAGTTCCTTCTAAAGCTAATTTCCTCAGTGTTTTTGACATGAATGGTGCTTTTTTTTCAAAGCCTTTTTCTGCCTCTGTTGAGATGATCATGTGATTCTTATTTTTAATTCTATTTTTGTGGCAAATTTTATTTATTGATTTGCATATATTAAACAATCCTTGCAACCTTGAATTAAAACCAACTATGTTACAATGTACAATCTTCTTAATACATTGTTGAATATGATTTGCTGATATTTTATTGAGGATTTTTGCAGTTAAATTCATCAGGGATATTAGTCTGTCATTTATTTTCTTAATGGGTCCATTTTTTTTAACAGGGTTACATTGATTTCATAGAATGATTTTGGAAGTGATCCACCTCTATGCCATGTATTACTTTGAGGAGTATTGGCATCAATTCTTCATTGTAGTATGGTAGAATTCAACTGAGAGTCTGGTCCTGGGATTCTTTGTATTATTGTTTGAAAAATTTTTATGACTGCTTCTGTCTCATTGCTAGTTATTGGTCTGCTTAGGTTTTCCCTGTCCTCTTGATTCAGTTTTGACAGCTCATATGTGTCTACAGATAGGTCTATTTCTTGTTGGGTTTCCAGTTTATTAGAGTATAAGTTTTCAAAGTATTCCTTCAAGGCCCTTGATATTTCTGTGCTGTCTGTTGTGCTTTCTCTTTTTTAAAATCTAATTTTATTAATTTAGGTTTTCTCTCTTTTTCTTTTTGGATTTTTTGGCTAAGGTTTATCAATTTTTTTTATCTTCTCAAAGAACCAACTCTATTTCATTGGTCCTTTGTGTTTGTTTATTCTTTTATATTAATTTCAGCTTTCATTTCAAGTATTCCTTTGTTCTATATGGTTTTGGAATTGGTTTGTCTTGTTTTTCAAGGGCATTGAGATGCATCATTAGGTTGTTTATTTGGAATGTTTCTGATTTTCTTAGGTAGCACTCATATCTATGAACTTTCCTCTTATAATGGCTTTCATGTTATCCCAAAGGTTCTGTATGATATCACTGTTCTCATTATTCTAGGAACTTTTGAAATTTTAACCTGAATTATTCTATCATTTATTCATCGTTCAAAATCACTTCAAAGGGTATTGGTCAATATCTATATGCTTATATAGTTTCTGTAGACTTTTTTTTTCTTTTGTGGTGTTGATTTCCCCCCATAAACTTAACCCTAAGCTACATTTTAATAATTTGTTCTTTTTTAGTTGTACCTGACAGTAGAATGTATTTTGAGATATTTTACATATATGGAGAGTAACTTCCATATAAATAGGAAAGTTGTGTCTGATTCATTCTACTATCTACTACTAATAATCTGTTCTTTTTAGATATTTATGACAATAGAATGTGTTTTGAGATATTTTACATATATGGAGAAAAACTTTCAATAAATAGGAAAGTTGCGTCTGATTCATTCTACCATCTTTCCTATTCCTATCCTCCTCCCTTCCCTCCAATTCCCCATTAGTCTAATCCAAAGTACTTCTATTCATCCCTCACCCTTTATTGTGAGTTAGCATCTGCCTATCAGAACTTTCAGTATTAGTTTTTTGAGATTGGATTATTTCATTTATCATGATATTCTCCATCCATTTATTTGGTGTTAATTCTAATTTTATTTTACTATGATCAGACAAGATGCCAGAAATTATATCAACTTTTTGTATTTGTTAGAAGTGACTTTGTGGCCTAAACTATGGTCAATTTTAGAGAAGGAAGTGTATTCATCTGTTGGATGAAATAGTCTATATAGATGTCTGTTATGTCCATTTGACTTATATTTTTTAGTTCTGAAGAGTCTTTGCTGAGTTTATATCTGGGTGGCCTATCTATTGGTGAAGATGTGTTTGTAATTCCCCAGTATTATCGTGCTAGGGTCTATCTGAGTCTTTGACTATGGTCTGTATTATGCAATTAGGTGTACCAATGTCTGGGGCAATCTTTACTACTATGGCTTCTTGTTGGATTGTTCCCTTTACAATTATAAAGTGAAGCTCTTTGGCTTAAAGTCTGTTGGTTGAACCTAAGAATAGCTACCTCTGCCTGTTTTTAGGCTCCATTTACATGATATATCAATTTCCATCCTTCCACTTTCAGACTGTGACTGTCTGCTTGTAAGGTGAGTCCTTTACAAACCACATAGAGTTAGGTCTTGTTCTTTAATCCATTCGGCCATCCTGTCTCTTTTAATTGGTATCTTTTAATTGAGACCATTTACATTCAGTGTTTTTATAGAAAGGTCTTTATTAATTTCTGCCATTTTGATTTATTTCCAATGTTTAATTTGATTCTTTTTCTCATTTGTTTAGGTACTCTTCAGATGAGGTTTGAAACCTTGGACCAGACAGCCCTTTACAGCCTGTGAGTGGCCAGCCCAGCAGAGTGAGGCTTTATCCATGCGAGGAAAGTGAGGCTGGGCCACTGAACCACTGTAGGGATCCCAGCCAGCAGGCAATGGGAGCAGAGCCGAGGCAGAGCATTCTGTGTCCCGCCCCAACACCGGAACTGGCCCGGTGGAATGGCCATCTCCATCTGCCAAAGGAGCCCGACGTGCTCTATTTCCCTTCTTCTCCTGCTCTGCTCTGAGCCTCAGAACCATCACCCATCCCTAGGAGCCCTGTCTTCTCACTTCCACTGGGAGTTTTCTGCTGGGAAGCACATCTGGACTGAGGATGGAGGACAGGAGGCAAGGAAGGTCAGGTACTTCCCTTCTGTCCCTCTTCGGGTCTGGTGCCAAGGGCCTCCTGACCTCTGTGTCTCTGCACAATGAGAGGTTCCAGGCTGACCTCCCTCTGGTTCCTGTCCTGCCTTCTCATGACCCTGTCGTCTCCGTTTGTGTTCAGCCTAGAGGACATCAAAGCATCCCCTGCTGCCAGCCCTCAGTGCCTTCCCACCTCCGGGGTCTCCCTTAACCCTTCCCACACACCCCCTCTGTGATGTGTCCCTCCCCTGAAGCATCTCTGTTGAACCCTCTGGGTGGATACTGTTCATGTTGACTTCATGGAAAAGATCAGCAGCTGCTACTTGACAGCCCAGGGCCTGGGACCCCACTGAGTTGTGTATTCCTCTGCCTAGCTTATGGAAAGTTCTAGTCAACCTTCTTAGTAAAAATATCTGAAAGTCCCTTCCATTTCTGATCTTTTCATAGATGAAGTTAAGTGGGTATTTTTGGTTTTGGGTACCATTGCTCTTTTTTGCAGGATTCTATGCTTTCAAACATTCTTGCTCAGTTGGAAAGTGTGAGGGGGTTCTTTAAGAGACTGGCTGGCTGATGAGATCATGCTCCAGGAGGCTCTGCTGTCAGGCAGTTTTCCAAGCTGCCTATTCCCATGTGCATCTTCATCTTCACAAACCAGATGGACAAGAAAGCAGGAGCCACTCAGACCACTGTGGTGCAGAGCAGCTGGGCCTAGGGCACACCCATTTCTCATCCCACCCATGCTGAGCAGGCCTGCTGCTCCAGGCTCTCCCCACGGCCTGCTGGGAGTCAGTGGTCCAGGTGCTTTGGCCACACAACCTCTAAGGGACCTGCCTTGACTGGGGAGTCACCCTTCAGGCCTCCACCCTGGGTCTACCTGTGTGCATGTGGCTTCAGGGCAATATTATAAAGCACCCTGACAACTGCTCTGTCTTCACAGAAATCCTATCTACCCCTTCAACCACTCAAGACCAACAAGTTAGAGGAGGGAATCACCTGGAGGGCTGAAGTCCCTCAGAAGCCTTCTAGAGTTAGTGGCATCCACACCAAACCAATGGTCACACCAACTGTTTCTTAAATAAACTTTTCTTTTTGGAAGTTATCAAAAGTACTTAATGACTCAGGCACCTATAACACACTGTTTGGTAAACAGAGTTTTTTTTTTTTTTAAGAATAATTAATGAGGGCCTGGGGTTGTGGCTCAGAGGTA
This sequence comes from Spermophilus citellus, assembly GCF_964194105.1. Lineage (NCBI taxonomy): Eukaryota > Metazoa > Chordata > Mammalia > Rodentia > Sciuridae > Spermophilus > Spermophilus citellus. The sequence goes on along the minus strand of NC_138184.1, from coordinate 95,863,609 downwards.
AAGTGCTCGCTTAGCATGAGTGAGGCACTGGGTTCAATTCTCAGCACCACATGAAAATAAAATCAAGATATTGTGTCCACTTATAACTAAAAAAATAAATATTTAAAAAAGAATAATTAATGAAATCTAATTTTTCTGATTTTAAGTGTAGGTGCTCTTTTATGCTTTGACTCATTCCCCCGCAGGCATTTTAACACTGCAAACACCGACAAGGGTGCTAGGACCACTGGAGTTTAGACACTGGCTGGGGGAGGGGGTTCCAACTTAAACTTCCTTCATTCTCCTGGGGGTTGTTGAAACCTGACCCAGCCCCAGCCCCAGAGCAGGGCAGTTTCAGGATTGGAGCTGAGGATTTACACTTCCAACTCACCCCTTCCCAGGAGATGCAATGCCAGTGGTCTGGGCCCCCATCTAGGGGGTCACGCCTGGAAGGGCTAGGATTTAACTGTGAGTCACTGGGGAAAAGGTAACAGCCATGTGAAATTGATGTTTACTGGAGGAGGAAAGGAGCCTGGGGAGGGAACTATAAAGAAGGGAAGCCAGTCTCTCTTTCCTGAGCACCTGTCCTCTTGGAATGTCGGAGATGGTCATTCCAGGGCCAGGCTTCACACCTTCTATATCAGACAGTGTAATTGGCTGTCACAGGGTGTGTGTCCTCTGCTCAGCACCAGAAGCCTGTCTGGTGCAGAGGTCTGCAAGCCAGGTCTGCAGATTTTACAGGTAGGTGTGATTGTCCATAAAGGGGGCAGCACCCTGCTCATTCTGCGTTTTGTTTCTCATTTGTTTTTAAATTGTCTTTGTTCATTGTGACTCATCCATACAATGGAACAGAGCAGACAGGACAATCCCCAGAGCTAGAAGCAGACTGGGTGTACCTTCTTCAACTTCTCCAAATGAATGGGAGTTGGCGGGGTAGGGGAGAGGAGAGAGGAGAGGCCTCATCATTCTCATCATTCCTCAAATAGAAATGAACAACCTCACCAGAAAGAGTGCTGAGCAGGCAAACCCGAAAGGTGCTTGAAGCCAGGGCCATCTTTCCTCCCCTTACAGACTTTTCTTATTCTTTACTCGTTGCATATGAAGCTGCTGATTAACTCTAAATTGGAAATTGAGCCCTTAGAGGAGTCTGGTTGTTTGAGAGTCAGTTACACTCTGCCTTCCTTTGGTGATCTCCATTACAAAAAAAAAAAAAAAACAGAAAAAGGGATCCAGTGCCCAGGGGTGACTGTTGAGGAGTAGCAAAATAGTGAAGCAGCCTCCATCAGATATTCCGTGCAGTCCCCACCTATCCCCACCAGTGCTCCACCTCAAGGACTCACAGGGGAACAGAAGGTCACCCCCTCATCTGAGCTAGAATCCCCTTCAACACAGTGCCCCACATGGGCAACCAGCTCACCATCTCCCAGAGAAGGCAGGAAGTAAAGGGAACTGTCAATGTGTTTGCAAGTTCAAGTACACATAAGGCAATGAACAGCGGGATTTAAAGTGAGACTCCCTTCCCACATTTCTTTCTAACACGCTGACATGTGGATAAACACTAAAAATTGCAGTGGACCTTTGGTCATGCTTAAGGTGTTTGTGAGATTTATATAAAAGGCAGAGTCAGCTTTTCTATGTGCCCTGGGACACAGCTATGAAGGCTTCTGGAAGCCACCGGATGTCTGCACTTGAGGCTTCTGTGAACATGAGGAACATGAAGAACCCTCTCAGTGACCCCAGCGGGGAGGGTCCAGTAGGCCTGTCTCTTTAGTCACCTGTCTTGGTCCTTTACCATCTCCAGGATCTGCCAGCAGGGGGCACTAGAGCGACACAAGAAGTGGGAGGAGGGAGGCACTTGCTCCTTCCTGTTTCCCCTGTGTCCCTCCTGCAGGACCCTAGCCATGGCTGTTCACCCTGTCAGCCGCAGTGGGTTCTGATTTCTGTTTCTACCCCATGTCTTTCCCTAACAGCTTTATTGTAGTACAGTTGATACAGAGTAAATGGCCACATTTAATGTGTACACTTTGGTCAATTGTACACATACATGTTCCCTTGATTCCATCAACACAATCAACACAGTAAACATATTCGTCACCTATAAAATCCCTGTGTCCTTCGGGTTTTTTAAAAAGATTTTGCTTCTTTATTTGTTAAGGACATTTGGCATGAGATCTGCCCTCCACATAAATTTTTACCTGCCCGACACTATATTGTGAGCCCTAGGCTCTGCACGGCACTGGGAACCTCTGGAACTCATTTTTCTCTATAGTCAAGATGTGGGCAAACTCAGGATAATCCACACATTAACTTTTTTTGGTTCTGTCCATTTCCTTTCGGTATGACCAGCCTTATGTCTCCCTCCAAGACCCCAGCCAGCCAGCACCCAGCCCCCAGCAGTCTGTTCTGAGTCTTGGCACCCTCCCTCCAGGCTTCCTCCCCTAAGATAAGCTCTTATAGTCTTGTGGAGAGTGCCTCACGCCCTCCACTCCTGGGCTTCTGCCTGAGAGGATTTCAAGGAAGACGTGAGACTCCCAATGTCTAGAAGGTGGAAAGGAAAAGAAAAACACTCTCAAGGAAGACGGTGCTCATAGAAGAGGGCAACAACTCCCTTTGTGACTCAGCCTATTGGGGAGGAGGGGAGGTTCTGGGAATCCTGCCCAGCACTGCCTCTAATGGTAAACTTGTGCCCAACAGCAGGGCTGCGTCTGATGTTCAAGTCCCTCCTGAAGGTTTTTTAAAGCCAACTCCTGGTCATTTTGGTTTATGGAAAGGTCACAAAGTCCTCTTTCATGCCGGTCCAGCCTGGATCAGGGTAACTTGTGGAGTTTTGGGGACTCCTCAGTCCCAAGAAGGAAGAAAAACCCTGAAAATAACAATCTTGTTAGTCCAGGGCGTAACAAATGTAGGGTTGTCTTTTAAAGCCACAGCTGGTTCAGAAGGGCCTTGTGTGAGATGCTTTAAAAAGGCGCATTCTGAGAGGGAGCACCTAGGGTCAGCCCACAGATTAACTTTAAACCCACAACTCCACGGCTATTATCTCCCTACTACCTAACACTAGTATTACCTGTGCAAGACCAGGGGTCCCCAGCGGGCCCGAGTCCAGGTCCTTGATATCCTGAAGAACTGATCCAGCCATGAGAGGTTGGCAAGCAGGGCAGAGGTCTATGGAAAGCAAGAACACACTCTGGTGAGTAGACTGGGCCGAGTGGCCAGCAGCTTGGGGCCTGTCTGCACTGCGGGCTGTGCTTCTTCTCCTCTTCTCCCGGGTTCAAGAGCACCTTGATTAACAGCCTATCCTGCGTAATTTCTTCCCTACTGCCCACTGGGAAGTCTCTTTATCCCCAGAAGATCCACAGAGGGGAAGCAAACCACAATGCCGATGACTTGCATTTAGCCACAGACTGACTGTAGTCCCTCATGTGGGCCCAAGATTGGGAGCTTTCCTTGAGGGGCTGGGATTCCCCCCTGTGGTCTGCTAAATTCCTCCCTTTAGCCTCACAGGGCCCAGTTTCCTCTCACTCTCAGGAGTGTGTTGAGTGGGGCTGCGAGGCCTGACGGAGAGCCCTAAGGGGTGGTCATTTTGTCCCCTTCCCCACTCCTATCTCCTACCTCCCTGAGTCTGCCTCTTGCAGTTACTAGGACATCTGTGCCCCTCCCCCTGTTCGTCTTTTCAGTGTATCAATAATGATTTAGCCCCTTCTAGGTATTAGCCTGTCTCTGATAAAGTAGCTAGCCTGGCTTCTTCTTTCCTGATTGGACTCTCACTGGTGTCCACCCTCCAGCGGACGTCCACTCTCTCTCCCAGATTCCCTTTAGAACAGTCCTTGCTCCTTGGCATTAGTCCAGGCGTGGGCCCCGTGAAACCTGCTGGTATTTTGCCTCCTCCTCCCCCTACAAATCCAACCTTCTCTTGTGCAAAGACCCTTCCTCAAGGACTTGGTTTGAAGTGGCCTGGCCCCATAAGTCTGGGCTGAAGACACTGTAGGAAGCGCAGGTTTGTTCTCATGGGCTTGGGACACCTGCTGCCTTGCCCTGGACATTCTTGCTCATTAGCAGCTCCACAGCCCTGACCCTTACAGATGGAAGGCCACACACTGCTGAAGGGCAGGATGTCGGGGGCAGACCCAGAGCTATGGGAGGTCCAGGCCTCTCAACGTTCCAGAAGCAGGATGGGGCTCAATTATTGCCTCTGTGCCTTGGTTTGACATTATGGTGGTTTGGGGAAAACTGAAAGAGTAAGTGCAGAGCTCTTTGTACAATTCCCAGCATCTGGTCACCAGTGAGACTTTTGCATTAATACTTCAATGCTCTTGCTATACTCATCATCATGATCATAGCGGTGGCCAATGCTGGACATTTAGCAGCAGTTGCAGGCAGGCGATGTCCCCATTGCCAAGAGTTAGGAGAGCTGGCGCGTCCTCCCCTCGCCCTTAAGGACTCACAGTAGAGCAGGTACTGGCTTGGCTTGTTGACACAGAGAGCTGGAAAGAACCCCGTGCAGCATGGGGAAGCCCTGGATTGGCATCCGAAATGATTAGGACACTAAAATCAAGATCAAACAGTAGCAGCAACTGTGAGAAATTAGTGCGAATGTGTACAGCTCAGCAATAGGTGAGATGTTTCCTCCAAAGATTGAATATATCCTGGGTTTTTAGCATTGACCAGAGTATCAGACACCTATGAATGGTGGAACAGAGGCCTCAGGGTCTAGAGTCAGACAGGCCCAGGCTGAAACCCCAGCTCTGTCACCTACCTGCTATGAGGACTCAAACGTCCCTTGACCTCCAGCTGTCCAGAAGCTCGGTTTCTCCTGTATAAGATGGTTTTGATGACAGTGCTTAGCTCCTTGGACTGTGTGAGAATCAAGTGGGTGAAACTCACGAAGGGCTTGACCTAGAGCTGGGGACATGGTGGCTGCTTCGTGACCAGCTGTTAGTGAAGCTCAAGTCAGGGTCATTAAAACCCACCAAGGCCTTGTGCTCCAAGACCCTCAAGTCTTGGCTGTAATGACACCTCACAGGATTCAGCCATGGCAATCCCAACAAAATTCTTTTAAATAATGTAGTTTCTTACTGCAACATCATAGGCAGGGTCAGAGAACTGGAAGCCTTTCAGGCAGGTAATTTTTTTGTCTTTCACTAAAATTTGAACCTAATTTTATTTTTTCATTTTTACCTTTATTTTTTAATTTTTTGGTACCAGGGATTGAACCCATGGGCGATCAACTCCTGAGCTACATCCCCAGGCCTTTTCTATTTTGAGACAGAATCTCACTAAGTTGCTGAGGCTGCCTTCAAACTTGCAATCCTCCTGCATCAGCCTCTGGAGTCGCTGGGATTACAGGGGTATGCCACCTCACCCAGCTGGGCCTAATGTTTAAGCATAACAGGCAGATGGAAAAATTAATTCAGCTCATGCATTTTAGTGGGAGCTTCTTCTTGACCCATGAGAGGCTTGTAAAACCATATAGTAAGATGAGCTTGTGAAGTTCACAGTGTAGTAAAAATGGTCCTCCCATAAGTTTCAGGGGTCCTTCAGGTCCCTCCCGCTGCCTCCATGCTCAGAGCTTCCCCAGAAAGATTCTCAGGAGCCAGCGCAGAGATGTGCTTACAGCTATGTTCACCACGGCAGCAGAGATAAGCTGTTGGGCTGGATCACAAGGGACAGGATTCTATGGAGTCTGTAGGTTCCAAGCACAGAATTCACACCCCCCACCATACACACCCCAGGACAGTCACACACAGCACACTGTCCCCAAGCAATGAAAATGCAGATGGCAAGGCAGCCTGCCTGGGGAACCAGCCCTTGAAGACTAAGCCCAGGGCCGTCTGTGGGGGCTGGTCACAAGGACTTGACCCAGACCCCGGAAGGAAAGCAGGTGCTGAAGAAAACTATCATTTATGCACATGGTGAGGTTCTGGGGCCCCCTTATGAGTGGACTGTTGGCTGGGGACACTGGGAGCTGAGCACCCGCACAGAGAAGGAAGGGTGACCTTGAAAGAAGGCCTTTCACAGCACAGTAGCCTCAGCCCCACAAGCCAGCTCTTCTGTGCACCTTGTGTGTGGGGCCACCTGTGAGCCACACCCCTCACATGGATCCATTAAATCATACACATCTGTAACAGAGGCCAATTCTGATTCTGTCTGGTTGATGAAGGGACCGAGGCAGGAGGAAATAGAGTAATGGGGTTGAGGTCCCCCTGTTGGGATGAGGCCGAGAGGGGATTCCAGCCGAGACCCTGCTGCTATGGGTCCCTGTTCATGCCACTTGCAAAAGACTTCTTCCAGGCAGAAAATTCAGGTGAAGCTCCTCCCAGTGTTTCCTACTCAGCGCCCACAGCAAGCGATTCCTCCCCACATGAACGTCCAAGGTCTCCTACCAGCTTCTCTTTCGGTGTCATGGTCTTGCTTTTGCACAGGTGACCTGGGGACGATGGGAGCATCTATGGTGTTACGTACTTGTGATTGGAAGTCAGAGCACAGTAAGACCTGGTTCCCTGCCTCCAGGAAGTGTAGAGAAGAAGGCTTCGGAAGGGCCTGCTCTTCTTCCCAGGATAAAGGCAGAAGTGGGGAGTCAGGCAGAGAATCCTAAGGGGGGCAGCTCCTGCTCTTTCCCAGGTCCAAGCTCTTGTCACCCTCACCTGGAAGATAAATCCGGACTCAGTGCTTCTAACTGAACAGCTGTTTCCCTGGGACTCACTTCCCGAGTCACCTGGACAGGTCAGTGGTCAACTGTAGGTCACCTCAACTCCACCTGACCTTGCTACCGTCCATTCTCACTGACTTGGGCTCCTGTCTTCTCTTCTAACAATTATTTTTATTGTCTATTTTAGCTTTACATTTTGATTTTATTTAGTTAGAATAAAACAGACAGAGGGTCATGAATTTTTTCTCAATTTTCTCACTCAGCAAGATCTTAAATTGCTCCAGCACTTTGCATCCATAACAGAAATAAGCAAAATATGGCAGATAAAATTTAGGTTATGTCAAATGTTTATGGCCCATAAAAAGTACAAGCCAAGTGAGAAACTTTTCCAAGGTAATTATATATGTGAGAATAATGTAACGGTGGGAAATTTTAGACCAAGTCCATAGCAATCGCTTTAGAGTGGTTGTAAATGCATTAATTTATGATTAATTTACACAATCCCCAGGGCTGCCCAGAGTTGATGGAGCCAAATCCAATTCCAAGAATCCCTTAAAATGAAAAGAGTTGTTTTAGAAGCAAAAGACTGGGGAATGTCAGGGAACTTAAAAGATAAATACCTTTTGGAGATTTAAGTCTAAACTCCTCATGAGGAAAGATGGTGATGGGGTGCCCCTTCCAGCCCAATAATGCTGAGATTAAAGCACCTGTCAGTCTAGTTCATGTGGATACCTGTCTCTGGCATCTTCTCCTTAATGTATTATACTGCAATTTAGTAAAACCCTCATGCAAAAACAGCAAGGATTACTGAATGATATTTTAGCCATTAAAACATAGAGCAAACATTTTCCAAAATTGATGTGTTCTTTGTGTTGGTGTTGCTAGCAACACACTGTCAAAGCTATTGTGCAAAAGATGAGTTTAATACCCTTATTTTGGGAGTCTACCAATGATCCATTACAGTGGCAATGAAATTATTTCCCTAATCCACAGAAAATAAATGTGGGGCTTGTAATTGGGTTCATAGGTCATGAGGGCAAAACTGTTACCCAACTTAGAAATCACAAGGCAGAATATGCAGCATTTTGTGAGAAATTAACCAAGTTTATATTTATGAATAATTCCTGGCATGGTGTGTGTGTGTGTGTGTGTGTGTGTGTGAGAGAGAGAGAGAGAGAGAGAGAGAGAGAGAGAGAGAGAGAAGTTTTAAATCTTTTTTGCATTAAAAAGGGCCATATTGCTCCTATCCATTGTGTGCTTCAAATTAAACTGCTACTTGAAGAAGGGTGGCAAAGGACAGCTATTAATTGTCACTGTGGTCTTTAGACTGTGTAAACATTGCCCACTGCAGAGCAGAAGTCACCAGCTCCAGGGAAGCACCTGCCACTCACTGGCTCTGGCTCTGCTTGCCACATGCATACCAGGCCCTTGGGGGTGGCCTGGGGAAGAGGGTTGTGAGCTCAGTGGTGCTCAGTTAACTATTTCTTCCTGATTGTGTCACTGGTTTTGCCATATGCCTCTCTTCCATTGAGCTGGAATGCCCACCATAGCTGCTCTGAGTTGTATGCTTGGTGCAATTCAGGATCACACATCACCAGTGTCAGAAACCAGAAGGGATGAGCCAGGGCTTATTCTAGAAATGTGATTTCTGTGCTAATTGCAGCATAAGACATTTAGAGTAACTAACCTTAGTTACAAAGACAGGCCCTCATATCCAGCCAACGTGTGCCTGAGCCATTGACAGGCTGGAGTGGCATCTCTTGAACCATGTTCCTGCTTGAGCTCTTTCTTCACAACAAATGACGCTTTGCAGTCCATACCAGCTGTCTGCCTACAATCAGTCATGCAAACGTTCAAGACAATTCCAAGTAGAAAATTTCCTCCAACTCCCTGACACAACCCAACCAACCTCTCAAGACTCCTAGGGACAGGTCAAGATGACTGGCCCTCAGGGCTTCTCTACCTTGGGATGACAAGACACTCATGATACATGGGTGAGTGTGATAAACAAAGACAAGGATGGGTGACTTCTTGACTTCAAAGACATTTCAATATTGAGACATCGAATATGACCTGGCCTCCCAAGAGCCTCTAAAATAGCATGGAGGATCTCCCATGCCCTGCTCAGCTGCTGAGCCCCCCAGACTCACCTGTTAATGGCTACCACCCAGTGCAATGACATTGGGGCGGGTCCTTGGGGGGGACAGGGTCATGAGTGAGGAGCCTTTGCAATGGGGGGGTGCCCTCTTAAGGGGCTAAGGGCCTGGACTCCTTCCCCCCCATCACAATGAGACAGTCAGAAGGCTCCAACTGCAATGCAAATGGCAGAACCTCTCCACACTGAATCTGCCAGGTCCTGGACATGGACTTTCAGTCTCCAGAACTGCAGAAACAAGTCTATGCTGTGTATAAACTGTGAAGCTTATTATTGGTTCAACATCTGAGCTAAGACTCCAGGAAGACCACCATGTAGGACATTAGAGACTAATTGCACATTTAGGTGTTAATGGGGATGAAAAGATAAACCTATGCAATTATATCAAAAGTAGTGAAATAAAAGGAAGGAAAAATAGTTACTTTGTAGACATTTGCCTTGATTTAGACAAAACTCACTAAATCACAAACCTTCATGGGGTTCAACTGTATGATGTAGCTATTTCTTTAATAAAACATTTTATTTTTATTATTTACATGCAAAGTTAAAAATCAATCTACATTGCAAAAAAAAAAAACTTGACAAAGGCATTTCTGAATGCCAATTTACTGAAAATTATTTGAAAATCATTATTTCTCACTAGTAATTTGGATTTTTCTTTTCTATCTATATGCAAATATTGGAGTCCTTTGCCTCCTTTTTTTTACAGCCTTGTAATTTTTCCTATTTCATAAAGTTAAAATTAATGAAGTTGTGTAAAGGTGGTGAGGTTTTCGATAGCAAGTGTAGAAGATTCATTCCTGAGTGTAAATTCTGCCATCATAGACTCTTTCTATTGGCATAAATCTACATTTTACATTTTGATATCTAAGTATAATGCATTATTCTAATATTTTCCCATTAATACAATTTATTGGTTCTCTAAAAAATTAGTCATATTTTAAATATAAATGTATGATTCCCAGGAGCAAAGCCAAGTAGTTAAAGTTCCAACTTTGCCTCTAATTATCTGCAAGTCACCCTCTGCTCAAGGACCTTTGTTTCAATCTTCTCTTTGCACCTTGGTGTTCATCTGGGTTTGATTTGATTGTCTACATTTAAACTGTAATTTAGATTGCCTCTGGGAGGACAGTTTATAATTAAAATTATTCCTAATTGTGAGTTTTTATTTTACTCCTGCTTAATGAGAGATTATAAAACAATTTCATCCATGCAGAAAGATGTCAGACCAGAGAGCAGTTGCTATTTGGGGAAAGATTTCTCTATCTTTAGTCTCTATGACACAAAACTGAGCACAGGTGAGCACGGTATGTTTTCAGGGATTGGGGAAGATGGCATTAGCTTGTGTGGGGCTTCTCACTGACACTCAGCCTCATGAATGAACTGGGGGAGCTGGAGAGTGTCATCTGAAGGGTGTGACCACATCCCTCTCTTGCCTATCAAATGCAGCCAGGAATTCTGCTGGCCCTCCAGCTGTGTGGCTCGGGGCCTTCGGGACATCACATATGTTCTGCAAATACTGCCATGTATTCCATTTCCTTGCCTCCTCTTCACCCTCCCTCATTAACTCAACTCCTTCCCACAAGATCATCAAGACAAGGAGAATCTCATGAACATGGACAATACCAAGGTTCATATTCTTAGTGACTTGCCCATAGAATTTGTGTTTATATCTTTAATGTTTTCATTTTGATTTAGGCTAATCAGCTTGAGATAATTGCTTCACTTGAGGGACAGACAGATAGACACCATGTGAGAAATAAAATGTGTCTGTGACCATCAGAATTCATGAATTCCCAGAGAAATCTATGGGTGTACCTTGTAAAGATTTTGTTAAAGAAAAACACAAATTATAATATGTCAATATCATTAATTTTAACTCCTCGTATAAGACCATAGGTTTTTTGTTTTTTTTTTTAATAAGGTTCTGAAAACTGTAAGCAAATCTACTGGAAAACATGGGCAGTTTAAGCTTTTCTTTGGTTACTGCTATTGTCGAGTTTTCCAGTGGCTCTGTGCAGCCTAAGTCTGTCTATGGAACCAGCATTTTGTCAGGGATCCATATAAGAACAGGACAATAAAAGGCGGGTCTTCTGCTGGGTGTTTTCATATTCGTTGCTCAAAAATTATGGTAGCTAACAGAGACCAGGGCATGGTGCTGAAGACATTGGAGAAGGGGCCCAAGCCTGACAAAAAGGAAACGTCACTGGATAAGGGAACAAAGCAAGCTGTTCCCAGGTAGAGTGAAGACCGCGGGCAAAGGTGGGGAGTTCTTGGCACATCCTGGGAGATGGTCCCCAGAATCAGTCCAGCAGCCTGCAGGCATCTGGAAGATGCCTCGTGGCACTGAGAAGCAGTCAGCCTGCTAATGGGGCCTCTTACTTTCAGTGTAAGGAGACAACAATCAGTATTTTGTTCCGCTCAGGTCACACAGTCTGTGTCATAGCTCTGGTACTCCAAGTGGCCTTGCTGAAGCGGTATAGACAGCACGCCCACATCTATTCCCATACATACAGCTCCTGCATCTGTTGTGGTGAAACTCTGATGGCAAAAAAACGATGACATTCTGTGTTGAACCCACAGGCTGCATCTGTGCATAGAGGAAGTGAGGTCCCTGAGGTTGTCACATGACCTGTGTGTGGCACAGCCCAAACCCAGGCTTTGTGGTTCTATTTTCCCATCCCATTCTGCTCCCCTCCCCTCTATTCTGCTCTTTCTGTTTCATCTCTGAAATCAGCACCTGCACTACATTTTCCTGCAGATGGGCTCTGGGTGATAATTTGAGTGCATAAAAGTGTGGTGGTAGCCAAGGCCCAACCAACAGAGCCAGGCCCTATCAGACTCTGTATGGGTACAAGACAGTGGACACACTTCTAGGGAAGTGTGGGAGGCCAACCTTATGGGTGACTGAGTTACACTCCCCAGCTGGGTGCTGAGGCGCTCAGTCACAGAAGTGGGTGTGTCTTGCTACAGCCCCATGGGTGGAGCTATGCTTACCTGTTCCTTTGTAATATAACCCCTTGCCCTGTTTAGGATAGAATCTTCCATGGAAGTGCCTTGTGTGTGTGTGTATCCTCCTCTTACTGTGCCCTTGGGTGTGGCCTACCCAAGTGTCAGTCAACCTGCTGACAGTGGACATCATGAAGATAGACTCAGCCCCCTGAAACCTGACCCCTTGCCTCATTTGAATAGCTTCTCCTCAATAAAAGGGGTCAGCACATGCTCTCTCTCTCTTTCTGTGGACCCAGCGCATGCTCTCTCTCTCTTTCTGTGGACCCTTAAGGTCAGAGGAGCTGTCACAGCAACCCCAAAGAAAAAGGTATTTGTGTCTCTTGTGTGGTTATTTCATGCAGCCCAGTTAGCCCAGTTTAACTAGAGTGATCCCTGAGCCTTTTAGTTGTGAGAACAGAAACCCAGCAATTGGCATCCAATGTGGGCCAAAAGGTCTGTGTCTTTAAGCTGCTGGGACAAAAGTGACAAATGCTGGCTCCTAAGGGGACTCCAATTTAAATATTAAAGAAAGTTAGTGAAGTTGAAAGTTCTCTCAAGAAGTTAAGCATGCTTAAGATTGCAGAGTATTGTGGGAAGAATTGTAGAAAGTAAGTGAATTAGACAAAAGGAAAATCTGTGACGTTAAAATTTTTAATATTGGGGGTATAATTGTAGAGACTCTAAATAAATATAGTTATTAAGATGATTGATGGGCTATGTTGTTGAGTTGAGTCCTCTCCATGGAAAGCAAGCTTTCATGGATTTTTAAAAATTGTTTTTATAAATCTTTATAAAAGTTTTTTTGGGGCTAGGATTGTTGCTCAGCGGTAGAGTGCTTGCCTAGCATAGGCAGAACCTGAGTTTGATCCTCAGCATCACATAAAAAAAAAAAAAAAAAAAACTTAAAAAAAGAGAGATTTTTTTTGGCCTTTATGTTCTAGAAGTTTGCGCTAGAAGAGTGAGAAAAAGGGAGAGAAAATGTGATGTTTACCTGGAGAGAAATAAGTTTCAATTTTCTATTGTTTTTGTCAATACTTAGAAAGTATTATGGACCTTTTTACTACATGATTGTCCTATGAATCAGAATGGCTGTAACTCAGCCACTGGGGACAAGAGACTTTAGCCACTGCTGCTTGCTGCTCACTATGAGGTCCTAGCCCCTGTGGCCAGCAGTGCCTTTAACCCTTGAATTACTTGACCTAAATGCCAAACACAGACTAACTTAAAATCTGATGGTAATGGTAGTGTTTGCTGCTAAAAAAAACTTTGGTGCACCCATGTGCCACAGAAAAAAAGTGCAGGATGTACAGAGATGTGCAGAGACAGAACAAGCTGCTACCGCAGTAGGATCTTGGCCAGGTGGGGGAAAATGCAGACAAAATCAAACAAAATGCAATCAGCTAGGAAAACTTGGGGAACTTTTGCCCTGACAATGGGCAGTGGACTCCATGTTGTTTGCATCACCATGGTAACTAAGGGGTGCCTGGCCAGAAGAGCGGGCTTCCTGGTCCCACCTCCCTCACTTTTGTGGGCTTCCGATTGGTTCTTCCACAATCACTCAGACAGGACTTCTAGTCCCGCCTTCCAGCCATTGATCTGTACTACTGTGTTTCAGATTTCTACCGGAGCTGTTCAGAGACTGTATTTTTAAGAATGCCTACCTGTAAATGCTAACGAAAGATATCTTTTTCAGACAAAATTTAATTCCACAGATTTCTATGTTGCAGCCCTAAATTTAAGTTAGTTCTGAGTTAAATAACCTGACTTTTCTCTATAGTTGTGTTACTAAATAATGTTCTATTGATGAGAGATATCAAACATGCTTCTTTATATTTTACTTTTAATTTTGGAGGTTATGAGGATACATTTGCTCGCCACAGGAACAAAACCGGCAGTGTTCCTGTGATGACCAAAAAATCCTTATTCTCATTCCTAAACTATAAAAAATAAATATGTATACTCAACAAGGATTTTATTTCTGTTACATCAAGTGATGTCACATAGAAGAGTGCACTCCTAGTTAAAAATACATTAAAATGGATCCAAATATATTAAGACCACGTGGTTACATAAAGTTAATACAATTATAAGTTATGTTCTTATTCTTAATATATATATTTTTTAGATATTTAGATAACCTATATTTGTTAATCTATAAAATAATTAGCACATGCCTAATTGATTAGTTAATATAAATTTGCATAATTGTTTTTCTTCAACAGAAAACCCATAATTTATGTTTTATATTTACATTTATCAGATACTCTGCCTTTTCAGTTACAGATATTTGAGATAAATGTGTTTACTATAAATTTGCTTTTAAGTGAAAATACAATCTTCAAGTAGTTTCTAATTCTCAAAGTTACTGTTCAAACTCATAAGATGATAAATAATTATAATTATGTCTACAAAATATCTAAGGATTTAAACTATATTTTCATTGATATTTCTTATCAAAGTACAATAAATTGTTTATACATTCTAAGGTTTTCAGAAATTGTTCCAAGTATAACCAAAAAAATTTTCTAAAAGAAAAGGATGCTTCAACAAAGAAAAAACACACATGGATCCCAAAAAGAAGAAAGAAATCATCTTTGGGTAAAACAAGGTCTTTATATTCATATTTCAATGATGAAAGTATTTTTCTAAGTTTTACTTAGGGTTTTTTTATATTGTTATCTAAACAACAGATTTTTATATTGTTATCTAAACAAATGATGTAAAAAGTTAGAACGATTAAAAAAGAGATTTATATATACTAAACTGACTATAATTAATTTAAGGGTATTTCAGGCTATTTTTCCTAATTTAACTATACTAATGTGAGCTAAGATTTTGTCCATATTTTGACATGATAAGTATCTATTAAAATGTAAGTTTATTTCTTTAAAGAAAGATCCTTATTGCCTAATAATTCTTACTGTTTAAGACAAAGATTAATTTTGGTAAATAAATTCACATTGTTGATTAAACATTTAAGTATATTGAACTACTAACTTAAATCCGATTTTAACAATTGTCCTTAGAGACTAAAATTGATTAATTCTAAGACACTGAGATACTAATTTTTACATATTTTGTTTGTTAGATAATCATAATTTTTTTTAAAAAAACACAATATTTTATTAAGACTAAGGTTCTCCAAATTAAAGTTATATATTAATTTTAAACAATAAAGGTTACAAACTTAAAAAAAAAATCATTGATATTTTATAAGTTCTCTGACTAGTTCTATTGTCCATAAAAAATACAGTAAGATTTATATACTGCTCCCTACACAGAAAATAACCTTAATCATATTTTTAAAGGCAATTAAGAGATACCTATTTAAAGGATAATCTAAAATATATAGATTTTGAGACCTTCTCTCAAAAAGATTGAGGATTCTTTCTAAATTGTTAGGATGGATCGACTAGTCTGTATTAAAAATAATTTAATAATCAATAAAAGGTAAATCTATTCTTAATCATTTAAATACTTGTACTATTATCTATAACTTAAACTAATACTACTATGACTTATGCCAAGCCTTTACTCAATTTTATTAAATAAGGAAAAGGGGGAATACAGGATCCCAGAGAGACACTAGATTTTACAAAATACTTTAAAAGTTTTTTCTTAAATTGTAATATTGAGAGTCTTAATGTTACTGAACGTGATTCAGTAAATTAAATCAGATATCAAAGGAAAGTTTAAGCCAGTCATCATTATAATGACTGAGAGTTTATATCCTTGCAGCTTCACGAGCTTGTCAGTAAATAAAAATTATGAAAAGACTTGTATGGACCCATTTCCCAGGTCCACCTTTAATGTGTCTTGCAGTGAGGACTGGAAAGTCCACCTATGAAACTAGATTAATTGTCCTGACTGTAATGGTCAGTTGTACCTATATATTCTTTTTTTTTTTTTTTTTAAGAGAGAGTGAGAGAGGGAGAGAGAGAAAGAGAGAGAGAGAATTTTTTTTTTTTAATATTTATTTTTTAGTTATTGGCAGACACAACATCTTTGTATGTGGTGCTGAGAATCGAACCCGGGCCGCACGCATGCCAGGCGAGCGCGCTACCGCTTGAGCCACATCCCCTGCCCCTATATATTGATTCTATGGTAAACAGACTGTCTGGAAGTATCTTTTGAGAAAAAGACAGTGTTGAAATAACGGATTGTTCTGCATCCATATGGATGGCGGCTATGGACCAGATGTGAGTAACACCAATTAAGGGCCAGTTCTGTATGAGGGATCTCCTCTTCATCTGTCTCTCTCAGATTTGTCACTATATTACTGTTTGTCTGTCTATGGCCTGTCTCCTTCCTTCCTGAACACATCCCCACCAGCCCAGTGCTGTGAGCTGGGCCCTCTATGGAGAAGAAACCTGAGTTTGCTGATCTTAGGGTAAATGCTGGTGTGGAGGCCACTGGGGCATTATCTATCAAGAAGACAGAGAGCCTTCTTGGGGACGATGCCATCACTCCACATCACCCTGTTTAGCCCTGGAGGATGGGTGGTTAGCCAATGACGGGTAAGATTCCTCAAGGGAGGGACAACCTAAGACAGGCACAGTCTTATAGGGGCCATCAGGAGAAAATTTGGGGGCCAACAGAGGTGAGGCAAAGAACCTCACCCCCCAACTGGTGCAAAGGCCTAATTCTTCTC
Source organism: Spermophilus citellus (assembly GCF_964194105.1). Taxonomy (NCBI): domain Eukaryota; kingdom Metazoa; phylum Chordata; class Mammalia; order Rodentia; family Sciuridae; genus Spermophilus; species Spermophilus citellus. The sequence continues at coordinate 95,847,187 of NC_138184.1, read as the reverse complement.
CCCTTCTGAGAGAGGTCTCCTGTCCCATGGCTGCTTTACTCCCCACATCCAGCTCAGATCAGAACCCTAGTGACAGAGACCTAGTCTGTGGGAAGCCATTCTTGCATGTGATTGGGCACCTCCCAGATTGGGTGTGAGGCGCTCTGGCCAAATTGTGTCAGAGCTTTCCCCACCCTCTCCTGGTGTGAGAGCCTGTCCATGTAGGGGTGTGACTGACCACTGACCCTGACCTTGGAATGCTGCCCCCCTCGACTTTCATTGGATGAAATTTTCCCCTAAATTTCTTGTTCCCCAATAAAAGGCCACTCCCTGGCGTGCTCTCTCTCTCTCTCCTGCTAGCCTTGAGTAAGCCTTGCTGCCCCACCAGGTGGTTCGAGGTGAGAGCCATCTTGGACCTGGTCATAGAAAAAGGTAATTGAGTCTGTGTGTTTTATTTTGATCTCACTAGTTAACTTCTATGCCACGAACATCTTTAATGAAACCAGCGTGCTGGTCACCTGGTGGCCTAGTCAACAGTGACTGCCTGCTCACCACAGCAGGAGACAAATGCAGCTACAGGCATGGGCCATGTCTGGATGCTTTTCTCTTTCTTTGCTCCCATTTTTTTTCTATGCTTTTCCTTTTCCTTTCTTTTCTCATCAGGGTTCTCCTTTGACAATAAATTTAATAGAAGAGGAGAAAATGTTAGAATAGCCTTCAATTGCAACTAACAGCTATGAGCATATAGAGTTTCCTCATAGTATGGTTACATTAGGCAGAAGATGATTGGCTTATGGATATTATCTTCCTTACATAGATTGACAGGCACACCCCACTCAAACCCTATAACAGTTGTGTACATTCCAAAAAGAAACTGAGCTACTGAACATTGACTTGAGGCTTGTCACCAGCCAGTTATCACCAGCTCCCATGACTGAGATAGCCAAATAGCCGAGCAACAAATTGACCACACCAGTAACAGAAACTTATGCTAGACAGCAGATAAAAAACCCAAGCCAGCCAATTATGCTGGACTTTAGTGACTAAGACTACATTTACTTTTATGGACAATTGTTGGAAAGATTATTAAAATAGATTTTTCCAAGGGTATTTGTACCACTGACAGACCTAATTAACTCCTTAAATATGAGAGTAAAGAGAGAAAATGATAAATATCCTGTAGCCTATAAGAATACAACTTATTGCCTCATTAATTATTGCCAGCTAATATTTCAGAACTATAATATGCTAAAGTTAATATTCAGGCTTTGAAACAGATGTATGTCTGTTAACCAGATCTAGACAAACTGCTGGTCTCATAATCCCTAAAGTGAGTACTTTAAATATTATTCCTTGCTTATTCAATTTCGGCCTTTGTGGCTATGTCTTAAAACTTACAATGTATGGATTTTCTTACTGTTTGATTTAAATTACATCCAACTTCCTTCATGGTCAGATAAGTGCTGATGGAAGGATGAGAACTAAGTAATTATGTTCTAGAAGACAATGTAATGAATAATATGAGTGAGCCCTTTGCTCTATGGTTTATGGAGAAGCCTAAATGTCATGGCAATGAAAATGTCTGTTACTGTGGCCAAACACAATGAGTCCCAATAAAATTGGGAAAAGATTAAGAATCTTCTGATGAGTGTTTGGCAAGGTAATAATAATCCAGATTATTGTGTTGACTGTTATGAAGATAATGTTTTCTACTAATTCTTTTTGTGTTTCAATAGCAGATTGTGATGACCTTGGACCAAGAGCCAAGTGACTGAAAGAAAATTTCCCACATTCTTTTTTTTTTTTTTTATATTAAGAAAGGGGAAATATGTGGGAGGCCAACCTTATGGGTGACTGAGTTACACTCCCCAGCTGGGTGCTGAGGCGCTCAGTCACAGAAGTGGGTGTGTCTTGCTACAGCCCCATGGGTGAAGCTATGCTTACCTGTTCCTTTGTAATATAACCCCTTGCCCTGTTTAGGATAGAATCTTCCATGGAAGTGCCTTGTGTGTGCGTGTGTATCCTCCTCTTACTGTGCCCTTGGATGTGGCCTACCCAGGTGTCAGTCAACCTGCTGACAGTGGACATCATGAAGATAGACTCAGCCCCCTGAAACCTGACCCCTTGCCTCATTTGAATAGCTTCTCCTCAGTAAAAGGGGTCAGCACATGCTCGCTCTCTCTCTCTCTCTCTCTCTCTCTCTCTCTTTCTGTGAACCCTTAAGGTCAGAGGAGCTGTCACAGCAACCCCAAAGAAAAAGGTATTTGTGTCTCTTGTGTGGTTATTTCATGCAGCCCAGTTAGCCCAGTTTAACTAGAGTGACCCCTGAGCCTTTTAGTCTCGAGAACAGAAACCCAGCAGGGAAGAAGTCCTGAGTTCTTGGAAATATTATCTGATTCAGCCAGGTTTCTGAGTTGCAAGCAACAGGAAGGGCCTCCAGCTATTTTTCAGAGAATGGGGATTCACTGACTTGATACTGGGCAGCTCAGAGCATCCCAAGAGGGCAGTAGGAAAGGGCTTGGAGGATATCCATGGAGGGAAGATGTTCCCAGTGCTGTGAAGAACTGGCCCTAAAAAGGCAACAATGCAGCTGGCCCTGAGGAAGACCCTATGTCTTAACATGGAAGCCTTTGATAGAGGACTGTGGTATTGCTGCTAAACGTACTGCCCCTGGAGCTCAGGAGAATGGACACAGACCTGCCATAGGCACCACCCGAGCCAGGGAATGTCCCCATCTGTCAGCCAAGGTTCTTCAGAGAAATGGAAGCCAGAGGAGAGAGAGGATGGGTAGGCAGAGGGGTAGACAGGTCCCCTCTCAAGAGTTTCTACACAGTTCACAGCCCAGAGATCAGCCCAGGACTGCTCTCAGCAGTGTCACCATGTGGCTGTGTCTAGCAACAACCGAGTTCTGTCAAGTACATTTCAGTCCTTCTAGTTGGCATTTAAGACTGATTTCTTCTGAGTTATACATGAACTCCCACGAATCTTGGACAATTTAGTATAGGAGGAAACCCACGTGGAAATTCTGCAATTCTTACTAGCGCAGCTTAATTTTTTTAAAGCAATTATCACAGTGGTAATGGTGAGGACCAGCTGCAGGTTTGGGGATCTCCATGGACAGTGTTGTGGGGGCTACCTGACTTTTCCATGATGACAGTTCCCCAGTGCTGTTCACAGTCCAACTGGCCAGACGTGTGCCCTTGAGAACCAATTACTGGTCTACCACAGTCATGGCAAACGTGGCCCCGTCCCCATGCCTGGCCTTGGAATGAGCCTGCCAGACCATGTGCCCCCAGAGACACAGGTGGGGTTCGTGGGTCTTCTGGGCAGGGTGTGAGCCCTGAGAGAACACTGGGACAGAAAGGGCCTTTCCTGCTGCTCTGCCTCGTCCTGCTTAGGATGGGGACCTGCAGGGCTGCGGGGCCTGGAGGCCTTCATGAGAAAATGCTAAGAGGATTGTAGCTGCGGTGATGCCACCACCTGATAGTGCAGCACAGCTGAGTGGCACAGCAGGCCACCTCAGCATCGTCAGCTTAAACTGCTGTCATCTGGGATTTATGCTCTTTTAGCACATAATGTTCCCCTGGTTGTAGCTTTTCCCTACTATTATACTAAAAATCCACAACTATTTTGTTTTAAAAAATAAATTAAAAAAATAAAATTGGTTTCCTCATTATGTTTCGGCAGAGCCAGGCACTCTGTGTGATTGTCTCCAATGTCTCGAATGTAATTAAGGGACTGATTTGGAAGAGCTGTTTGATACCCATCTCCTCCACTTCATAGCAAAGTTCACCAGAACCATATCTTTCACAACATCTCCTCCTTGACAAGTGGGAGAGAGCCTAACAAAACAGGTGACAGTCAGAAACACGCTTCATCTACAAGTTGGGTGAGTCGAACGCTGGTTCACACTTGCCTTAAACGCTGAGCTCTCCTACTGAGGGCCAGTGCAGGCTGCATTAAACTCAGAGGCAAGGGCACCTTCCAAGTGAATAAGCCTGGCCAGTCTTGGAATTGAAATGCTTCCCCCAAACTTTGGATGTATAAGAAACAAATGCCCAGCTCAGGCTGCAACAATCACTTACCTCTGATAGATTTCATGTCTTAAGAGGGGGAAAAAGGGAGCACAGATGAGTTCTAATGGAGAAACTCACCAAGGGGTTACTGATTCCCTCTAAGTGTCCCCAGGGGCAGGGCTGGTCCCCTGGCTGGGCAGCACCATGCAGGCTGCCATCTCCTCTAAAAGCAGAAGCCCAGGGACACAAACTGCCCTGTTAATGTTTCCAGGGAAATCTCATGGATGCTTTGTACTGAATTGGCCAGCATTGTCCAATCAGAGTCTGAGCAAGTCTTCAGTATTGTGGAGCCCACTGGCTTTCCCAAGTGTGTCCTTAGTACAATGGCAGTTGGCACAGGGTGATTCAGATGAGCTGAAGCCCTCAGTCTTTGTTTGCACAGGGAGAATTAGAGCCACCTGATTGCTGGCAGGGGTTTCTTTGTCTTCAGTTGCTAAAAGATAGGACCCAGAAGGTCCATTCAGCACAGAAGAATGCTTCTTTGGGACTAAGGGAAAGTGGCTGTAGTTAGCTCTATGGGTCATGATCTTGGCTATCTATATTCACTTGTTCTTCAGAGATATACTTTATTTTTCCTTGAACTTGCAAGAGTCATTTGTCTGAGTTGCACCTGGATAATAAGATGTAGGTGGAGTTGGCATTTGGACTCATGACAACCCTGAAGTTCAAACCTTTTTCCCAGGGGATGTCAATTACACATCAGCTGGAGTCCAAAAGGATGATCTCACTTCCCAGAGCTGAGCTGAGATGCTTCTGAAGGTGCATCTGGGGTTAGACAAAAAGTGCTGAGGTTGACTCGTAATGTCTACTGTGGGTGAAGAAGATGGAGTGGTCGTGGCATGGTGAGAGCTGCTGAGGCACAGTCACATACACCAGCCATGGAAGCCTCCTCGGAGCCCAACAGCAGACAGGTGGACAAAGAAGTGTGGTAGATGAGCGCAGTGGAGATTGACTCAGCCATAGGCAGGAGTGGAATCACTGCACTTGCTGGTAAATGAATGGAACTGGAGAGCATCATGTGAGTGAAGGAAGCCAGACTTGGAAGGCCGAGGGTTGAATGTTCCTCTCATAAGCAGAGGCTAAGGCAAAGAGGGAGAGTGGGGGGCACGAAAATAGAAGGGAGATCAGTGGAGCAGAGGAAGGGCATGGAGGGGGTGGGAGGCGGGACAGGTAAAGACAGGAGTGGTGGATGTACATATATGAATCTGCCACAGTGAATCTCACATTTAGAGGTATCCATAATGCACTGACTTATAAAACTATAAATAAATAAAAAATATACCAGTAGACTAGAGAAAAGGGTATGGGGGAGAGAGGAGGGGAGGGGAAGTGGAAGGAGTGGGGCAACTCATATTCTGTGCATGCAGGAATATTGCAATATGCACCCCAATGTTTGGCATAACTATAATACACTAATAAGATAAGCTAATTGCTGTTCTGGTTCTAAGCCATAATTAGCCCCTCAGATGGGCCATCTGCACCCATGCCTATTCTGTCGTTCTAGATTTAATGTTTTTACATTCATTATTTTAATAGATACGCTTTTCTGTATCCTGCAGAACCACGATAACAACATAACGTTCATTACATTTTCCTTCATCCAACGTCCTCCCTCATCTTTTCTGGAAATAGACATGTGGCAGTTAAAGCATCTTATCCCCAAGGCCACAGCACTTTGGGGACAGGTTTCTTCCAATGAGGAAATGATAGCTCCAGAGACCTTTTGTTGCTCTTTTGGGGAGGACAGCGTATTTCTAAGAGGATTTGACCCTACAGCATACAGCCCTCCCAACTAGTACCTTGCTTCACTGTGGAGCGGGATGAAGAAGTCAGCACAGGAGACCAGGCCCTCGGGGGTCACTGTGTGCATCTAATCCCACCCTTGCCTGAGTCCAGTGCTGCTCAGAGACCACTGCTCAGACAGATTACTTTCATGCCTACACTAATTTGAATTAGATCTTCTGTCTTTTGAATAAACAGCCACATGTACATTCCTGTACTCAGTAAAGGCCACCTTGAGTTTGTTTTAGTAGATGGAGTAAGTGTGCATTTAACCATTACTAAGTAACTACGGTTTTGCAATTCACTATGGCAAACTGCTGGGGACACAGGGATGTGGAAGTAATTCAGATGGAGGCCCTGCATTCATGCTATGTCATTGGAAGGCAGGTAGAAACACCTTCAGTTCAAATATTTAAGGGAACAAGTGCTGTTACATGAAAATAAAAAGTGGGGAATTTGTACACCTGTAATCCTAGCTGCTCAGGAGGCTGAGGCAGGAGGATCACCAGTTCAAAGCCAGCTTCAGCAATGGTGAGACACTAAGCAACTCAGTGAGACCATATCTCTAATTAAAATACAAAACAAGGCTGGGGATGTGGCTCAGTGTTTGAGTTCCCCTGGGTTCAATCCCCAGTACATGCCCCCCCAAAAAAGTGGGAATTTTTCCATTAGAAATAATCAAATATTAGACATTTTAGTCCAGGTCTTCCTTGAAGGGTGCATGGGAAGCTGATGGAAAGAGGCTATGAAAATTCTAGAGAGAAGACTGACATAGGGACATGTGGGTGGGGAAGTCCTGGGAAATTCCAAGATAGGGTTTGTGTTCAGACTGAAGCTGTGACCTTGAATGGCAGACAACGTGAGCCATTTGTGACCCCCCCTTTTAGCAATAAGTAAATCACGGAAGGTTCTTGACCCAAAATGGAAAAAGAATGGAGTACAAATTCTGTAAGGATAACCATGTACCCTTTGAAGGGTAAGGGGTGGGCGGCGGCCCAGGGGCATGGATTAGCAGCAGGAAGCTGATGGAGAGGAGGTGCGGTCTTATGGTCTTGTGATGTTCACTGGATCCTGCTCTGCAAGGATGGGGGCACAGTTTTAGAAATCTGAACATGGCCTGAACAAAATGAGTGATTTCTTAATTTGTTCAGAATCTAATAGAATTTACCTGCGCAGGATATCCCTAATTTATTTGGAGAGGCGGGACAAGGTAGGTATTTAGGGTCCATTTTTGGTGTTTGTAATTTTCCTTGAAATGGTTCCAACATAAATAAATTTAGTAAATATGGTAAAATGTGAATTTCATTGAATGGGGCCAGTGCATGTAGGTTGGGTTGTTACAGTTTCCTGTAAACTTCTGTGTTTAAAAATTTTTCTTTTTTAAAAAATTATTAACAAAGTCTCTTAAAAACTGGAACTGCAATCCAAATATTGGAGGTTAGGAGTAGAGAAGCAAAGGGGATTGTTGTGTGTGAGGTGAAACTTGCTCAGAAACCATTCCCTTGACTGCACTAATTTCTGAGGAGGATCGGTCTTCCCTAAAGGCGCTGCTCTTTTATGGCTCACAGGGCCCCATTTCTATTCAGTGATGTGCTCAGCATGGGGACTGTATCCCAGCTGGTCTGACACAGCCGTGGCCATTCTGTTCCTCTTTGCCAATGCTTCCCAGATGTGTGGGAAGCCTGCAGAGAATGGTGGTGCCATCCTGGCCCATGAATCTGGGAATGCTTTGACATTCAGGGTGTTTTCCAGGGTCCAAGCAAGAGTTTGAGAAGCCGCTTCATGTCTCTGATCCTCTGCATTCTGGAGTCCCTGAGGAGCCCCAGGATTCCTAAATGGTCCCCAAGTTGATTCTCTAATGCCCACACTGTGACAATGCTCTCTGGCTCCATCTTCCTGGTTCGAAGGCAAATGCGTCCTGAATGAAGTCTGCATTTTGTTGACATAATAACTTGGGAGATGGAATAGAGAGGAAAATCAGAATCACAACTAACAAGGGTGAAGCCCCTGATGAGGAGAAAGAGGAGAGGGAATGAATCTTCTGCTGCTCTGTTGGCCAATCAATGCAGTGTCACTTGGTCCCAAGACTGCTTCTGCAGCTGACAAGGAATCCGTCATTTCTTTGACCAAGAAGAACTTCAGGTGTGCCATCCAGGGTTTTTAAAATATACAAATTAGGTCATTGTAGCAAAATAGATCACCTCACACATGATTTCCAGACATTTGGATTGGCCACAACCTACAATTTTACAAAATCATGTCCACTCATCCCTGACATTTTAAGTGATCCAAAAGGTAGTTAATAAGGGTGTAAAATTTTAATAACATGCCTTTAATCAGGGACACCTTGAGATGCTTCAAAGCAAGATTTAGAACCTCTGCTTTGTGGTGCTTTTGCTTGTAGCCTGGGATGTATCTTGGCTGAGGTTGATTTTCAGAGGCAGCTGTTTCCTGAATCCACCAGCAGAGGGACAAGGGCACGGCAGCCTGGTATTGGACTTCTGATCCCTCTCTGCTTAGTGTCTCCTTCCAGGGGGACTGAAAGGAGCTTTGGCATTCAGACATGGGGCTGCACACACATCATCAGGAAGCCCTGTGATTAAGACCAGGCAAACTGAAGCCTCACCACAGGCAAAAATTCAGCCATAACGGAGCCTTAGATGTGATGGATACTCCTCCGGCCAACCAGATCTAGGACGCAGTCCCCTCTGTGCAGGAGGTGACATCTCCATCCACAACGCAGACAACCAAGATGTGTGATTTCACCTTGCTTCCTTCTGTGCTTTCACTTGATTTCTGCTCTTAACCTCCTCCACCCTCACAGAGCACTAACCTTACTGAAGACAGGTGCATGAGCAACCTATGTCCCTTCCTTGTGCGTTGACATGGTTCCAGTGCCCACACCCTGGGTGGACCCCAGGAACCAGTGAGGCAAGCGAAGCCCCTGCAAGAGCATCAGTTGTTTGTAATTACTTTCCTGCTATGATCCAGGGATGTCACTGCTTTTTCCAGAGTTGTGTCAACATCCAGAGAAGTGGTGACATCAGGACCCCGGGCCCCTTCTGCCCCTGCAGGCCTCTGTGGAGACCCCATTCATCCAGCTTTGCACTGGGCAACCAATCCAGGCAGGCTGCCCTGAGTCTCCCTCCCTCTGCAAGGCGCCTCTCACCAGGCAGCTCTTGCTTCTCTGCTGCAGAGTGGGAGCTGGTTCTCCGCTCTTCCTGGGCACAGCATCACTCTTCAGCCAGGCACCTTCTGCTTGCTCCCTGTAGACAATCTGGGAAGAACTTACAGCTCCCCACACTTTCTCTACAGCAAAGGAGTGATCTTCCAGTTACACCCTGGATATTCTCCACTGGAAACATTTCAAATGTCTCTTTTTTCTGTCCCTCTCTGTGCCCAGGAAGGGTGGCAGTGTGGGTCAGCACTGTGGGTGGGCTCCTCTGCCCTCCAGCACCCAGGTGGGTTTGGAGAGGCAGCAAGAGTGGTTTGCAAGACATCAGAGCATGAGAGCAGAGGGGCAGGGTGTCGGGGCTGGTCCTTCCTTTGGAACTGAGGCTTGGCATGGCTCTACTCCCCTTTATGAGCTCGGTGTGTCCATGTAGCTGCTGTCCTCAGGTCCCATTAACAATTACATGGTTGAGTTACTCATTGTTTCAATGGCTTGAGGTCACCCTCAGTCCAAAGAGAGAGGAGATGGAGAAATCTGCTGTCCTCTTGAAAGATCTAAGAAAGTCCACTTTATTTCCCACCATCCATCACAAGGAAGTCTCCTGAGTGTGCTCCATCTCCATCAGCGAGGGAAGATGCAGCTGGAGTTGATTAGGTCTGGGCACATGGTGCTTTATAAATGCAGCCCTGGAGACATGGGCAGAACCAGCCTGGTTGCATCTGCCCTTCGGCAGCCTTTCAGAGCAGAGAGGGCTCGTGCTGGCCAGGATTTTCTTCTCTTCTTCACCTCTTCCAAACTGCCTGCAGCCCTGGATGAGGGATAAGTGGTAATAGCTCTGCCTTTCAGCTATTTATTCTTGTTTGCTTATAATCTTTATGGGAGATTTAAATAGAAGCAGAGAGAACAAGAAGATTATTTTTTGATAAAAGTTTAATGCTCCTGAAGGAGATGGCTGATTAGTTTTTATCTTCAACAAAGGCTGGGGACATCAATTTGGCAAGCATCTTACCTTGGCACAAGTTGTGTTATCTAAATAAAGTTTTCCAGGCTTGTCTGGTCAACAAAGTGATCTGAAGCCATTATTAAATAGAAAGTTACAGCCTCCTCACCGGGAGAGCCTGGCTTATTAAGCCCAGGCTGGGGAGCCTCTGTCTTTGGTTCTGTATTCGGGGTCACAGCTGTGTGTTTCATGTTAAACCACGGTGGTGCATTTGGAGTTTGAATTTACACGGAGGCTTCATATTTATTTTCTCATTAAAGCATCATTTATTGAGTCCTTCCTACCTTGTTCCAGCTCAGGTATCTCCTGCACTGTGCAGTTAGAGGAGCTGTGGCCTCCCCGACATTGACTAGCAATATGCCACCATGCTCCATGTGTGCAAAAGGAACCAAAAGCAAACCTGGTCCCTGCAGTCATGGTGCTTAAGGTCCCTGCAAGAAGACAGTCACTGACCAAATGTGCACACACCCATTAAATCACACAGAGAAGCAAGAGTGGGAAGGAACAGCACAGGGATCTGTGAGGGGCAGGCAGGGCTCCTGACCTCGTCCTGACTGCCGTGAGGAAAGAATGTGACAGTGAGCTCTCCCTGAGTGGCAGTGACTTGTGTTCCCACGCAGATGCTGAGGGAGGCCAGGCCTCCTGCAGGAGTCCGGATCCACTCAAACTCCAGCCACACCAGGCCTGTACCTCTGGTAGCCACAGACTCACCATCCTCATCCATGAGGATGCTCAAGGCCTTTGAAGTTGTGGCCTAGAAGCTTCTCTGGGGGCATCTCACCTCATAGAGGGGCAGACACAAAGGGGCTTCTGCAGAAGGAGGAGCCCCAAGCCTTCTGTCTCCTGTTCTGAAGTCTCTAGGAAGATTAGTAGCACTGACACTGACGTTTTTCCTGTTTAATGTTTTTCTCAATTTCTATAGTCATATTTTCTCTTCTAATAAAGACACATTGAAATTGCCGTATTTGTTCAGGGCGGACTTTCTGTTCTGTGTTGTTTCTTTCTATTTCTCTCCTTTTCGTAAGACAAGGAGCAAGAATTGCTGAGTCTGTTTCTGTTGCTGCCTTTGCTGGCTGACTGAGGTCATTGACTTGGTACCAAGGGAACTGTGGGTCTGATGCCACCTGCCCATGAAAGAGCTTCACAGATCGGCTTCCTGATCTGCTCTGGGGCAGAAACTAGCCCTCTGCTCTCTGAGGAGAACAATATAACCAGGCTCTCATCATCAGTGCTCAGCCCAGGTCCTGTCAATTAAAAATCCTCTGAGAAGTGGTGCCCGCATCCTGTGCTCAGTGAACATGCAGCAGGATGGACTCAGGGCACGTGGGGTGCGGTCCCTTACAGTGAGCGCCCACGGGGTCATCTGCTGGTGTGGCTCCCACTGTCCCCCACTCCTGCCAGGCATCACGTGGTTGTGTATATCATGTGGTACCAGGAGGCTCTGAGCTCTGCAGAGTTCCTGAGTGGACTAAGTGAGACCTGCCCCACCTGTCCCTGGTCTTCTCCAGGGAGCTCACCTGTTCTCTGGACCACAAGGTGCCAGGTCCAATATGACAAGTGTCCTTGTAAGAAGAGGGGATGTGGTCCCAGATTTATGTGCACAGAGAAGAAAGAGAATGTGAAGACAGAGAGGGAAGATGGCACGGGCAGGCCAGGGAGCAGGACGCTGCTTGAGTCTTGACCGTGGCCTTCTGCCCAGAGATGTGTGTTCAGGGCACCTGTGTGGGTGAGGGTGAGTTTGTCAGCACCTGGCTTCTTCAGCCTCTGTTTGGAGGAGAAACCTCAATGGCACATGTGGGCCGATGACACGAGGTCTTCACTGTCATGCGACAAATGCTCATCTCTCCTCTCATCCCCTCCTCCTCGGAATGCATACTTCTCAACTATTTTCATATGTCCCTCTGTCACTGCTAATCAGGGGAGCATATGGATGTCTAGGGGTGTCCTCCTGCTTTCTGCTGGTGCAAATCCCTCTGAACTCACCTATAGTGATGGCAGCCACGTGATGTTTCCCAGATGAACTTTTCTGCAGTTTGCACAGGCTCTCCAGCACAGCTGGAGACATCACAAGCACACAAGCATGCGCAGGGCATCCGTCGCAGGCTTTGCACTAGGCTGTGTTCTCAAAACCCATGGAAAACAGTAGTGTGGCCCCCGCTGTTCACATGCAAGTCGCCTCTCTCTCCAGTACCCCCTTTCCCCTGTGAAATATGCCTTGAAACATGTCGTAAGTTACGCATGCTGATGTCACTGGATATTATTTAGTTACCTTCCATGGGAAAAAACACACAAGCCCCCAATGCCATGATTATCACTGTGCAAACCCAGATAGCGTGAATCTTCTAAAATGGATGGTTCCACAGCTAGCAGCTGCCGGGAAGTAGTCCCACAGTAACTACTCTGCATTGTTCATGTGTTTTCCCTTTGTGCTTGAGAGTGATAATCACGTAAGTCCGTCTTCACCTTCAAAAGGTAAACACAAACCTGTGGCCTCTGCAGTTCTAGCACCAGGGCCAACTCTCTAGGGGACACCCAGTGAGATGTTAAAGGCAGATAATCTGAGCACAACCACAGATGGGCCACCCCTGCCTGAAGCAGGTACCCATACGTGTCCACCCCGACCCAGCAGGCTATGGGCACTCCAAGAACTTCCAGAGCCTCACACCACAGACACATGGCACACAGCCTTCACTGCTTGGGCTGGGAGCAAGCAGTGGAATACCCAGGGTGGGCCAGGGAGCAGACAGCAGGGGGGACTGAGGCAAATGTACTCCTTGGCTGAAACCTGAGCTGGCTGGTCTGGAAGTAGGACGTGTATGTGTGTGTGTGTGTGTGTGTGTGTGTGTGTGTGTGTGTGTCTGTCTGTCTGTTTGTCTCTAGAGAATGAGGTGTGATACACAAAAATGTAAGTCGTAAGTCTGCTATCTTTAAGCAGTAACCTTTTAGGTTAATTTTTAAGATTTATTTTTCCCCCAAATGCATACAATTTTATAATAAAAATAGTTTGTTTGAATTATTTTTTTTTAATCCACAAATGAAATGGCAAGTGAAGAATGGACAGATGAAATATTGGTCCTCAGGTGATCAAGGTTGGCCTCACAGTGATTTTTGCTCCTCATCCCAAGCTTGGGTGGGCGCTGAAATCCCAAGACCATGCATGGGCAGGGACGGAACAAGCCCAGTACTGCTCAGCCATCCCCGTGCAGGGGCCGATCCTCCTAGGAAGACAAGCAGCAGCCTCTGGGGCCAGGCATCCTGACCTGACCTCTCCCACTTCCTTTTCTTGGGCCCTGTGTCACAGTTACGACCCCAGCTAGCCTGAGAATGCTGGATGTAAGAGGCTGGACTTCTTAATTTCCAGTCCCGGGGAGAGGTCAGGCCAGCTTCTGTTACTCTTTTTTTTGCTTTGTTGCTTATTCCTATACTCACAGCCAAGCAAATATTAGCTTCCACTGCATGCATAGACTGATAGTTGGTTATTATCAACTGTCACTTACTGTGGGCTTTGCACTGATGGACATGGAAACTGGCTTGTCAGCATGCACTGTGGCAGCTTGTGTTGATGGATGCCTGCCTTCTTATTGCTTGTTTTTCTTTTTCTCTTTGTTTTAGTTTTCTTTTTCTTTTTACTTGCAACTAGAGACATCCGTTCTCATTTCCTCTTATTCCACACTGAGATTTGTCTATTGGTCTCCAGTGTTCTTCTGGACTGCAGTGCTGTCATTTGCCTTTATGATTCTGCAAATAAGGGAAACTAATATATTTACCAGTATTTTGTAGCAGTTTTCCTTCTGTTTCATACCAACATTCACTTAAGCCAATAAATTTCTTTTAGTTATGTGCCTATATAGGTTTTTCAGAGTTAATGGACTGTTATTTTATATTCCTGTTACATTCTGATACACATTATGATGTATTTGCATGGATAGAATAATATATATCCTCGACAAAACTTCTTTTAATAGAAGTCCATAACAAAACACCCAGATCCTCCTATGAATAGTCAACAAGAAGAATGTTTTCTGCTCTGATAGGACTCAAAAGCTGGCATTTAAACCAAACATTGCAATGTGTTCTTAAGAAGACCCTGAACAAGTGAAATGGAATCAGCATTTGCTGAACATGGATGTTTCTTAGTGTGAAATATCTTATTTAAATTACAGAAAACATGAGGCTTTCTTAGAACCTAGGAGTTTGGAGCAAGGGGTGTTGGAGGTTTGAGGCACACCTGTTCTCAGACGATCTGGAGCATCTGAGCATGTTCTTCATTTTACCATTTTTCAAAATGTGTTGCTTTGCAATTGCTCAGTTATGCTGAAATTGATTAGGCTTCTGCGGGTCTGTCTTACTTTTCAAGAACACTCTATAAATTCTGCAGAAAGACAACCACAGGCAAAGCTACCATTTCTTTGCCCATCCCCCAAATACATTATGTCCTTATCTTCTTGCATTTAGAGACCAGGGCCATTCCTCTGCATCCTTTACACAAACTTCCTACTTCCCAGAAGGTCACACTTGCCTTTGTGGCAGAAAAGGGGTTTGCATGGTCCACCTGGTTACACTGGAGTTCTGCTTTCCAGAAGCCCGTCTGCCCACAGGCAAGGAGGCCAGCCCACACCATGGAACGTGGGAGGGAAAGTACATTCACTTCTCACTGAAGGTCTTGTGGAGCAGGCACTGCAGGGAGCCACTGAGATGCCAGCTGGTTCTACCCTGTCTTTGTCCCTCCTCCTCCTCCTCCTTTTGCTCCTCTTGGTCAGATCCCCTGGCCACCAAAGGCCCCAGGCCCACCACCATACACCTAATCAGAGGCCTGCAGGAAAAGGACTGTTTTCAAAGCTTTTCCCAGCACTCCCTCACAGTCCACTCTGCAGTGGCCCTGCATGGCCACTACTCCCCTGGGAGCTCCCACTCACCTGCTCACCTTCGGTTTATACCAGCATCTCAGAGGGCTGGTAAAGATGTTTCTCTCCTTAATTACGTGCCTCCTTTCTCCCCTATATGTTTTAAGGGCTTGTTCTAAACATATCTCTTATTTTGTGACATGTGTGGAGAGGCTGATTCAGAGCTGTTTGGTCTTGATGTAATCTGCATTAAACCAAGCTAAAAGACCCATGCTCAGCCCACATCATCAGGGAAGATGAGCAAGACTCCCCTTTTCTGTTTTCCAACACTGTTGCCATCTTAACCGGCTTGAGCATCAGTCTCTTGGACTCTGCAGCCTAACAGCAAAGCCATTTGTAATGTGATGCCCCACGGACCTGTCCCTCAGCCTCAGTAAGGCTGGTGCTTTAAACTGGACAGCATTATTGGTGGTGGGCACCTGAGGAAGACACACTGCTCCTGGGGGCAACCTACTGGAGACCACTCAGTCACTGGACCTAGAACTCAAGCTCAAAGAAGGAAATCTGACTTTGTTTCCTTTTCTTTCTATGTCAGCCATACAGGCCAGCTACGCTTCCAGGGGACAGTGTAGCCATGCAGAGGCTCAGAAGAATTTGGCACAAGAAGAAAGTAAGCCAGGAAAATGGGGGAGCTAGTATCACATCTTCCCAAGCATCAAGTGCCAAAGTAGCACACTTGTGGCAAATGCTCCTCTAAATCTCAGGGTTTCGCCACAGGTTATTCAGAGGGGGCAGGGCAATGTGGTGGGTCTACTCGGTGGTTCTTAACTAGGGGCAGTTTGGGAAATGGGCATTCTTAAAAATAATTCAATTCCTGTATTTGTTGATTTCCTTACTTTTAAGGAAAATGCTTGGAAAAGCATCCAACAGCCTCAAAAATATGACTCTTGTCGCATACTAGAGAGTTTTAATTCAGTAATCCTGGACCATGGTCTTTTTATGCTAACATGGGACCACCCATGAGTGGTTTCATGAGATGCATTGATGCAACAAATGATCATGAAGCTAACACTGTGCCATGTGCTGCTGGGGTGGGGAGGTGCTGCTCGCACCTGGTCATGCTCCATGAACACACAGAGGGCTGGCAGGTGACCTTGAAGACAATGGGCAATTAAACAAAGAGGGATGAGTGGAGAACTCTGGGTACATTTTTATGGCTTTGCTGTTCCTGTTCTCATCTAGGAGGAGGCAAAACCACATTGACCCATCAGCCATGGATAATGAATCGGGTTGTATTTCTCACTGAACTGCGAAATATGTGTGTTTGGGTTGCAGAGGTTTGGAGGAGGAGAAGAAAGACAAGATACTGCTTCAGGAACAACTGACAATCCACCCCCACATTGTAGCTACAGGTACTCACCAAGGTCATGTTTAGGCTGCTCAAGTCAAAGGTGTCTTGGGAAATCATAAGCAAAGGATTGTTTTAGAATTCTCTGCGACCTGGGCCTCCTGGAGTCTGTGCTTTGCAAATACCCCTTTGGCCTGGCAGGCCGCTTTCCCAGCTGCTTTCATCCACTGAAGAAAATAGAACGAGCTCAAGAAAACCACTGAGTTTCTTTGAAGGATATCTGGGTGCAGAATCCCAAAGGTACAAGGAAGAACAGGCGCCCACCATAAGTGAGTCCTTCAAGAGCACCCTATTCTCTCTTAGACCTGTGTAAGGTGATTTCTGTGTACCTGAGCTTGGGAGTAGAAATGAATTCTTCATTGCTAGTATCTGTCCCTTTATTCTCAATAAGAGGATTTCCTTTCCTTCCTGTCTGTGTTCTCCCTTCCTTTCTTCCTTTATCTTTCCTCCCTGCTTCTTCTGAAACGCCCTCCTGGCTCAGGAGTCCTGGGTGCTCTGATGAAGGAGGCACACGGCCCAGGCAGACAGGCACTCTTTCTCGAAGGCTGATGCTGCCCTTGGGGAGCAGTTCATGAGCCTGCTGGAAGGACCCAGGATAGGGAGCGCCTGGGGTTGGGAAGCAGGGACCCCTGGAGTCAGTGCTATTGGTTTAACAGGAAGCAGGGGCAGAAGGGGTCAGGCTCTGACTCCTGCTCCTCAAATAAGGCCAGAAAATAAAGAGCCTGGGTGATAAAGAGGAGAGAGGACAGTGGATTAAAATGGGTGGGAAATGAGAAGGATGGAGAGGGCTTGGATTTCTCCTGCCCAATTTCTCCTGACCATTTAACAATAAAGAAGGCAAAAGCTGAGACGGAGCCCAGGAGGGCATCCCATTGCCATGACAACCCGTGTGGCCAACATCATTTTAATGCTTTTTCACTGGGACAGCTCTGTGCTGGGCTTTGGGAAGAGTGTGATTGAGAAGAGTGAAGACACTGGGGCACATATTGTGTCCCCACGTAGCAGGGATGCAGTAGATGCTCCCAGTGCAGTTCTGTGTCCATTGAGGGTCCTACCTGGGCTGGTGCCAAGCAGAAAGCAGGGTCCTCGTGCTGGTTATTTCCTGCCTCTCTGACCCACCCCTGCATTGTCCTCGCAGGTGAGTCTCATCCAAGGCTCTGACAGGGTAGTGCCCTTGAAATCTCAGTGACCCCTGACACTAATGAGCACTCCCTCCTTGACACTCTCTGCTGGGCTTCTCACGCTCCGATCCTAGGACCCACTTCTACTTACAGTGTTGAGAATCGCACCAGAAATAAAGTGTTTTTATTTGTACCAATGAATATTCACCATATTAGAAATTTAAGTGGACAAATGCTACCATGTTTTTTCTTCATTCTGATGCAATGTCACACATTCTGTGGCCTCTGCCTGTTGCCTCTGGAAATCTCTGTTCTGCACTCAGAGGCAATGAGAATGAACAGGCAAAAAGGCTGCCCCCACATCCACTCAGGGGTGGTTTACAGGACCCCCCACAGCAGTGCTGGGAACCCCAGGAGGAGCGACCCTTGAGAATCACGGTTCCACGTTATTCCTGTGGCTTTCCTGACAGTGTGGGCTGTCTTTCCTCCTGATTCCCTGGTCATTTCTCTCAGTATTGAAGGCTTCATCATTTGACGATGGTGAGAGCTGTCCCTGCTGTTCCAGGTCCGCCTTCATGGGGTGTGTTCTTCTCGGGTCACTCCTTGCTTAAGGTTGAGATCAACATCTCTCTTCATAAAGTCCCAATCTCTCTCTAGCATAGAGATCTAGGGGACTGAAGACACCATGGCACATACTGTGTCCCCAGAGAGCAGGGCATACAGTGGACGCTCTCAGTGCAGCCATTTGAGCTTCAAATATGTGAGTATTGTTCTTGTTGGCACCTTGGTCCCCAGGTGCCCCTGCCATCTACCCCTTCTTTCTACCTTCATGGTTATTCTTGCAGAACAACTGAGCAGCCCTAGCCAGCCTTAATTCATGCCCTTACCTGCTCTCAATCCATTCTCCACCCCAGCAGGGAGGTCTTCTCACCCATTCAGTGAGGTCTTCTCACCCACGACCAGACCATTCCAGCAGCTTCCATTCCCCTGGAAGGAGGCCGAGCACCGTGGAGTGCTTGGTAGCTATCATGATGGGCACTCATGGCATTGCCTCTCTCTGTCCTAGACTGTGGTTTGCTTCTTCTCATGAGCAGTTCCCTTAGGCTTGCTCAACTCCCAGGCTCTCAGAATGCACATGTGTTCCCGTGTCCTTTATGCATGTTCATTTTTTAATTTATTTTTTGCTGTACCCCACCAGGGAAGCTCACAGCTCTGTACTCTTCCAGGAAATGGTCTTCATGCTTCAGGCACCTAGAGGTTTTTTTCTCTCAGAGGGGAGAAAGCTCCCAGTGGTTCCAGCAGGAGTCAAGGGAATGACATGATCTTGTGGGGTTGCCCCTTGGGCCGGTGCCACTCCTGGACCCATGGTGTGGCTGGGCTCTCCACTGGTAGAATGCTCCAATGTCTCGATCTGAGTCATATTCCCACACTTGGAACCAAGGCTGGGGTGGGGTTAGCCTTACCCAGGCCATGGGGACTGAAAATGGGAAAGAGGTGGGCCTAGGGGTAAATCAGGGCTCTTGCCATAGAAAAGAGGTACGGATGTGGGAGATGAAGAACCACAGAAACCAGGTATGAACCACAGAACCAGGTACTCCTGTTGCTGTTTTAATCTCCTGTTGCCTGACATCAATATTTCTCACCTATATTCCTGTATGTGACATTCTTCTGTCCTCCCCCATCGTAAACATCCACACACATCCCATTAACTTCTTATCCCTCAAGACCAGCTCAACCTTGTGCCTTCCCAGGGAAGTCACTGCCGTTTCTCCCCTTGGTCTGCCTTCCACGTGCCATGCACCACGGTGCAGCACATGCTGCATCTGTCCTTTGGGTTTAGCATCCCCACCAGGGCAGCTCACAAGCAATCACCACTTGTTCATTTCTACCTCCCCAGCAAGCAAACAGCCAAGGCCTAGCACAGAGCAAAGACCTCATTCAGCCTGGGGAGTTGGGTCTTGTTTTGGTCTCCCAGGATCTTCTGAGACTTGTTCAAATTGTTCCCAGTATAACTTTGGGTGGGAGACTTCTGGGGCCCATGAGAGAATTGAACCATGTGTATATTTTTTCCTCTTGAATGCAGCAAAACAGGAGGAAGTGATTAGTGACTGAATCTATTTGACATGGTCCATCTAGGAAAACAAAACTCCTTCCAGGTATTTTATCAGAATGAATCCAGTAAAGGAATTGACTACCTAGGTACATGAAAATCTTTCATAGGCATCTTCTTATTTGGTAGGTAATTTTGATGTCCTTTCTCTAATACTCATGTATATTTATTTCAAATTGGATAGATTGGAGGTGGTTTAAATGAGAAAGGAAAACCCACTAACAATGTTGGCAGTCCTGCCACAATCTGAGTGGGAGGCAGCTGAGTCTCAGGAGGGCCCTGGAGGCAGTCCAGGCCTGCCATGGCCCACTTTATACCCTGAGAGAGGCCACAGAATCCCACTGAGGCTCAGTGTTTTCTGTGTCACATGGGATTCCACACACTAACCACCCACCAGTAACGTGCCATGAGATAACCCAATAGTGTGACCTCACTGCTCACTGCATCCTATTTTGTTTCCTTCAAAGATTCTGTTACGACCTAAAGTTAAGGGCTGTGGGGTTCGCAGTGGCAGAGCTCTTGCCCAGCATGCAAGAAGCTCTGAGTTCCATCCCAGCATTGCAAAATAAAAACTGTCCTTTATGCATGTTCATTTTTTATTTATTTTTATTTTTTGCTAACCATCAATTCAAGGTGAAGAAGTGCCAAAAGGTTAAATGTTGGATGGTGTTGGATGATAAAATAACCCTGAGACTAGCAACTGCTAAAAGCAGCTAGTCTACTGAAGGTGGAGCCCTGATACTGGAACCACTTGGTAGACGCTCCATCCATAGCAGTAAGCATCCCAGGTAAGGTGACCATGGTAAGGGGGCTGCCAGGGAAATGGAACCACAGAGATTCAGCTTTCATCAGAACATTCAGAAATAGAAAGAGAAACAAATGCTCTGGTTCTTCCTTCTTCCCATCTTCATCTTGCACCAGTGCCATCAGCTTGGTAGGACCTGCCAAGGGCAGAGCACAAGAGAGATGGGAGACACAGTTCTGCATGAGACCCAACAGGGCAGACGGCTGGGACCTGACAGCGAACTGGAAGTTGACAGCCACAGGGGGCTTTTTGGAAGCAAGTCTTGTCAGAAGTGTGACCTTTTGGGGTCAGGATTCAGCTAGAACTTAGGAGAGGAAGAAGGATGGGCCTCTAGGAGCTCCTTCCTCTGTGGGAAAGCCACGGTGGTGTCCACTTCAGATCAGCAGGTGGGAGAGAACCTTTCTGGGGCTGTGTGCAAGCTGATGGAAGACTGCAGTCCCTGCTCTTCTAGGACACCTCCAGGCTGAGTGCAGAGCAAGAGAGCCAGGAGGAGGGCACCAAGGGAAGGTGTGGTCCAGAATAGGAGTGGCTGTCAGACAGGAGTGGCTGTCAGGGCCTGAGAGGCCGCACACAGGGTCTTTTCCTGTGATCAACATGATAGAATGAACTAACCCCCATGATGCATATAAATGTACTCACAGAGGCTCCTGCATGCTTTTCGTGGGTAACACCATGGATTTGGGAGTTCAAGTTCTCAAAATTCCCCTCAGCTGCACTCAGGAACTTAATAAGGCATTGACCTTGCTGGAGGATTTCAGAAGAAGTCTGTCCAGGTGTCCACTGGGGATCTCCTGAGCTTGTCTCTGCATACTGAAATTGTTTGTGTGGGTCCCAGAATGGCCTCAGCTGCAGGGATGCCACAGGCTCTCTTCTCTGATTGGTCATGTGATGGGTAATCTGCTTCTCAGAGATGTGTGGAGGGCCTGAAGCAGCCACATCCCCTTCAGCACCCTGTGCTGTTCTCCTGCCAGCTTCCAACACCCTGTGAGTGGCTCCCTTCCAGGGGCCATTATTTTCTCTGGAATCTCTCTTAGAGGATTCTCAGGAGCTGGCTTCTCTAGGCTCCTGGAGGATTCTTTCTCACAGAGTGTCTGGGAGCCTTGCAGATTCACTCTATCTTTCCTGAACCTGCAAACTTGAGCCCCTCTGAAGCTCATGACCAGGGCAGTAATGAGAGGCCCCATTGAGCTGGGCCTCATTAAGACTTTTCTGCTCTCTCCTCCCATGACATCCTTTATTCAGCTGGGTGCTGACGAGCAATCTGGGAAATTAGAGAGCTGAACAGTGCCTTATTTCACACCAGAAAGTGCGTTGCAATGGTGACTACATGGGCTGATGGAATAAAGAATGACACTATCACTCTGGATTGTGAATGGGAGAGAGGGGTGTTGGCTTATGAAGCTATTATGCATTCCTCAAGACACGTTCCCAGGACTCCATAAAATGCTCCTATATTCACATATATTTTGTTGCAGTCTGGCCCTTGGACAAAATGAGGCCCTGGCAATTGATGTTTATGGCTTTCCATATAAGCTTTCAGACAAAATTTACACTGCATTTTACTGCAGCTATTTCACATAAAGCAGGGGATTTTGCCACAAAAATGAAAAGAGAAGAAACTGCATTCTTACGTTTCTTATAAATCAATATTTGAGGTATAAAATAAAGCAGTGACAAACACATCTAGGATAGAAAGAAAGCCTATTTAAGCTTTGCTTTTCCTCTAAGTTGCCTTCCATATCTGGAATGCAGTCAGCATTTTAATTTTAGGAGAAGATAAGACTTGAATATCTCACCCCAGATCTGGTCACCAGTGACTTGTCCAGCTTCAGCCGAAGGGGACGCTGCACGGGGCATTCTAAAGACTTCTTCCACCAGCCCACCTTGATGGCTGATTGGACAGGGGAACGTAAATAAATACTGTATTGGATTTCCCCAGATTCTTTACTCACAATGCCTCTGCAAGACTCTGCATTTTCAAACATAAATTGCAACTGATAATTCTAAGAAAGATCTCCTAAGGTTTCTAAGAAAGATCTCCTCCTCGTCTCAGCTTTCATTCAAATCCTGCCAAATCAATATGGTCACATTTCTGATAGGCCTTGTTACTGAATATCCCTAACAAAAATCAAACATAAGTGATGTAAGTATATGCACCTATATCAATTTCCACATATACATGCACACTTACATGAAAACTTTTAATAGCTTGAGTTAATTTATATAGCTTTCTTTTATGTCTACTTTCCACATAACACATCATAAACATTTCTAATGACATTTTATTATCTTTAAGTCATGGTTGTGATGATGATTTAATATCCCATACATAATATGTCTGAACCATATTTACTTAATCATTTTTAATGACAGATATTTAGGTTGCTTTCAAAAGCTTATTGCTGTCATAAATAATGCTTACCACGAACATCTTTGCCCATCTATCTCCTTCCCAAATCTTGATTATTTCCTTGGAATGCGTGTCTAGATGATGAATCATTGGGCACAGGCATGTTTATATCTCTCAAAGCTCAGCTTCCCAAGGCTCCATCTTTGGCAACTGTGTCCTCCTCCCAAGTAAGTCAGCTCTATGTCCATGTCTGCCTTGATCTCTGTTGTTTCCCTGGGGCCCAACATTGTTCCAAATACATAGGTGATTTAAATAGGATTCAATAAATGGACAAAGAAATAAACCCTTCCCTACCCCTTGCCCGGTGGAGCACGGCACAGCTCCAGCCCTCCACTGCAACACTAGGTGACAATCTGCTCTCTAAGAGCTTTTTAGGAAGAAAGGGTGTGTGATCTGTCACTCCCTGCATGTGCACCCCTCTTATGGCATCTGAATGACAGCTTCGTTCCCTCAGGGAAAGGACAGCTCATTATGGACAGCCCTGAGAAAAAGCTGAAGACATATATATCAACAGAAAATTACATCTCCAGAAACTACCAAAGTGCTGCAGAATAAATACAGCCAGGAATTGGAGCTGAGAAGTGGACATTAATCTCTCTTTTCATCTTCGAGTCATACCATTTTGCAAAAACCACCCTCAGATTTCACTTCTTGAATTGGTGGGAACATCTGGTGGGCCAGGGAAGAACCGTACTATTGCACTGTGGTATATTTTGGGGCAGGAGAGAAATTCCTGTTCTTTTCTGGCTGACTTGCCGATCCTGCTTCCTGGAGAGATGCTGCAGGTAAGAACGCATGGCATCTTTGTTCTGTTTTCCATTTGATTGGCACACACATATGGGGCTTCTTCCCAACTACCTGCCTACTCTCTAATGCAGTATGTGGTAGATGTAAAACAGGAACACAGTAAAAGCAATTAGATGGAGAAAAATGGACATCCGTCCCTCTGTTGAATATGGATATGTGTGTGTGTGTGTGTGTCTATTAGTCACTGTGATCAAAAGACCTGACCAGAATAATTTGAGAGGAGAAAAAGTTTATTTGGCTCATGATTTCAGAGATCACCGTCCATAGATGGTTGCCTCCATTGCTCTGGCCCAAGGTGAGGCAGAACATCATGATGGAAGGGCGTTGTGGAGGAAAGCAGCTCAGGAGGTGGAACTAGCAAGCAGACAGAGACTAAGCAGGTCACCAGGCACTAGGTACATTCCCAAAGGCATGCCCACAGCAACCCACCTTCTCCAGGGACACCTGCCTATGTTCTCACCCAATTAATCCATTCAAGTGGATTGATGCACTGATTAGGTTAAGGCTGGTAACCCAATCATTTTCTCTGGATGTTCCAGTAGTGTCTCACATGAGCTTTTGGGGGACATCTCACATCTGAACTACACACTATAAAACACATACTTATAGCTTTTAAATTTTCCATTTATTAAGGTATTATGAGCATGTTTTGAGTCTGTCAAGACTGCTATACCCCATTTATACAGCTGCTTATTTCACTTTAAAAGTAGATCACAATTATTTATATACATTTTCATTGGCATTTAATAGTGATTATTAATTAAAAATAATAGCAAGTAATATTTTTATTTATATGGCCTAGTGACTCAACTAAGTTCTTTTTTGGGCAGTGGGTGGGGGGGATGCCAAGGTTTGAACCCAGGGCTGCTTAACCACTAAGCTATATAGCCCTTTTTATTTTGAGAAAGGGTCTCCTAAGTTGCTGAGGCTGGCCTCGAACTTGTGATGCTCTGGCCTCAGGCTCTGGAGCTGCCGGAATTTCAGGCTTGCGCCACTGTGTCCACTGCTCAGCCCAGTTCTTTAATACAGTAACTCACATGACACTCACAAATAACCCAGAGGCAGCATATTATCATTCCATGTTTTACATGAGGAAACTTCAGTCCTAGAGAAATTTAGCTCAAGACTGCTCAGCTAATCAATACCAGATTCACATTCATGGACCAGGTTGTAGCACATTTGCTATTTATTTTATGTATGATTATAAATGTCTCCACAGTTAATATCCTTGTGTCTCAGTATTCATTCAGCCTCAGTCATATCTGTGAAGGAGACTTACAGACGTGCAAATGCTGTCCCATGCAGGGCTCTCATTTTAATGAAAACCATGGAGGTGTCTGAAAGTCTCCAAGTACAGTTTCCCACGTGCATATGACACAAAGGGATGACAGAAATAAGTGTAAATATTCAACTTCTGGGCATGTCACGTGTGGCAGGTGGGATGCTGAATAATAGTCCAGGCTGGTGAACAAAATATTGTGCATATGGTTTTATGACAGATGCTAAGTGATCACTCTTAGCATTTGGTTTTGCTTTTCTCCAAGCCAAGACAGAGTCCACACTTTCCCTCAGGAAGCAGTTACCGTGCAGCTGGTCCACTAGTCAAAGGTAAACTGAACTTTCCTCTTTTCTGCTTGTCTTTTATAGAAGTTATTGGAGAACATACTGCATGTGACTTATTTCACTGCTGGTGAGGGTTTGGTGGCCAACGTGCAGCTGGCTGGAGGTGGCAGGTGGAGACATCATCTTATATGCACTGCATGAATTACCTTTTCTTTATCGATTCTGCAATGAGTGAGGGATCACAGATTGCATTGGTGGTTTTCCTTGTTTCAGACTCTCTTCACTCACTTTCCCATCTGTCATGAAGAATGATTTTTCTTCCAAGAGGCCAACCAGGATGTCCTGAGGAACTTCCATCTATAAGCCTTGGCAGAGTTTTTGTTCCCTGAACCAAGAGCCCCGCCACCCTGCCTGTGGCTCATTTCATGTGAAAAGAGGATCCCAACAGGAACTCTTGTTGGCTTCCATGTTCTTTGAATACATGAGGGATTTTACTATTAGATGTTAAAATTCACATTTTCATTTTGAATAAACGTTTTTATTTTGGAATGATTTTAAATTTACCCAGAAGTTGCAAAGATGGTGCACAACATCTCCTTAGACCTCTTGTCCAGGTTCCCTGTTTCCAACATTCTGTATGTTCCTGGTAGACTTGCCTCATAAACCAACAGCTTCACAGTATGGATAGCTAAGCTTCAGCCTTCCTTGGGCATCCACATTTCCCATTCAGGTTCTCTTTCTATTCTCAGATTGGGTGCTGGCCACATAGTGTACCTAAGTCAGATCTCCTCAAACTCCTCTGGCCTGTGGCAGCTTCTTGGTCTGTACTTGCTTGCAAAGTTCCTGATAGTCTTGAGGAATACTAGCCAGATATTTTGGAGAATGAATCCTCTTGTGGGTTTCTGTATGTTTTCCTTAGGTTAGACTAGAAGGTGAATTTTTGTGAGAAAGCTACAGATGGCATACAGGCCAATGAGTAGGACTATGAATATAAAACTATAAGCACTGGAGTTTGAACTTCACAAACTTTTTATAAACTACTCTTTTTCATTTTATCGACTATTTAAAAATGTCTAAAAAAGTCCTCTAGTTAACAGAATGGATAAAACTAAAAAGTTCTGATTTGGCACACAGGGCATTTTTGCTGGCCTTTGGAAGGAAAGAAAATCATCTTAACTGTTTATTGAACTGGAGAAAAGGAAATCCATAATACTTGGCTATACAGATTCTATTTATGGGGGTAAGAAAGTAGCTGTCTTATGACTTAGAGGTTAACTGTTATTGTAAGTTTATGCCTATTTAAAAGAGCATGTGTCCCAGTCTGTACTGTCTGGTTACAAAGTTTTATTTATTAATTTGTTTTGATGCAAAGGCCTTAATTTTCAGGGTTGCTTTTATCCATGTAACAGGGTGGGACCTAGAGAAAGTGGTAGGTTCAGTTGGTGTGGCCGGTATGATTAAAGCACCTTTCAAGTTTCTCTAAGTTCTTAGCTGCTGTCTCCCTGTCCACATACACCTTGTTCCCAAAGTTACCAGGTTTTAGTATGATGTTTGTCTTAGGTTTGTCTTAAGGTGACAAACCCTAAGACAGGAGGGGGCAGACTGGGAACTCCCATGACACTCTGCTCTAGGTGCCTGTCTGGCAGCAGCCTGCTTTCCTATGGGGACCTTGGTGCTCTGGTCTGCACACCACCTCCTCTCCCCTTTGCCTCTCATCCCAGGCATGCTGTGCCTTCCCAATATTGCTAGAGTCTTAAAATTTGTCTAGCACAGTGTTTCCATCACATGTGCAGCCAGTGTCCTGGATTAAGTGACTCCAAAATCATCAGAGCAGTCGCTGTTTTCCTGATTGGGTTTAGACTAGCTGAGAGGATAGAGAGGGAGAAGAGAAAAAAGAACAGGCCTCACCTACCTTGATGTGTGCCTGACAAGCCTGTTCTGTTCCAGCTCTGTGCCTGCTCAGGTGCCTCCCATGGGTACCTCTACTGGCATCCCCACTTCATGGCTTATATACTGTGGACAAATTCCTTAAATTTGTTCTATTAGATAACATGAAAATTATATTACCCCAAGAAGGTTTTTGTGAGGATCATGTGAGATGATGTGCATCAAAATGATTTGAAAAGCATCAAGTCCTGGAGAAACATCCAGCATGGACATACTTACTAGTGGTGACTGAGTGAAGAGTCTGGGCTTTCTTCTATGCAACCAGAACACTTTCATTCTGTGATGGTTAGTGTTATACCTGTGCCAGCTTGTTGGAGCAGGTGTTGATGTGCCGAGATTCTTGGGCTTGGTCCCATATGGCCAGCTGATTTAATTCATTCCATAGCAGTCTAAGCTGACAATAGCCCAGTGGGATGAGGGGTAAGGCTGGTACCTAAGACTCTCCCCAATGTGGAATGGCTTCAAACCCACCTCTCCAAGATGGTGGGTCATGTGAAATAAGCACATCTTTTAAAATTAAAGCACAGCTGCATGTCCACTACTCTTTCCTCTAAAGTTACTACCCAGCTCTGGACTTGACTCTCCACTAATAATACTCAAGAACTAGAACTGCTAAGTCTGTTTATTTTAAATCTGGACATTAACGTCAATTTTGTTTACACTAATGGCTTCTCAAGGGAAAGATGCATGCATTATTAAATGTTGCTTAAGGAAAGAAAAATGTTTTGGGTTGGTTAAAATTCTTTGATTGCAAATTATAGAAAAGTCTACATAAAATGGGTACAAGAGAAAAGTAATTTAATGCTTCCTAGAAAAACCCAGGGATAGCAGGGCCAATTTATCAAGTAGTTACTATGGGCCCACTGTATTATAAATAGGTTCGCTTAAAAACAAATATATATATATATATATATATATATATATATATATATAGAGAGAGAGAGAGAGAGAGAGAGAGAGACATATATACACATAAACACATATTTATACATTATATACGCCCATATATGTATATACATTTATTTATTTATTTTAATACAGAAGGGAGCCTGGAACACCGCAGTCATATTGCAGCCCTATCTGCTGTGAGGTCCTTGCCTTCCTCTCCTGCTCTCCTTCCTCTCAGCCGTGCTGCCTACATTGGCAGAGGCCTCCTGTCCCCTCCGTGGTCACTCCCCTGTCCGCCCCGCCACTGCTGCCTTACCCTGTGCTTTCCCCGTAGCTCAAGCGTGCACCTTCCCCTGGGCTCCTGCGTTCCATCTTCCCTCCACCTCAAGCTCTTTTTCTTCAGATCACTTCTTCCCTTCCTCCAGGAGCGAGGGCAGCCCCTAGAAAGGCTTTCCTTCATCAAACAGCGATAACAGAAGGGCAAGTGAAAGACGGGTGCGCACCCTGGACACCACTTCTTCAGGACGCCAGTTCCCTGGGGGAAGGACAAAGCTCTCTCAAGCGGAAGACTTTAGCTCATCTTCTTTATTCTCATTGGCCCAGCCTGTGTCACATGCCCACACCTTAACCAATCATTGTGGAGAGAGATAGTGAGTCTCATTGGCTCTGCCTTGGTCACATGCCTACGCCTTAGCCAATCGCTGTAGAGAGAGGACCTGACTGACAGTTGGACTTGGTTCACGAATGAGGTTTTTTCTCTCAGCGTTGGGCGCCAGGTGCGGGCGTCAAGGGGCAGTTCTCCAGTGTGAATAAGGTACAGTTACCAGAAATGGAGTTGGGGGGAGGGAATGTGTATCTGAGGATACATTCAGTTTCTCACTCCAGAATGTTCCTTGGGTTAGTTTGATGGGTCGTGTTCCCTCCACACCTTGATTCTGGCAGTTTTCCACGCATTCCATTTCTCAGGAGTTCGGCCGTCTCTCAAGGGTAGATTTCTAAACCATGTTTTTTACTTAAAATGTATTAAGTATTATTGTCTGCTTAAAAATGATTTGAAATTTAAGGAAATCATAAATGGGCTTGTGAGCAACGGAGAACATGCAGGCGTGTGGAAAGGACAATCTTGTGACCTAGTTGAAGAGAACTCATTCTGAAGAGAAGAAGAGTGCCCAGGAACCAGGCACACACTTCTTACAGCTGAAGAGTGGCTGTCATCACAGTAAGACACGTGTCCATCACCTGGTGGTCACTGCTCTGCAGAGGTCACCAAGGATCTGCTGGAGAACTGTGAGGGAGAGGGAGTCTTCCCAAGGATATTTGCAGATTCTAAATCACATAAGATACTCATAGGCAAAATATGCAGGGGATTCATGCAAACCAATAAGAAAAAGTTAGCACACTAGTGTGAGGGAGATTCCTGAAGTGCTGGGTCTCAGGGATGAATTTCTCATTCATCCCCCCAACCTGGTGCCCCAGGGGAGAGTAGAGAGGTAAAAGTGTGTAGTTGGTGAAGCATGGAGCTTGGCACATGAGTTGGAGCATGGCATACAAGTTAGAAACAAAAAAGTAGGTTTAAAAATGGAAATGTGGCTAGATTTCTAAAAAAGTATATACTGAGTGAAGAAGGAAATGTCATGAACACACTGTCTACCCCACTATGGTGATGTTTATTTTGCCAGAACATATGCAAAGCACCATGCCCATAGTAAAATAGTTGTTATTATGTTAAAGTGCTTGCCTACAAGTGATGAACATGGAAAATGATTTCTTGGTTGAGCCATTTGAAATCACCAATATTTGATGTTTTGACCCACAAAACTGAAATTTCATATGTTCAACATAATTAGTAAATAAGAAATCTTACTTGGAGTAATAATATTAATGTTCCCTGCAAGAAATGAAATTAAGTTAGCCTGTATACCTGTGTTCAAAAAAACACAAATGCAGACTTTCTTTTTAATATGCATTTCCTGGACTTGATCTCTCTACATGATTTCATCCTTCTGCTAAATATTGTAGCATGATCCAAAGAGCAGAAGAGCTTGCTTGCTGTCCTAGAAAGACACCCCTGTGCAAATTCTGGCTGGATAGCGACTGAGCTGTTTCTCCTGTGGATTCAAAACTACCATGTAAAGTATCAGCTCCTGAATAGGAGTAACAGAGTAACCTGTATGGTGCGGGGTAGGTGTATTAATTGTCTTGTTCAGGGAGAGAGCTTTGTTCCAGGTGCTCACAGATGTGGGCGGAATTCAAGGAAGAACTACTAAAGGATGGCGTTTTCGTGTTGGGTGGATCTGGTCTCCTCACTTCCTGTGGGCTGTAGCAAGGGAAAAGACTTCATGTCAACATCTGTAAAGGTCCTGTGTTTTGGGAAGCAGTGACCATAGGCAGCAAGGATAGTTTTCTGGGATGGAGCAGGGGGTGGCCTGATCTTTATATGCACCGAATTTTATGAATGCAACTCTGGCCAGTTTCTTCCCACCAGAGGCTTAGTTTCCATCTTTATGAAAAGTGTGGGTTGGATCAATCGCAGTCCACAAGATGCTGAAGCTGCGGCTGGGGTGAAGGAGGCTGCTTGTCAGTCGGTGTAGTAGATACAAGGAGGACTTGAGAACAGTGATCAGCAGCTGGCCAGCCTCTGCTCTACTCCCTGGTCCAGCTCCCTTGACACTGGCCCAGGGTCCCATCTGTCTATTACTGGAACAGACTTCAGCCCCTGGCTTCTGTTTCTTCACTTGTGAAATAGAGTTTTTAAGAAACAGTGTTTGTCTCAGGTACTGGGTCTGGCGTTCTGTGAACCGACATAATGATAATTATTTTATAGTTGAAAGCATTTTTTTTTTTTGTGAGAGAACGTGTAATGTTTCCAATAGTTACTGGTGAATTGAAAAGTATGTTGTTTAATGATCTATTTTCCATCTGCATTTCATCTATAATAAATTGTCTCTTTATATTCCTTCCACATTTTTCCTCTTTGGTTTATATTTTTTCCTATTCTAAAGAATATCATGGCATTAACCTTTGTTTTTCCTAGTACCTGTGTGGTTATAATTATTGCTATTAAGAGGCACAGTCTAGCTCCTGCTCTTTGACTGGGCTGGCTTCATGGTGGCTTTGATCTATAGAAAGGGGTAAAACTGGCATTAAAACATTTTTGATCCTTGGTAGCAAGGGATCTTATCCTTTTTGTCCCCTTTGGATTGTCTCTGCCCTAGAGAAAAACACTAGCTTTGCCTCCTTGAGGCTGAGAAGCCATATGAGAAAGAGGCCTGGCCAGCACCAGTCTCTATACTGGACTACCCAGTGACAATAATCCAGTTGACCCCAGGAGACTAGTCACAAGAGCCACTAAGCTGAGCACAACACACATATCTGACTCCAGATACAGCAAATACATCGGCTGTTACAGCCACTCCATCTTTTGGTGTTTGTCATAGAGCTTTAGATAACACCACACACACACACACACACAAAACACACACACACACACACACACACTCTCCTCCTGTGTTTGTACATATGCATTTCTCATTACCACAGATTGGAGGGGAGATCACTGAGGTTTAGAGGGTACATTTTACCCTCCACTTCATGTGTCTCCTTGTTTGAGTTTTTCCGATAAGCAGTAGTAGTTTTTCTTCATAAAGTGGTCTTAGCAGGGAGAGGGTGGAGTGAGGGCTGTCAGCTGGAGCGACCTCTCCAGGCTGCAGCTCGCTTCACTGCTGCATTCTCCTGGGCTTTTCATGGTTTATTTTACACAAATTTCCTCTGTCTACTACCTGTGTCCCTGTCACTACTTCCTGTTGTCAGACAGAAGATCCCGTCCCTGAGCTCTCCATCAACAACGACTGACGCCTTTGCTCTCTTCCCCTGTTGGCTTTCTACACACTTATTTGCTTTTCTTTCAAGTATAGCACTCACTGCACCCATGGCGTTTTATATGTTTATTTATTTTTCTTATTCATCCCTCATCTTCCCATATTTCTTTGCCCTTCTGCTCTGACTCCTGAGAGCAGATCCCCCTTCTTTTTTCTCATTGTGTCGGACTCTGAGTAGGTGCTCCACAAACCTATTCAATGCCTTTCCTGGATGTATTCATCCACTCTATTATTAATAATCTCAAGATGTCCACTGAGATTCTGTCCTGAGCAGAAGACCATCCTTAGTCTAAGACGCTTGCCCAGGAGGTACAGGCTACTGCCCAACCCACATAACCACTAGAGCTGCGTGAGTGCTCCTTGAGCACCTCCCACCCTGTCACTCTTCCCAAGTGGGGCTCATGTGACTGCTTCCTCAGCTGAGTCTCCCTGCTTGGTTCACGGTGGCCTCAGTGGCACCTGATCCCCAAATGCTTGTGCAGACCATGCTGCCACCCACCTGTCCCCCATCTCAGCTGTGGCCCTTTTCCCCTTAATGCACTCCCTCTCTGCTGCAAGGTCTCCTGTATCCAAAGCTTCTGGTGCCCCTCTGCACTGATCTAGGTCTCATGGGAACACATCACCTACCCCCCACCCCACTGGGGCAGCAGTGCCCAGGTATGTTCTTGCTCACCATCTCAGCAAACGTAAGATGTGTATTGTCTCACAACCTCTGTAGGGGGACTTTCAACTTTGGAACAACCGCCAAAAATACTTCCTTGTTTTCTTCTCCAGTGACCCTTCCTCTCAAAGCTCAAGGAATCTTCATTTCTCTTTTGACAGACCAATTGTCTTTTGACGGGCCGAGTGTCCCTCTGAACCACTTGTGTCACAGATGTGATGTTCTGGGTCTACCCACATCACTTTGTTTCCTCTAAAGTGTTCCGTTTTCTTAATCATTTTTATGCTATCAGTTCCAAAATTTGACTTGAAAATTTTGAAAGTCAAGAACTGATATTTGGTACTCTGTGTTTCTGTGGGAACCTTCTTGACTTCAACAGTGGACAGCAGGGCCTAAATTGAATATAGGTGGAGGAAAAATTCTAGGCATGACAGACAGTGATTAATTTATAAAAATATTCCACTCCATGGACAATTTATTATACCTGATAAAAGGGATCATAGTGTCAAAACTGTTTTCAACCTAGATATTTCCATTTAACATGTTTTTGAACATTTCCTTATAAGCATTTGAGTCTGTGTAGTCTATATAATTCAGCATGCTTTTTAGCAAGCCTCAATGCCTTAACCAGTCTAATATTGATGTACATTTAGGTTCCCCCAGTATTTGCAAATGCAAACACAGCTTCAATGAAGATCATTGCACATGTATTTTTGCGCTTTTGTAGTAGGTCCTTAAGGTACTGGCCAGGACAGAAGGTGAACGCAGATGTGTTGCCAGAGTGCCTTAGGGTTTCCCTCCATGGGCAGAGTTTTTTTTTTTTTTTTTTCTCTCTTTAAGAAATTTGGTGGGAAGGATTACAGGAGAAGAGTTTGGAAAGGAGACCTGAGGTCGGCCAGGGAGTTGTGAACTCCAGGTATGGTCACCTACACTGCTGGCAGTTCTGCCTAGGGGCTCGCCCCGCAGATCTCTCAAGCCACCTCCACACCTGATGGGTGGTGGTCAGCCTTGGCCAATGGGGGCATCAGCAGGAGTTTGCCAGGGGAAAGGAGAATGAGTGGCGTGTTTCCTCCCACTTCTTCGAGCACCACAGGATGGTCTAAAAGCTCCACACCCATCTAGAGCATTAGCTGTGCTTGTACTCTCTGAGGCTCCAGCACCGCCATGTGCTCCCCTTGGCCCGTCCTGCTCAGCAGGAGTAGCAGCTTGGCCCTGATGCCAGTTTCTGGGATCCTCAACAATGTGTCTTACTTTCCTTAACCTGTACATTCCCTTCACATCTCAAAATAGTCTCCCCATTCAATTCTGTTCCATAAATCAATTTGCACAGAATCCTGCTCATGCTGCGACTGCTCCTGACTTAGCAGGTAAAGGCATGGGGACTCTTGGCTGCCAGCAGCAGGCCGGCTTGAGGAATGCCTCAGCGTGTCACCTCTCCTTGACACCAGCTGCCTGACAGCCACTGGCAGAATGGATGGTCCCGGCCCAGCCACGCAATGGGCCGCCTGGCCTTGAAGCATCTGAAGGATGTTGGGGCTGGAGGACCATCCAGTGAATTTCCAGGCAGTTCATGAATTAGGTGCTGGTCTTTTAATATAAGGACTTTTTATTCATTTCATACTTTACTACAGTTACTTGAAGGCATTTCCATGAACATTCAAGGTGCAATATTGTTAAAAAGTTGTTAAGGGAGTTTAATTCATTGAGATTTATGTAAGTCACAACAAAACCTGACATCTCATATCCTCTTGAATTATATTACCTCCAATGCTACACATTTTTCATTTGGTTGAGCAGCAGTGAACTGACAACCCTTGAGCTCCAGTTGTTAAAGCAAAAATTGTTGGAAAATGGACCCTTTGACTATATTGGCTTAATTTAGCAAACCCATAGTACTTGGTAGAAGAAAATACGATTAGGTATTAATAGTTAGACATTTCAGGGATTGTGTCATGAGGCCCTGGTCGGTGTTCTAGAAAGATTAGGTAGACCAAAATGGAAATATTAAACTTTAAAAAATAAATTAACCTTGTTTTTGATAGTGATTCACACTTTTGTACTGATTTCCCTATATGTTACTTAAAATAGGGTTAAAAGTAAGTTTAAATTACCAAGAAAGTTAAGCCACCAGTATACAGACATTGGGACTCTGCCTCGTTAGGAATTTTCTGCTGTTAATTTGTTATACTAATTTCTTATTGTTACTATAATAAATTGCCAAAAACCTAGTGAATTAAAACAACAAAAAACATTGCCAGCGATTAAAAAAACTACAAGCCTGGAGGGCAGAAATCCAAAGCAAGGCTCTAGGGAGCTGAGGTCAGGGTGTCCAGAGAATCACATTCCTTCTAGAATGTCTAGGGCACATTTGTTCTTTTTCCAGTTTCTAGACGTTTCCAGTATTCCTGGCTGTGGGACCCCTTTCTCCACCTTTAGATGCAGCAGTGCAGTGTCTTGGGACAGTGTCCTTCCACTCATGTGGACCCCTGTGAGTACATGGAGTCTGCCCAGAGAGTCCAGGAGAACATGCCCATCTCAGGATCCTTAACTTAGTCAAACAAAAATGCCCTTCTGCTATGGAAGACAGTGTATTTACAGGTGCTGATGATGGGAACAGAGAAGCCTGGGTGTGTATTATTCTGTTTATCACATTAGTGTGTGTGATATAAAACAGTCTGTATTGCAACAGTAGAGCCAAATGGAGGAGCGAATGCATTGGTTTGTGAGTTGAGAGCCCCAGGGGTGAATAGGAAGTGTACCTGTGTATCTGTGTATTAGAAATAGCTCAATGTATCCTTCCATTGCTTTTTAATATTGCATTTGACACACTTTTTTTAAGTTCCCACCCTGTGAGGGTAGACCTGATTCCGTGGCTCAGGTGCTCATAGGCTGCAGGGAAAAGCTGCAACTTTGTTTTGTGACACAGATGTGCCCATGGAGTGCCTTTGTGGGGGCACCACCCACAGCAGAAGGGACCTAAGTTATGCAGTTGTGTCCTCCTTTGAGTCCTGATGGTCTTGTCCCTTGTGGCTTCTGCCACGTTCTCCAGTGTGCCTGTGAGCTCCACCGAGATAGGCTGTGCCCTCTGCAGGACAGTGCCTGGTGTGGGGTGGGTACAGTGGGCTCCTTGTCAGGGCGCTCATCTCATGGGGCATATTAGATGCCGCAGGGGTCCTGCAGGGGCTGGCACAGGTGAAGGAGGCAGGAAGAGACAGGGGACCTGCACTCCTCCTCAGGGAATTTTGTAAAGCTGAGATCTGGCTCCAGCGCAGCTGCATCTTCCTGTTCACACAGAACCTGAAAACCTTGTACATTGTGTGAAGTCCAGATTTTAATGTTGGCAGCTTACTTGAATTGTTTTAAATTTTAGATAAAGATAGAAAAAGAAGTCGCAGGGCACTCCCTCCCTGTGTGCAACCTTTCAGTTAAAGGCCTGGGGTGCAGGGGTGGGGCTGGGAGAGCTGCTGCTGACATGTGGACCAGGAGACCAGGCGGCAGGCAGCCCTGCACCCTGTGGGTGTTTGTCTGCCCTCTCTCCTGGGCTGAAGCCACCCTGGCATCTGATGGCATCTCTTCTCCCTGGCTCCTGAGATGTGTGTCCCATCATCTCGGCTTTTCAGGTTCCCTCTTTGTAACCCATATGTAAATCAATTTATGAAAACCCAGAGCCAGAATTCCAAGAGCCTTACTAGTACCTGTTGCTCCCTTCGGCCCAAATCAAGTGTCATACACAAATTATTCGACTGGTGAATTTGCTGAATTCCATACAGGACAAGAAAAGGTGGATGGTGGAGATAGCCGCCCCCCCCCCCCAACTGGTTGATTTAAAAGAGGAGTCACCTCTGTCACAAAATGCATCTCTGAATTCTGTAGCTCCTTGTCCCCTGCCCAGACTAGAAGCTCCAGTGGCTTAGAGCCTGGTGCAGAGCTTGGATGATAACAAGCATGTTGCAAATACTGTTGGACTACTGCAGAACACACCCCATGTGCTTCAGCCAAGAGTTTTAGGAAACATTTTGACAATTTTGAGAGAGGGAGTGGGGAAACATAAGAGTTACTGTGTATCTTTCTTCACAGCCTCTGCAAAATGGTGCCTGGCCATTTTAGGTACATAGAAATGATCTCAAAGTGAAGACTTTTTTCTTTTTATGGATTGGATCCTTTATCCATTGGAATGTTGCTTTCATGCCCATCTTGATTTCAGACAAAAAGACGGACATTGGCTGACAGAAAAATTGTCAGAAAGCTGAAGATCTAATTTTGAATTCAAGTGGGTGATCCTGGAATGCCCCCTGCCATGGAGGGAACTGTTTTCCCATCCATGTGGGGATGGGGAACTGGCCCTGTTCCCTGCTTGCTGGACTGGGATGGCGACGGCTTTCTGGAGTGTTGGGAACATGTCCTTCAGAAGGGTCCGTCAGGTGGGCTGCGAAGCACCTCCCCATGGTTTAGAGCCCAGAGCCCCACCCGGGTCATGGCATCGGGACCTTCCAGACTCTCCCATTCCCGTCCCCCTTACTCATCTTGTCCCCTGATGCACTAGGCCCTACAGAGCCCTGGAAGTGGCCATCCCTTCAGAATGCCATGACCCCAGCTGGATGGCAGTGCTCAGGTCCTGTCCTCTCCCTGCTTTAGAACCCTTGAGTTTGCACTCCGCACACTGCAGTGCCCCAGGCTGATGCTGGGCTTGGCTGTGGGACAGGCTTGGGCAGCAGCATGTGGGCAGCGCCCAGCTTACAGGGAGCATCGGCTGGCTCCTACCAAGCCTTGCCACTCCCCATGAAGAGAATTCACACCCAGCAGTGTCCTGTCCTTGAAAGTGACCATGTTGGGATGACCCGGGGCAGAGTTGTCCTGTGCAGTGTCACTGCAGCCTGGTGCCCCGCAATGCTGCCTGTTGGCTGGTGGCTTCCTCCTTTCCATCCTCAAGCCACTGGTGACTCAAGACTGCTGCCACCTGCACTGCTCCCAACCAGCCCAACCTCCCCTTCCCAGGCAGCTCACCAAGAGGAGGTGCATTTGCACTTCAGGTTTGGGCTTAGGTGTCAGTTCTTTCAAGGGATGTGGGGGGAGGGGCAGTCCTTAAGTTTCAACCTGATGGTGACCTTTCTTGGTGTTTGCTCTGTTGGGGGCTTGACTGTGTCACTCTCAGCCCTTCCTGCAGCCTGGCCTCAGAGGTCTGTGCTTGGTGTCTTTCCCCTGCTTCGTTCCTCCCTATGGAGGCAGCCCGCCTAGTAGTAAAATTATGGCACTGGAACCCAGGTAGAACCCCAGCTTTGCCATGTGCTCGCCATGAGACCACTGTCCTGCAGTGTTCTGCGAGCATCTGGCCTCTGATTCTTCACCGGGACAGTGAGGATAGTAATAGGAGGAGCTCCCTTGATCTTTATGCAGAGCACAGAACAGAGGTGTTTGGTGTGCTCAGAGCTCGGGGAGGACTGGGCAGCTCATGTCATCCCAAGTGTCTCTCACAGTGTCTGCACTTGGGAACCATCATCAGCTTCTGTTGGAAGACGGATGCCTGCCACCCTCCCATGGAGACAGGTTAGGGGTCATTGTCCATGGTCTTCAGATAGAATTGTGATGGTCGGCAGACGCTTGGCCCCCTGAGGTTCCCAGGTCCTTGCTACCATCCTCAGCCATGTTTTCCTCCCTGTATTTTCTAATGGAAAACATCCTTACTTTCTGTCACTGGGACCAGATACTTGAGGTAATCAACTCAGGAGGAAAGTCTCTTCAGACTCATGGTTTCAGAGGTTTCAGTCAAGGCTGGTTGACGCCATGCTTTTGAACACTGTGGCAGGGGTGCCTGCAAAACTACCTACCTTGCAGTGGCCGGGAGTCATGGAGGAAGAGAGGAAGGTCAAGGGCGTGGCCCTGGAGGCCTCCCTTCCTTCCCCAGGGCCTCCTCCTAAGCTTCCACCACCTCCCCTAGCACTGCGGGATGGAGACTAAGCCTTGGGCACCTGGGCTTTTTGGGGGGTCGGTGGAGATCCCAACTGGCACAGCATCCTGCTGAACAAGCTGCGGGGTCTCTCTCGGGCAGGCGGTGGGCACATATCCTGCTGCTCAGGTGGACAACAGGAGACAGCTTGCAGGAGAGGCAGCTCCTCCTGAAGAGCAGGGCTGGGCTGTGCATGCCTGGGGCGGCCTGGATGAGTGTCTCCCATTACACAAGGCTCTGGAGACGAAGGGTGAAGAAGCTAAACCAGAGGGACAGCCACTGGCATGGCAGGACTCCCAGTGGGGAGCTCACCTGTGCCCAGCGCCCTCGCTCTCCACCTGCCTCTGCACTGGGCTCCCTCACCTTCCTCCCAGTAGCTCTGCAGACCCACTGGTGGTCAGCATCCCTCCCTGCATGACTGTGCAGCACTCGTGTCAGACACGGTGCTGAGTAACACGGCAGCCGTTTATACCCCTCTCCATGGAGTCAGTTCCACTCTGTGTCCTGTGAAGTCATTGCTTTATCAAACTTTCCTCTAACTAGGGTGGCCACTGGACTCAGTGCAGGCTGGTGAGAGCTTATTTAAGATTTCTGGAAAAATTACTGTTTTCCTGGTAAAAGAATGAACATAACAGGAACTTTCACTCTCTTTCTGCATGGAGAAGCTGTGATGACTGGAAATGTGGCAACCATCATGTGGATGTGAGTTACTAAGCATGAAAAGAAGATGGTAGAGGTGAATTGTACAAGGAGCCCAGGTCCTTGGTTTCATTGTAAGTCACTGCACTCATCTACAAGCACTAACTGCTAGATTTTCTGCACTAGGAGATATTGTCAACTATATAAACCAGTGTTTTAAAAAGTTACATTACTTGTAGGTAAATGTCTCAGAATTCTTAGAGCACTTATTATTTGGAAATTCTCCACTTACCTATGGCGAGCACAAGAGAGGGAGACGTAGTTGGTACATCTGGCTGATCTTCCCAGTGGGCAGTGAGATGCTATGAGCAAAACAGGAAGCAGCCGAAGAGGAGCCACCATGCCACATCCACAGCTCCGTGTTCCCTTGTCCACATCATCAACCCAAACGGCTGCCTCGGGAGCTTTCAGATGAACCATTTGAACTTGTCCATGTTTTATGTTTGGAAACAGGAGAAGAGGAATCCCTTTCTGTGTCTTCCCTTTCCCAGTGTCAGAAAGACAGACGAGGAGTGCAACTGTGTGTCTGACCAGTGTCTCCAGCTTCTGAGCGGCCCCTGGACAGCCCTCCCTCACTTGTCCTGGTGCCCCCAGTTACACAGGGGGACCTTGGTGTCTAAGTCACCTAACCTGAGATTTAGTCACAACTTTCCACATCAGCAAAGTGTCAGTGAAGGACCAGGAGGTGACACTTGTCCCCCTGTAGCCCATCATTCCTTCCTTTGGCCTCATGAAGAGTTTGTGGGGCAGGTTCTGTGTCTTCTCTTTCACTGGTGAGCAAGTGGAGGTGCAGAGAGGTTCTGTGGTTGCCTGACGGTCGTGGAGTGGCAGAGGAGGAATGCCAGCCTGGCTGTGCCGGGAGAGCCACAGCCTGTGTGCCCCTTCTTCCCGCCCCAGGCTCCCCTGGGACAGTGCTGTAGTGAAGATACTCTCTTCCACAAAGGGTGAGACATCTCACAAGGCTGCTGGAGTTAGAGTCATGGGAGTCGCTGCCTGAATCATGCAGGTCCCACATTAATAACTTCCATCTGTCAAGCCTCTTCCAATCACAAGTGACAGAAAATCCACTCACAGTGTCTTGAGAGGGAAAGGAATTTATTGACTCAAATTACTCATAAGTTCGGCAGTTGCAGGTCTTTTTGGATCCAGCAGCCCAAGTGTGTTCATCGGGTTCTGCTTTCTCTGTGAGATGTCAAGGGTGGAAAAGC
Organism: Spermophilus citellus; assembly: GCF_964194105.1. NCBI lineage: Eukaryota > Metazoa > Chordata > Mammalia > Rodentia > Sciuridae > Spermophilus > Spermophilus citellus. The sequence goes on along the minus strand of NC_138184.1, from coordinate 95,806,885 downwards.
AGAATTTGATCATAAGTCAGTGGCAGGGGTGATCCTCTATTACCTGACTTAGCAGGCTGCATGCAGGAAACAAGGGCATGGTGAAGGTCAAGGCCAAGTCTAGATTAGGGCTCAGAGAAAAAGATGAAAGTTTGGGCATCAGGGCAGCCTTTGTCAGCAGTATAATATAAAATATCAGGATATACATCTTAGCTGAGAAGGATTTGCTGATTCCTCCACTCACATGTCTTTTAGCACTGAAAAGCCAGTGTATTTGTAGGAGGGTGGACACAGCAGTCCTTGTGTAGGAAGTGTCCTGACCACAAAGCTGGGAGAATAGTCACAGAAATGCCAAGGACTGATCTAACACAAGCAAGAACATGGCACGTGGACGACTTGACAGCCCTTCTTGAGGCATTATTAATCAGAAATTACCCTGCATATGTGCAATCCATTTTATTGAAAAATATATAGATAGATAGATAGATAGACTGTCAACTTGCCAGTGTAATTAGAAGCATCCTTCCAGCAAATTTTAAAGCATCCAATTTACTTGGATTGCAGTTTGCAGCTCCCTACGCTGGCTAATCAGTCTGTCAAGCATAATAGCCTTTTGGGGCGGGGAGTCTTGAATACTGTGTGAATGGGCTTATCAGCATGTCTTAGGAAGAGAATATATGACTTCCTGGTAAAGAAATGGCTGCAATTAGGGAGCAATTATGCACTATCTTGTTACTATGGTTTCAAAAAACACATCTAGCAAACTTTGAGGCAGAGGGATTTGGAAGTTAATACCAAGGATTCGGAACATTCCAGAATAGGAGATTCCTTGACTCTTGGAGTTTTGTTCTGAAATCCCGGATCCACCCTTGGAGAGCTAAGAGTACTGCTGAGGCTGGTGTGGCCAGTCCCAGGAGTGTGAGGGTGCTGCGGGGTGTGGCCTGGGCTGTGCTGGGCTGTGTCTCCACATGCTGCAGGAGCTGAGGTGAGTTTCAGAGCTGTGTCCAGTCCCCAAGCCTGTCCTGTTACACACTACCCCACCCACACACAATTACTAAGGACAGCCAGTCTGCATAGGAGCAGATGCCCAGAGCACCTGTCCTCCTGATGACCTTGAAGTCAAAGTTTTGTGTCCTAGATTTGGGAACCATCTCTCAGAATTGCACTGTGACACAAAATCCAGGACAGATAGAAAAGATGTGGCCCATGAGTGATATTTTAAAAGTCTGGCGAAAATAAAACTCTGAGAGGAGAGAATATGGGCCCTTCTAGAAACATTTACATAGGAACCACAGTCTTCAGCATCTGTGTCTTCACTGTATGTGTCTCTGGAAATCAAAGACCAGCCTGAGCTGGAGGATTTCAGAGACCCGCAGTACTTTCTGTTCCCAGGAGGAATCAGCAATGATTTTGACTCCAAAGTGAAAGGGTAAAGTTTCTAAGCTGGAAAGCTTGAATTAAAATGTAAAAGATTAGGTATTATTAAGTTCCTCTCTTACACCCAGATTCCTGAGATAGTTAACACAACGCCCTACTGGCCATTCAGCCTAGGGCCCTGTGCAGTTTGTCACAGGGCCCTGAACTAATCAGTTTGAATGTGTACCCAGTTTAGAAGTGACCAATCACCCCTGCCCAGCCTGTTCCCGCCAATGAATGGACTAATCATGTATCAGAGTTGTTGTTCAATTATCCCACGCCTCATGATGATTTGTTCTGATGTATGCAAAGCCCCCCACCCTCTCCAAAAAGTGTACTTAAGGTCTGCTTGACCTCTGCTCTGGGTTCTGGGCTGCTCTCCCTTCTTGAGTGAGCATGGAGCCCCAGTGCGCTGGAACGGATCCCTAATAAATCCCCCTTGCCATTGCATGGAGCTAGTCTCGTGTGGTCTCTTTCTCCGACGCTTCGCCGGACCCTTACAAAAGCAGAGATGGAAGTTGGCTTATCTAGTCTTGACTGACAGTGTTTCCCCATGAAAATGGTCCAGCTACTAGGGCCACGAGTCAGACTGAGACAGGGATTTGGCAATGTAGGGGAAACCCCAAGTCCCTGAAGGAGACCACATGAAGCTTGAGGCTGACACCTGATGGACATGACCCTCTGCCCAGCCACCCACCACCCACCTGAGCATTAGATTCTGATGTTGTAAGGGTCCGGTGAAGCGTCGGAGAAAGAGACCACACGAGACTAGCTTCATGCAATGGCAAGGAGGATTTATTAGGGATCCGTTCCAGCGCGCTGGGGCTCCGTGCTCACTCAAGAAGGGAGAGCAGCCCAGAGCCCAGAGCAGAGGTCAAGCAGAGCTTAAGTACACATTTTGGAGAGGGCGGTGGGCTTTGCATACATCAGAACAAATCATCATGAGGCGCGGGAAAATTGAACAACAATTCTGATACATGATTAGTCCATTCATTGGCGGGAACAGTTTGGGCAGGGGTGATTGGTCACTTCTAAACAGGGTACACATTTAAACTGATTGGTTCTGGGGCCTATATGCTTACGTGCCATGCTACCTGGAGCCCTTAGCTATTAAACAACCAGGGAATCAATGGAGATATTTACTGGGCAGTTCCCACATTGTCCTAACAACTTTACAGAGATTACAGGTTCCGGGGATAGCAGAGGAATTGTAACAATAGACTTTTTTTTTTTTTTTTTTTTTTTACCTTTTAGCCCAGGCCTTGTAATCTAGAAGCTTTACAATGCCCTAGTCTTTTACACTTTAACTCAGACTTTTGCAGCTTAGAATCAGCTTAGAAATTTTACCTTTACAATGTGAGCTGACACGTGTCCCCAATGAGGGAACTAGATATTGCATAATGTCTCCCGCACCCAAGGAGACGCCACCACTTTGGGTCGCACCTATTCCCACTAATTACACACTCTAATAAAAGGTGGACCTACGCCCTTGTGACATGGATCATGGCCTAGGAGGGCCCGATTCTGTTCTGAGAGTGCATCTCTCACTTCTGATACAACTCTTCCTCTTTGCCACAACCTGATGCATCCTTAAAGGCTTTTCTGTGGTGTGTTGAAAGTCTGGAAGGTTGGCGCAGAGGTCTCTTCCCAGGAGAGAATTCCTGGAGACCCTCACAGTGACCAGGTCACTCAGCCACCTCTGCTATGGGAGGAGACCTTGCCATGGCTGTGGGGTGGGCACCTCTGATGGCAGGTCTCCAGCCCTGTCAACCTGGGTGCCCCTCTCCTCCTTGGGGAGCAGTGTTGATGTGGTCAGGTTCAGAGGGGGTGTGTGGCATCAGCAAGTGATGGCCTGACTCTCCCTCCTGGCTCCACCACTTAACTCATCATAAGACCTTGAGCAAGTTGGATGACTCTTCCAAGCCCAGTCCGACACCAGCCTTGGTCAATACTAATACTTCTTTCATAGACTTACAGTGACATTAAAATAGAAAATTCACAAGGAACAGCGTCAGGTCCACTCAGGAGTGCCACTCTAAGAACTAATCTTGACAGGAGCAATGGACAGCTCCTAGTTTTGCATCTAAATAAGCTGTGGAGATTAATTTTTATATCATTTATGTAGATCTTCAAGTAAAGCTTTCAAAAAGCTGAAAAAACTATTTAAAAATATATCAAATGAACAAGCACCAAAGATTTTAATGTATCTATTATTCTTCTAACAAGTGACATTCTTTCAGAAACTTGTAAGAATCTGAATATACACAAGCCACATTCATATAAGACTGTGAGTTACATATAAAAACTGATCAATATCCAGTAGGGACACGTTTTTTTTTTTTTTTGGAAGGGGGTATCTGTTCTATGAAATTACATGCATTTGTACCAGGAAAAATGTAGTTTTATTGCCTGGGCATTCATTAATCAATGTCAGTGGGATGACTTCCTAGTTGACTTCCCATGTGGCAGTTGGCAGGGGACTTAGCCCTTCATGGCTCTCAGCAGGAGGGCTCAGTTTCTGGCTACATGTGTTCCCCGTAGGACTAGATGCATATCTTCCTGAACGACAGCTGGATTCTCAGGGAAAGTGATGAGAGAGAGGGAAGGAGAAGGGGAAGGGAGGGGGAGGGAAAGATGTGTCACTCAGCATCTTTTGTTTTAATGACTTAGCCTAAAATGTCACAAGTTATCACTTCTGTTTGTACGTAGTGTATCACTAACTCCAATGCACACTCAGAAGAGGGTAAGTAACAGAGAGTGTGTTCTACAGGGGAGTTTAAGGAAGACTTGGCAGACATATTCTGAATGCACCAACATAGCAACCAACCTCAGTATCAAGGTGGTTTGAAACCACAGGGTTTACTCCTTACCCACGCTGTGGGGTTGTGTGTATCCCAGGGTTAGTAGAGAGGTTTTACTTCCTCTGATCACTCACGTGCACAGTATGGATGAAAACCACTTTGCTGACAGCCACTGATCACTGTGGAGTAAGGAAAAGGAGTTCCGAAGAGGGTGCGCCATCCCTTATGGACTCCATGTGTGCAGCATCTTAACACAAGAAGGGCAGGAACCATCTGGCCATCTTTCTCTGTGGACCAGAAAAGGCATTGCATCAAACCCACCTCCTTCAGTATGAAGAAGCTAGCAGGCTAGGATTGGAACCTGGAGCAGAGTAGCTCCAGACCCAGCAGTCACCGTCCCAGCTGATGGCAAAAATTGAGGTATTTTCTCCCAGCCTCGGAGCCAGGACATAGACTCTGCTCTTACAGCTTCTCTTCAACATTTCATGAGAGCTCCCTGTCAGAGAAGGAGGCCAGAAGGAGAAGTAGAGAGGCCCAGCTTATAGACAAGTAAAACCTGTTGTATTTAAACACAGCAGGATTTTATACATAGGACACCTAAAAGAAGTCATTCAGAACTACTCTGCCTAATAAATTATGTTGGCAGGCCAGAAATAGATTGTAACTCTATACACTAATGATGAACAATCCAAAAAAGTGACTTAAACAAGTTCCATTGATCATAGCACCAAAATAATATAATGATCAGAAATTAATTTTGAAAAGGACATGTGACACTTGTGTACTCCAAACCAGAAAACACTGTTGAAAGAAACTGAAGATTTAAATAAACAGGAAAAGCCGTGCTTGTGGAGGAAAAATTAATTGTTGAGATGGCATTACTCCTTGGATTGATCTAGAGATTCAATTCAAATCTCAATGTCATCAATGTCAAAATACCCAACGTCTTTTTGTTATAACTTGACAAGCTTATCCTAAAATTCATATGGTAACACATAGAATTCAGTATATCCAAAACAACTTTGAAAATATCAAATTTGGAGGACTCATACTTTCCAAGTTGAATGTTATGCAGCTTCAATAATCAAGACAGTCTGATGTTGGCGTAGAATCAGACATATAGATCCATGAATAGAATCAAGAGTATTGAAACACACCCTTGCATTTACATTCAATAGATGTTCAACAAGGGCGCCAGACAGGGTAATTGGGAGAAAATAGTCTGTTCAATCAAAGGTGCCATGGTGTGTTCCCATGCGAGGTAATGAAGCTGGGCCTTCCTCACACCACACATAAACTGAATCTTAACTGGACACAGACCTAGACCAATGAGCTGAAACTATAAGACCTTTAGAAGAAAGCATAGGGTTAATTTTGTGAACTTTGCATTAAGCAAAATTTTGTTGGATATAACACCAAAACCACAAGTGGCCAAAGATAACCTGAACTGCATCAAGACAGAAACTACCTGTGCCCCAGAGTACCCTGCAGACAGCGAGGAGACAGCCTAGGGGATGGAAGAAAACGCTTCCGGATCAGCTGTCTGATGTGGGGCTTTTCATGTGAAGAACACGACCCAGTAATTAGGACAAGTCATCCGATGCTTTAGAACTCGTGGTGGATTTGGATAGACATTACTCCAAAGAAGATATGTCCATCATCAATGAGCATCTGGAAGTACCCCCAACAGGCCTGTCATTAGGGAGACGCAGAGGAGCGCCACTTCATGCCCACAGAGATGGCCGTGCTCCAGAGGACAGAGCGTGTTGGTGAGGAGCGGACTGGGTGGGCTCCTCATGGCTTGCTCTTGGGAACATAAACTCCTTCAGCCATGTTGAAACGCGGTTTGAAATTTCCACAACGCTAAATGTGGACGTACCATAGAGTCGGCAGATCCACTCCCACCTAGGCCTAGAGAAACAAGAATCCTGCCACACAAGCCCACTGTAATGCCCAGAGCAGCATCACTCACTCCATCCAGAACGTGCAGATGTCCGTAGGCCAGCTGGTGAATCTCTATGTGACCAAATGTTATTCAGCAAGAAAAGGAAGTGAATTCTGGTAGAAGTTACAGGGCAGATCACCAGACTGTGAAAGAGGCTAGTCAGGAGGGGTCATGTGTGCTGTGATCCACCCCATCGAAGGGCCCATATCAAGCCTGCAGAGACCTGGAGCAGATTTGTGGCTGGCACCAGATGGGGAGAGGGAATGCTGGTGGATGGGGATGGACAACTGATGGACTCTGGGTTCATTCTGAGGGTGATGTTGATATTCTGAACTGAGGATTCAAGAGCACAGCACAGCTGTAAATCACCGAAGCCATTGATGAGTGCAAGTCAGACGGATGATCGTAGCTCAGTACCCATGCTGAGGAAGAGAAGCAGACAGACACGGAAGCAATCTCATCTGGAAGCCACCTCAAGACCCTTCAGCTGTGCTGGGTTACCTGGCTCCAGGCCAGGAAGTGGTGGAGGTGTTTGAGGAGAACAGCAATCTGAGGGATATTTCCCTTTGGTTTGTTTATTAATTATCCATTCCTGCTTGCATGTAAACTCCCAGAGAGCAGAGTTCAAGTTCATCCTTGGTGCTCAGAACAGAGCCTGACCATAACCAGTGTTCAGTAAAGCTTTTTATCCAATACATTAATAAATGTTTCAGATAACAAAAAGATCAGTTGCAGAGTGTGATTGTGTGATTGTGTGAGGTGTGAACACAATAAGAGTGTAATGGAGAGACATTTGAGCATCATCATTTTTTCACAGACAGGCTGACCTGGGTATGCTGGGAAGTCCTAACTTTGAATACGTACTTTTTTTTTTTTCCTTATAAGAGGCTCACAGTTTTCAGACTATTGACCTGATCCCAGGTTCAAAGATTTTGGTTTCAGTCATCCTAGACCAAAGAGTGAAATCAAAATATCACCGCCTTGGGACTAAATGGAGTTTTCAAAGAAATTGGCATTGAGTGCCCTGACCTCGCAGGTCCAGTGCCACTGCAGAAATTGGCTCTTTGGACGTCAGGTTTTTGAGGTCACACCCCCAACAGGCTTCGTGCTCTGTTCCACAGCTTACTCTCGCCCCTGCTAAGGGCCAGGGGAGAAGCCCTTCTCACAATGGAAAAGGTCAGTCTCATTAAACCGCCATCTGAATGGCTTGGAGCCCCTCATTAGTACAGACCTGGGACACAGGCGGGGGCTCCACCACCAGAACAGAAGTGAGATCCACCCCATCGAAGGGACCATATCAAGCCTGGTGAAAGGGAATTCCCAGAACTTCCATTTTTGGGATTCCGTGTTCATTCCTTGAGGGGGCTACAGGAGGGTCAATCCTGAAAACAGGATCTGTTACTGATCCTTTTGTTCATTTCCTCAAGGAATGAACACGGAAACTGTGTCCACACGTGCTCCTGCCTGGACCTCCTGGGGACCCAGAGTAGCTCAGCTTCTGTGTCTCATGGGCCCCTCCCTTTCTAGGCCCCCTCACTGGGGACATAAACAGATCCTACAGGATGAAGGGAGACATCTAGTGATCTTGCACCTTGGCTTTCCATCTCCTCATGCCTGGGTCTTGCTCATAGATTCTTTATCAAATCAAGTTCCTCTTAATCAACCATGGCTAGCACACATGTGTGACAGCAGGAGGAAATAGTGGATTTGGGAAAGCTCTGTGCACATGATCCCATCTAACTATGGTTGACTTAAGGCCTTACTATTTTAGGATAATTAGCCCATTAAAAAAAAAAAAAAGACTTCAGGATACGTATAGCCACTATGGAGGTGCAAGCAGTTGATGAGATTAAATCAAAAGTTTTAATTCATTGGCACAAGGGGAGTTCATGCTTCCAGGAGAGAAATTCCTCATTTGGGGAGATTTATCCACTTTGGTGTTTTGAGAGCCCACAGATCTCTTCCCATACACTTCCTTCCACATTGAAGGAAGCTGAAAAATCACAAGATGTCTGATGTGATTTCTGACCAAGGGTGACAGGGGTATGGCTGTGCGGCTCATCTTAACTTCTATGCTGAATGTGCCAGGGTCTTCATGGTGGATGCCTAGTTCAGGCTTGTTGGAATTCCCCACAGAGCTGGGTGTGTCCTGTGGGTGCAGGGAATGCACTTCCGACTGCAGGGAGTGTTCCACAGACTGGCAATGGGGCTTTCACGCTGCTCCTGTCATTTGGCTTTATTTTGCTCCACATTTCTTTGTTCTGGTGGGTGGTGGTATCCGAGGTGCCATGAGCTCTGGGGTGGCTGGATCCATGGTGGACAATTTGGTATACGTGCCTCCGCAGAGCTGGTAGTCTCTGTCACTGGTGATAGCCTTTGGCACAGGTCATCCTCATGCTTTATACACGGCCCTTGGTCACAAACTGCCTTTACCCATCAGGGACCACTGCCCATCTCCCTGGTGCAAGTCTAGACCGGAGTCTTTTCTCCTTCTCTACTGCTAAGACTCTTCTCGTTTAACCAACCACTTCTTTTTTATCAACAAATATGTTTCAGGTACTGATTGGTGCTGTGCAGGTTGGGGTGTAGCCATGCCATACGTCCAGCTCCCGCCTCAGGAAGCTGAGGAGGCCTCCACAGACTCCTCGGTTCTCATGTTGCCCTGGACCTCTCGGAATAATGTGGTATGGGACCCAAGGACAGGTCCTGGACCCCTGTTCCGTATGACAGAGCTGACTGCTCCAGGAGAGGATCCCTGCCCCACACTGAAACCCGCCAACCACAGAGGCTCCATCTCAGCCTGGGTTCTTAAGATCCTCCTGAGGCGTGGTCTGCCACTCTGGCTTCTCCTGGAGAGAGGAACTTGGCAAGATAGGGCCCCCGCACTGTCTGCCATGCTGTGAAGAATGAGAAGAGAGAGCTGTGGACAAGTGCCCACAGGTAGAGGGGGTGAGAGGACCAGCAGGGGCCTGGGCTAGGCCAGGAGAATTGGAGGCGGGATGCGAGGTCCCGGCTGACTGCAGAGTCTGGGGATGCAGAGTCCGGGCCGCCTGCAGAGTCTTGGGGTGATGGGTCTGGGCCACCTGCAGAGTCTGGGGGTGCGGGGTCCAGGCTGACTGCAAAGTTTGGGGATGTGGGGTCCGGGCTGACTGCAGTACAGTCTGGGGGTGCGGGGTCTGGGCTGACTGCAGGAGTCTGAAATTCAGGCAGGAAATTCAGGGGTGGTCACTGCTGCTGAAGAGGACACTCCAGAGGTAGAGTGAGTTTCCAAGATGGGAGCTGGACTTTTGAGCTGCATGCAAGCAAAGAGGTGTTATATGCATGTGACTGTGCTTCAAGGGTCATAGTAAGCCCTTCATTCACTCACGGTGCATTTGCTGAATGGTACATACTGTGTGCTAGCGGATTCCAGGTGCTAGAGAGGTAGTACTTAACACAACTGATGTGTCCCTGTCCCTGTGGAAATTTCCAGTTAGTAGGGGAAAACAGATGATAGAAACATAAAAATGTTTTTTATTTAATTACAAATAAAGTAAAATGGATAATACAACAGATGATATCAAGTGCAAATGGGAAGCTTAAAGCAGGGGAGGGAGAGAGAGATCATAATGGGAGGGGTTCTGAGTAAGGCCCTGGAGATGACAACTGGGAGACATGGTGAAGGAAGGCTGGACATCAGGCATGGCTGCTATGGATGTCATGAATAAATGTGTTCTAGATAGATGGCAAGCAAGTGCCAGAGTCCTCGGGTAGTAGGGTGGATGAGTCACAGTCAGTTCGCTGTAGCTGGCACAGAGTGAATTGGAAGAGAGACAGATTAGGGTGGGCAGGTAAGGGGCATGACAGGCAAGGCCAGGCAGTGTAAGGTTGTTTGCAAGGACTCTGGATTTAACACGAATGAAGAGCAAACATGTCACAGGTGTGGAACAGAAAGAGGTGGTGACATGTTCGGCTAATGCAGTGGAGGTTTGGTGGCGAGGAAGTGACAGGCTGTGTATTACTTCCAGGTAAGACTGACAGGTGTCTTGGTGGGTGCATCTGGGCTGTAAGGGAAATGAAAGACAGGAATAATCAAGATTTCTGCCTTTCAAATGGAAGGATGGAGCTGCCCTTTTCTGTGATGAGGGAGGGTGTGGTGGGCATTGATGGTAGGCTGAGGCATGGGAGCTTACCTGTGAAGGGATCACTGTAGAGAGGTATATGTGCAGTCCAAGCAGAGATGATGCCTAAGTCATTGGTGTTAGGAGAAACCTCATGCAAGAGATATAAACCCTACAATCCCTATGCATGTAAACTATGTATCATTGTCCCAAATCAATGAATCTACACATGCAGTTCTCAGCAGTGTCTGGGGCCTCTTTGTGTTCATTGGCTTGGGTAGATTTGAGCCTCTGGTGGTGAGCATGATGCAGGCCCAGTCTCTTCCACCTTGGTCATGGATGAGAACCCTGCTGTGTGGCTGCTGGCCCACAGCTCCACTCCGTGAGCTGCACCTGCAGTGCTGTTCTTCAGAGGTGACAATGTTATTGCTGAGATGTCACCTGGGCAATTGACAGGAGAGTCTGATCCCAGTTGCCACTTCTCTACTGGAGACTAGTATGATCTACAGGGGCTCAGATGACAAGTGCCCTCTTGGCCACCAGTGAAATCTTTGCCAGTCAGCATTAACAGGGCATGAACATATGGCCATGGCCTCAATAGACTACTCTCTCCTGGACGAGCCAGTTTATCCTTGAAGAGGTAGAAGTGTCCCAGTGAGTCAGGCTGATGCAGCACAAAGGCAAGGTGATCTCACAGGACAATGGGGAATGTTTTGCACTTTGATAACCTGCTGGTAAAGTGACTAAAAGTCCTGTGTATGATTCTGTGTTAGGATTTCCCACTGGACATGCACATATGCTAAGCAGCAGGCCAGGGACAGAGGAATGAATGTAGGGCCAGTTAATAAGTGGACGTGTGGCACACAGGTGCTGGCCATCGTGAGACCCAGAATCATGCTGATCAGATGGTGATGCTGTTGCCTCACTTCATGGCTCTGTGACCTGATTATGCCTTGGTCACTCTGTCTAGTAGGTGTATGGGAGGATTGTGTTCGCTGGCCTCCCAAACATCAGAGAGGGTCTTGTGACTGGGTCTGGCCAGCGGGTCCCTCATAGAAGCCAGCCATGTCACTCTAGACCTAAGCACTTTGACCTTAGTGGCTGAACCTGAAGGTATCTCCTTTCCCCTCAAGCCCCAAACTGAATAACCTGGTTTGGGAATGATGTGCTTAATATGGATTATATGTGTGAAATGCTTGATGAAAGCATAGAATGTCTCTAGTAACCAGTGCAGACGCATAGTGACATCCAGGTCACAATGTCCTGACTCCACTCCCAGCCAAACCCATGAATATGCACCTCTTGTACCCCAGGGAGGGCTTACCAGGTGTGACTGCTGCCCGCTGCACCTGTTGACAGGCTCTGTCATAGCACAGCCCAAGTTCATCAGGGTGTGCTTGGCTGCCCTGGAGAGGCCTGCAGAGAAATGACTGAGCCTGCCAGTCCATGCGGCTCCACATCCAGGGTGTGCAGCAGGAAGCGGCAGAGGTGGCAATTCCTGGAACTTGTGTTTGAGGAACAGTGTGAATCAGTGTGTGCTGTCATCTTCTGAGATGGCTTTGAGAGGTCAAAGAAACAGGCAAAGAGAACGTTGGCAAGCAGTTAGCACTCTGATTTTGATGAAAGACATTGATAAGATGGCTCAGGATGATGATGGCAGGTTTGACATACATTCATGTTCATGAAGCGTGTGTAAGGTGCACCTCTATTACATAAAACACTTCTATGTGTGTATGGACCTGTGCATACAAGCATCACGCACACAGGCAAACCTTCATATATAAATAAATTTGCATCATGTGGTAGAATGGAATGACTGTTTTATATGACATGTACCTTCAATTTACTGGATTTTATAGAATTGATTTTCCAAGGTGCTTGCACTGACTTACGTTCCATAACAATGAATGGAAGTTCTGATCTCCTTATATCTTTAAAGTGTTTGGTATAGCCAAATTTTAAGTGGTGTGCCATGTGGTGGGTGTCCTGGGTGCTTCCTTGTTTTAATGTAAATGCAGCTGACTGGTGGTAGGGCAGCCACTGCTCTGCGCCTGTTGCCATGTGAATCTCTGTGAGTCCACCTGTCTGCGTTGTCCACTGGTCCTTCTTTTGGGTTGTTGCTGTGTTATATTTTGCTTTGCTTCTATTCATTACATACTACATATACGATGACCTTATGTTCTATGAGTGACAGATAACTTCTGATGTGTAATTTTCATTTTCCTTTTGATTGATGCCTTTTCAGTTTCATGAAGTGATGTGGTTCTAACATTATGCAATGTTAAAATTTAAAAAATATAATTGCCTCTATCTTTGAAGCAGTGAGTGCTGATCTTTGTCAAAGTACCTCACTTAGTGCCTACATCCACACTGTGACCAAGGCACTGCCATCATCTCTGTGTCACTGATGAGGACTGAGGTGGTGCAGAGCATGCATTCAAGGCCTGTCCATCTGTCCAGCCACTCACCCATTCACTTACCAAACTTTCATTAGGGCTCTACTGTGTTTCAGGTGTTCTGCTCAGACAGCGTTAACCCAATCAGTAAGAGAGAACCTGTGCTCAAGGTCAAGGTCACTCTTATATAGGAAAATCACCTACATAGGGTTTTGATCTGTGACAGTCAAAGAGAGTAAGAAGAGTAATGAAATTTAAACCTGCAACATGCATAAATAAATGAATAATAAAGAAAAAAAGCAAAAATCAATGACATTTTTATAGAAAACAAATAGAGACAGTAAAGGAAGCCCAAAGCTTCTACTTTGAAAGGATCAATAACATTGATAAAACCCTATCCAGACTGAACAGTAGTAAGAGATACACTACCCAGATCAGGAATGACAGGGGAAGTGTTGCTAACAGCCACAGGTAATGATGCAGTAGTTAGAGGATGTTATGGACAACTTCCCACCCACAGCATGAAACCTAGAGGGATGGACAGATACATCGAAACAACACCAAAGCTCATGCAGAGGATCAACTGGATAGTCCTGTATTCTAACTGAATTCATAGTTTTAAGCCCTCCAGAAAAAGAACCACCCAGAGTCAGGCAACTTTGACAGTGAATGCTGTCAAAGGAAATATAGGAAAGCGGCACTCCCCGCAGTACAGAATCTTGCAGCTAATAGGAGAGGGGCCCACTTGACATGACCAAATTGTCCTGGTCCCCAGGCCAGACAAAGGCAGGAGTTACAAGACCAGAACACTGAAGACCAATTTCACTTTGAATATAAATTTACATATTTACATAAATATATATATATATATATATATATATATATAGAGAGAGAGAGAGAGAGAGAGAGAGAGAGAGAGAGAGAGAGGGAGAGAGATTTATTTATTGTCTTGACTACCTGAAATGATTTTGAAGAAAAATGAATTTGGAGGTCTCAAGTCTTCAACTTTATGAATTATTGGTATAATAGTATTGGTATAATATAATATGTCAATTATTGGTATAATATGTCAAAAATCAAACTAGTAGTATTGGTAAAAAAGATAGACACATAGACCAATGGTTTAAAAATGCACTTAAAAATAAGTCCACACATATGGTTACTTGACTTCCAACAAAGGTACCAAAGTAATTTCATGGACAAAACATAGTCTTTGCACCAAATGGTGTTGGAAGAGCTACATATAAAAATATACAAAAAGTGAGTCTTGGTGTGTATTCCAAACACGTTCCCTTTCCAAAAATTCACTCCCATTTTATCACAGGCTTTAGATCCAGTACCTGAAACTACACACATTCTGTGAGCGAACATGAGAAAACAAGAGAAAGAGCTTCGGGACTCAAATTGGAAAAATAATTCTTAGATATGACACAGAAAACATGACCCATAAAAAGAAAATTGATAAATTTAGCTTTTGGAAAGTGAATACATTTTGCTTTGCAAAGACATAAAGAGAATGGAAAGACAATCTGTGGAATGGGAGAATAAGTTTGCAAAGGTCAAATCTGACATCTACCTACGATCCAGAATATAAAGTAACACTCCAAACTCAAGTTACACATTGGCCCTCCGTGCTCCCCAAACCTCTGGGAGTGAGGAGTGGGCTCCTCAGAGGAGCATGTCTCTTCCCCTCCTCTGTGGGAGCCATGTCAACAGTGGCCTGTGAAGAGGGCCCAGTCAGAAGTTCCCTTAGAAGACACGTCCCCCTTCCCTAAGTCAACACAGCTAGTTTTCCTGCAAGTGTTTCAAAATTTGTTGGGTTAGTGCAATAGTTGCCTGGTGCACCATATTACAACACGCACGTACACACACAGCTTTGAACATCAGGCTCACACTCAGTGCACTGGGATCCTCATTCCACGAGAAATACCTGGACACTGAGTGGATTATGGGAACCACAGACCATCCTCCCTCTCACTCCGTCTGGGACCTGATGTTTGCCTGAGATCGTGGCTGGCTGTCCCACGCTGCTTAAATCATTATCTGAAGTTTCTGTTACCTCCCTTTTTCCACCTCTTGCTTTTCTCCCTCCTTCTCTTTTTCCTCCTCTTCTTTCTCTCTTCCTCCCTTGCTTAGGGTAAATGTTTGTAGGGTAGACATACACTTATTTTACGTAACATTTCACTTGAAGAAAGGATCTTTAGCTTAAGAAAATAGCTGAGACTCATGTTTTTACCATTAATGAGGAAAACAGCAACTTCCTAATCCAGGTGACTTCTTTGGGCACCAGAGCAAGTTCGTGAGCAAGCCAGGGCAGAAGCCAGTGTCCTTGCCTTCAGGTGGGTGCTCTGGCCTTGGCCCCCCCCTTTGCTGTCCTGGTCCTGTCCTTTACTAGGAGTTTTTCTATTTCTATCCTCCCTTCAATCAACCGCCAGAGGACCCCTGTGGGGAAATGGGAGGTTTGGAACACAGAGGCTGTGCTTCCTCTCCAAGTTCCCAAGCCTCCTATGTGGGCAAGGCTTGGCTCTACCAGTTTGGCCTCTCAGCACTGCATGGAAGTTTGGGGAAGGACAGAAGTCCTCATCCTTGGCACACCTTTCTGGAAAACATAGCAGGACCTTTATCCCTCCCTGGAATAGAGCTGTGGTCATCAGCTTGAGTTCTGAGCCAAGAGACGGCTGTGGGTGTCCTGGGAGACAGTTCCTGCCCCTCTACCCCCAGCCCTCCTCCCTCTTGCGACCATGTGTAAGCAGATAGTGCTTCTGCGGGGCCACCTCGGGGTCTGTCAGGACCCTGTTCCCTGAAGAGGTGTATTTCACAGAGATGGGTTTTGAGGAAGCAGACCTTTGGAAAAAGGCCTAGCGGGGCAAGCTGTGCTACCACCCCACTCCAAATGTCAGCTCTCCAAAATTCAAGCACAGAGGGATGTCCCTACACAACAACCCCCCGCCCCCCCACACACACACCACTTCCCTACTCTACAAAAAAAAGATCTATTGGCAGAAAAGGTACTCTGGATTCATTAAAGGGTATTGGTAATTCTTAAAAGTTTGAGTATCATGAAACACTTCCCTAAATCTAAAAGACTTCTCAAAAACAGATCAGAAACAGACAAAATTAATATTTATAGACTCAATTACATGGAAATGGACTTCTAGCAAGCATGATAGCTGCCAAAATTTTTAAAGGTCTCTTTTCTCTGGCTCCTAGAATATAACTTTAAAATACATAAAAAGTAATCCCGGCCTAATCTGATTGTCCTTGCACACTGTGTTTTGGCAGAGTTCCTGTCATTGGCTTAACTGAAAAGTCAAAGAGGAGAAGGAAGGAAGGAAGAGCCCACAGTGTGGATTTAGCAGGATTAAATGGCCAATATCGAAAAAGTCATGCTCCATTTCCTCTCTTGCTGCATTTTTCACAAATATGGTGCTGAATGTCTTTTTTTTTTAATTCCCCTCTCTTCATTTTGATCACTTGTCAAGGTGAAGCTCAGCCACCAGTTTACAAGTCCTGTCTGATAAGAATTCTCCCATGAGGCTACTCAGAGCCTCTCTGTGCTTTCCTCTCCGTGTTTCCTCCTCCCACCCTTTCCCCAACATAGGCATACCCTTCTCAAGACCTGTGAACCATTAAAGATTGAGGCTAATCCAAGTTCAGGACTGCTGCCCACATCCCAGCCTGCAGGCGGTCACATGGTTGGTCTTGCTACCCAGATAGTTGGAAGTGGTGCAGCCATTACCCAGGATGTGCCTGGGGACTCGGGATGGTGACATGCAATAACATAGTATGGGGGCACTTCACACGTGGGGGTCTTCGGATGTTAGCATGCGTGTGTGTGTGTGTGTGTGTGTGTGTGTGTGTGTGTGTGTGCGCGTGTGTGTAGAGGACAGGGGACAAGGCTGTCCTTGTGTACTGTGGCTTCAGCCTTGGAAAGCAGAAATTCCTCATTTAATGGAGAGGAGACCTTTTTGCATAAAGCCCTGCAGTAACAGCTCATCCTACAGGCTTTCAAAGGACTCTATGAATTAGGCTTTCCTCATACTGCTCTGTGCTTGGCTGAACTTGACTCTAATTATCCTCACTGGGATGGAGTGACTTCGGCATGCGTTTCATTCGGTTTGATCTTAAGTTTTGTGTGGAGAACAAAGTTCTCATCACAAGCTGAGAAAGACCTGCAATCCTTAGACAGCCTTTCTTGCAAGGTTACCGTGGGTGGTTCTAGTGGATCTCTGAACATGGGGGCAGTCTTGGGGACCCATGATGCTGTCCTCCAGGACAAGTGGTTCCTTCCACAATTTAGTGAGCTTTGGAGCTGACAGTGGCAGTGGCTTGGTCTGGCCCCAGCAACTTGCTGGCTGGCAGAGGACTTGGCGAATGAGCTGGTTGGCTTGTGCTGTGATCAGTTAGACAGCCTCTGTGGGCACTGTCCTTTTGAAATGGTAAGACATCTTAGCTTTAAAAAGCTGGTGCCACAGCAGGATTTTTTTCAGTTCTTATTATTAAGAGGAACACTAGGTTGTTTTAGTTTGCTAAGTCCCATGGACCTAATGGAAGCTGTTCAATCAGAAAAGCTACATTTTTATACCCTCCTCTTTACTGGTTGCCCCATGAGAGCTCCTGGGGTGCTGCTAGGTGATTTGCTTTACACCTTTTTCATTTGTAAACCTTATCGAACTGGATCCTACAGAGCCTTTGTTTTCTGTGTGCACATTGGGACCAATTTCTACGTGAAGATGGTTTCACAGAGGCATATCCATGACACGTGGCAGATGTAGCCGCTTCCTAAGTCAGGCAGTGAGCTCCTTGGAAATCAGCTTAGCTCTGAGAACCTCCCAGTGTGTTGAGGACTGGAAGAGTTTAGAAATGCCAGTGTCATTAAAGAGCTGTGTGGGTAGGTGACTAGCTGCTGACGGTGAGGGCCCCGGAGCTCAGACATCTGCTTTGGTTCTTTCCATTGGCTTGGAGGTGGCCAGACTCCTCCCTCCCTTGGGCTTAGTGGAAGCTCGGCTCATAAGCAGATTCAGGCTGTATCTGAGAGCAGAGTGATGAACGAGGCTCCAGGATCCAAGATGCATGGGGCTGTGGTTCACAAGGATGGTGGACCCAGGGGTGAGCCCCGGATTTTCTCTTTTTAGTGCTCCTGGAAAATGTTCTGATCTCTTCTGTCATGGTTTGCTCTGTAATTTGGAACCACAGAATGGGGTACACAACTAAGTTATCCTAAGGGAACCTTTCAGGGCATTCCCCTTCCACCCATAAGGTATTAACAGTCATCTCCTGAAGTTTATGTCCACCTGGAAGCTCAGATATGACTTTATTTGGAAACAGTGGTTCTACAGGTCTAACAATTTCAGTATCTGTGACCATACTATCCTGGCTTTAGAGTGGTTCTTAATCTAGGGACTGGTGCTCTAATAAGAGGAGAGAAGAAATAGGGACACAGAGAATAGAAGTCCTTGTGGACATTGAAGCCGAGGCTGGAGTGATGCTGGGACCTGCCAAGGAGCTCCTTGAGCCCCCAGAAGCTGGAAAAGGCTGTGAAGGACATCGTTAAAGAGAGGTCCAAGGCATAATCCCCAAATCAGTTCATTTGTATTCCCATTTCCCTTTGACTTGCTCAGCTGGGTCATTTTTTCTTGCCTGTGGGTGAAAATGGCAGATCCATATCTTTGGATTAAAAACCATCTTGGTCTAATAACCAATCACGTGTGCATCCCAACTCCCAATTCCAAGGACAAGTTCTTCTCCTCCCCAGTGGAGCTTCTGTGGGAGACATGGTCATGGCCTGCCTGTCCTCTTGTCCACGACATTAGCTTCCATGTCCCCTACAGTCACCTGCTACTGAAGGTTCTGAGTCTGCAGACCAGACACAGGG
The DNA here is from genome assembly GCF_964194105.1 of Spermophilus citellus. Taxonomy (NCBI): domain Eukaryota; kingdom Metazoa; phylum Chordata; class Mammalia; order Rodentia; family Sciuridae; genus Spermophilus; species Spermophilus citellus. The sequence continues at coordinate 95,788,373 of NC_138184.1, read as the reverse complement.
AGACAAAGACGTGGGAAGAGCCAGGAGAGACCAGGCAGGCATGGTGGGCACCGTGTCAGCAGGCACCCAGGTGCTCTCTGGAGGCAGGTGTTTCATAGGGTGCTTGCTTGTGTCCTTGGTTTTTATGGCTACTTTGTAAGTCCTCCATGTGGGCTGATACCTTCTCTGAACAGCAGCAAGTATTTATATTGGTATTTTGGCCAAAATTGCAGTTTAAATTTCTAGTTAACTTCTAGTAAAACTGCCCACAGAGTGTCTGGCACACATAGGCACCCGGCAACTGGGACATGTTGGCTGTGTTACCATTAGGGACATGAGTTGGAGAATCTTCTGGTGGTATAGACCTGGGTCACAGATGCCCAAACCTGCACTGAGAGCTATGGTATGCTTTTCAAGGCTACTCATGACCTAACATCCCCAGGTGGGCTCTCGTTCAGACAGGGGGGTCCTTAGTGTTTGGGAGCTCATGGGCTGTTTTTCTGGTCACGAGACTTGAGTTGCATGGGTGGGAGGACAGGGTGGGAGAGGCCAAGCTTACAAAATCCTCCAGAGAATGAATCACAATGTGGTCTGTTCCCAGTGGAGAAGGTGACGGTGACATTCAGAGTGAGGTAGGAATGCCAGCTAGTGCCACCCGTGTATCCACTGTGGTCAGCAGTGTCCCCAGCCAGGGGCTTCTTTGGTCCGGTCTTGGTTCTTCAAGGGGCAAGAACCTTTCATAGCTTGGGGAACGGAGTCACGCAGGGGCAAGGACTGAGTCTGCCCCCGGGGCTTCTGGCCCTAGTAGCCCCATGGCAGTTCCCCTGGTTGTGTATGTCCTGCCTCTCAGGTCTCCCACTGGCTGCTTTTGGTTCTGGAGTAGGTTCTCGTGCTGCTCATTGTGGGCTTTTCCCATGGCATCACCCTGGCCTTCAGTCTCCCCTGCTGGGCTCATTGGTCCCCAAAAGTCTCTCACTTAAGGACTGAAGTGTGGAGAGGTCAATCAGCGTCGGAAGCTGTCCAGGCTGGCGGTGCCTGTGCTGTTGCTGGCCCACAATGAAAACTGCCTCTGAAACCATGTCAAGGGACCAAGGCTGATTACATTTCCATACCTGGTAGACCTCTCTTGTTTGGTTGCCTCCCAAATTCCACCAGCCCCCTGAAGATAGCCTTTGAGGAAGCCTCCTGCCCCTGCCTCAGAGGAGACCCCCTCAGGGACCTCCATACGCTTGTTTAGAGCCAGACCTGGAGAAATCACTGGCAGCCCATGCCAGGCGACTTCCCCGTGAGGTGAGGGCAGCAGAACCCACACCCCAAGTGAGTACCAAGGCCAACACAGCAGAGGGGCAGTGCCACAGTCTGGATGGGCACAATTCAGGAGCCACTTTTCAAAAGAAATGAACTTTATTTTTAGAACCACACAGGCCAAACAAAACAGCTCCTCAGGAAAAACCCTCAGAGCCCAACTGCCATCACCAGCTTCCCACAAGCCTCTCCCTCCACCACAAGCTTCACCACCTCCCACAATCCTCCTGCTCTTGAGGCCGATTGGCTGGGTCACGTGGGCGGAGCCAAAAAAGTCCCCCAATGAGCAGTTCCGTGATCTGAAAGGGCAGGGAAACAGCCCAATGAGCATCTCCAATGAACATTACTGCAGAGGAGCCAATCAGCTAGATGTTGCTGGGGCCGCTGTGAGCCAATCATCAGCTGGCAGTCTGAAAGGGTGGGGAAACAGCTCAATGAGCATCTCCAATGAGCATCACCACAGAGGAGCCAATCAGCTAGATGTTGCTGGGGCTGCTGTGAGCCAATCATCAGCCAGCAGCTGGAAGTTTGCTGGAGCCCCTTGGCTGTGGCTCTCAACAGGGCAGTGACAAAAGCCAGCGGCCTCCAGGTTAGTCAGGACCTGGCCAGGGACAAACAGCATGATGGCACATAGATCAGAGTCATTTTAATGGCACTCAAGAAGCTGCATTGGGATGGAACATTCCAGAACCCAAATGCGGGGCAAGGAGGTGTGTGGGGTTTATTGGGAGGTGCCCTCTAGGCCAGGGCACAGATCGGACGGGAGACAGAGCATCCTGGGCCACAGAGCACTCCGTCTGTCCGGGGTTTGCATGCCAAGCCCTGAAAGTCACTTTTCCTTTTCCTCTGTCCTTGTTCCTGTGGGCACTTCCTGCCTCTGCACATGGCACAGCCCTGCTAAAGCAATCTGCTTCTGCTCAATTTGTTGGCACATTGTTTCCAGTTCTTAAAAATGGACTTAGGTTGTGATGCATTCTGCTGTCATGTATTTAAAAAATAAAAGCAATTTTAAAAAAATAAAAAATAAAAAAAAATAAAAAAAAAAGTGGATTTAGGATATGGGGCTGCCGGGCAAGAGAGACTGAAAGTTCTTGACCATAGACAAGCTGGTATTTCAGGCAGGTCCTTCTTCCATTCCCATCTGATCTTGGAGGTCTAGAAAAACCATTAGGTGACCTCCCTGCTGTGAAGTCCCCATTTTCTGTTCCTGGGGCCTGGTTTCCCCTTCTGACCTTCACTAATGACCCCTTGGGTCTGTTTCATGGCCTTTGTCCATGGAAACAGCCTGCAGTGAGCCACCTTGGGCAAGCACCATTTACTCTGAAGAAGGCAAGAGCCGCACACCACTCCCCCAGTTTGTCACAGCTCTGGGTAATCTTGATCAGACACTGGGGATTCCTGAAAACTTGAAGAGGTGTGTATTAATTTTCCACTCCTGCTGTTAACAAATATATTATTTGTTATCTTATAGTTAAAGAACAGGAATCTGGCACATATCTCATTAGGTTAAAATTGGGGTGTAGACAGAGCTATGGTTCTCCGTGGCCCTCTGGAGAGAACTTCTTCTCTGTAGCTTCCAGCAGCTGCCAGCAATGAGGGGCCCACAACCCTTTCCTCTGCACTCAAGGTTAGCATCTCTGATCCTTCTCATACAGATGTGCCTCTCTATGACTATGGCTGGGGAGGTTCCCCACTTGTAAGGATTCATGGGGTTCTGTTGGGCCTGCCTGGATAATCCAGGATAATCTCCTCCGTCAAGACCCTTAATGGTATCCTATCTGCAAAATCCCCTTTGCCACGTGACGCAGGAACACATTCAGATCTTTTGCAGATCGGGATGTGAGAGGAAACGCTACCCTGCCATGAGAAACTTGTAAGGCTGGTGTCTTGTCCTGCTTTTTATTGATGATGTTCAAGTTTTTAATGAAAATTTAATTATGAGAATAATTGATGCCTACATTCTCCTATGGTGAAGAAGACATGCAGACACTGCCAGCTCCACTGGCCACCCGTTTTATTTTCCAGTCCCCAGTCAAAAGTTGGCAGTGCTATCCTGTTGGAGTCTTTCTTCTGGATCTTTCTTGGCGAATTTACATACTTGTGTAGCTGGACAACTCATACATGGGGCATGGGGTGACTTTTAAAATAAAAGTCAGTATTCTTGATGAGTTACTCTTTGCATACAATATATCTTGAGGAATTTTCTTCCCAGTGTAAATGACCTCACCTCATTATTTAAACGGCTGTGTAGTATTTTATAATACAGACACAACAGCATATATTGACTTTTCTCCTATTTCTGGATAGTTAATTTATTTCCATCATCAGTGTGTTGCTGCCTCAATGCAGACCTGTTAAATCTCATCTCATGGGGGTGGGAAGTCTGCCAGCTGGTGGTATTTTGAAGGGCAGAGCTGGGACAGACTGGAGGGCAGAGTGGAGGCTCCCAGGAAGGGGTGCGGGATTGATGAGCATCCTAGCTGCAGCTGCAGGAGGAGAGACATCCACATTGCCCTCGAGGGTCCTGCATCCCATTTATACCTTGCGTGGTGGATCAGCCCCTGGAACCCATCTCCAGTGAGAACCACTATTCTGAATCCTGACTCCACAGACCAACAGGTCTGCAGCTCCAGCTCCACAAGAAACCTGTCTTTAATGGCGTCACTGAGTCGTTTATGAGGACAAGAACTCAGGTCTTAGGTACACTTGGAATTAACTTTGGTTTAGCCCCCACTCCAGAAGGCCTGCATCTCTCCCCCACAGCAGGCTCATCAGGATTCATCTGAGCCCAGGTGTAATCATGTGGCCCACCCACTGTTTGCTGGGCTTTCCAGATCAACTCCAGGCAGATGGCACCTTTGTGTTCTCTTAGGACCTGGATGTCCAGGTGTCCTGCAGCTGCCGTCACCAGAGTTGTCACCAAGGGTCACCCTCCTGAAGGGAGTGACTGACAAGGGGAATGTGTGTCCACTGGGTGCACTCTGCAGGTGACCAGGAGCAGTCATCCTTGCCTGACCAGATTTGACACCCTGTGCTTTCCAACTGTCCCCTTGCAAGATGGCTGGAGAGTGGGCAGCAGCACTTGTAATGGCCCCATGCCCTGGGGATTCAGCCACCTGAGGTTAGTGCTGCTAAGTATCTGAACCCTGTGATTAGACTCAGCACAGCTCTGATGTCAAGGTTCACATAGCAGGTTCAGCTGTCACCCATCGCTCAGCATCTTCACTGGAGCCACTCTGTTTCTGAATCTCACACCTTTCTGAAAATAATCCTCATTGTAAAATGTCCGAACAACATAGAAAGATGAGAGCAAAAGCTCCCTCAGATAAGAGCATCTTAATACAACTGTGAGAATTAGAAGACCTTCGTTTCAGTCGTATGAGAACATTTCTTCATAAGGAGATTTACAAATGCATAGAGTAGGGGACATAATCTACTCTCAGTATTTCTGCATAAGGTTCTTGATAAAATTACAGTATTCATTTTTAAACACGAAGACAAGGATCTGAATCACGTCTACACTGGATCAAGGGGAGAATCTCCATCTACTCCAGGTTGAAGGGAGCAAGCCTCCATCTACAAGGGCTCAAGGCAAGTGGGTGGCCATCTCCAGGGTTTCAAGGAGAGCAGTCCTTGTCTGGTTGGCTCAAGATGGGGGCAGAGGGGACTCCAGGTGGATGCAGATGTGCTCCTGGCTGGAATCCGTGTGGAAACGCTGAAGCCATCTCACACCTCGCTCCCACGGCTGTTGGACTCCAGCCTGATGGGAGCCTGCACCAGGACATCAGGTTCCACAGAGCTCAGCTCCTCTGGCTTCCGTGGGCTCTGACTGCCCCCTTCTCTCTAGAGCCGTGTTTTTCTGAATGCTGGCACACTGAGGCACGGCTGCCACAACACGATTGTCGAGTGCAGATGGCGGTCCTCCTGGTCATCACTCCAGCCCTTGCTGTTGTCATGAGGTGCCTTGTGGAGGTGCCTCAGGAGGAATTGCTGCTGTGTCCTGAGACTCACCAACTGAAGAGCACCCAGGGGTTGGGCCTGTGGGACCCAGAGTCATGCTGGGAGCCTGTGCTGGGAGCAGGGGTCCTTGCGTGCAGGAAGAGGAGGAATGGCAGGCCAGCTGGCACTTCCTCCATCCTCTGCCAGGGCTAAGTGGCCTCCTCAGGCAGCTGCTGCTCTCAGGGCCAGGAGAGGTGGGAAGGGCAGGCTCACTGGGACTCCTCTTTGGGTGGACACGGAGCCTGGAAGGATCTGCAGGGACTGGGAAGGTCCAAACCCCTGCTCAGGCTTCTGCTGGTGGGTACAGCTCCCCCTGGGTGGTGTGGTGCTGGATATCGGGTGTGTAGTCATTGCTTCATTGTATTTTTCTTTTGCCAGGGACACCAGGTGTTATAGGGGTCATAAGGCATGTTAACGTGATTGTCAAAGTTGTAGGGTCCCAGTGTTTGGGGAGTGGCTTTCTAGAATGACTGGGTGAGTGTTCCTCACCCTGACTCTACTGCACATGGGCCACCATCTGTTTTGATGGATGAGGCTCCACATTCCTTGGAAATGCACAGGGAATGCCGTACAATCCCTACGCGATCCTCTTCTTCAGCTGCTTAGAGGTGGTCGCCATAACAGGGCGTCTCCTTGTGAGCATCAAATGCAGAATGACTCCCAGGCTCCAGATGTCCACCAGGCCCCTCACACCCTTTCCAATGGACGACTTCAAGCTCAACTTGGTCAGTTTCTGCCCAGCTGTGGGCCTGGTGCTCAGGCTGAAGTCAATGAGTTTCAAGTTGCCTCTGCCATCCACCAGGATGCTGTCCACCTCAGGCCTAAGTGCATGACGCCCTTCTTGTGGCAGTGGCCCACGGCTCTGAGAATCTACCAGAACAGTCTCTGGGACGCCTCTTCTTGCAGGTGACAAGCCTCGGGGGTGTGTTGCAACAGCTGTCCCCCACCACAAACTCCATGACGACGCTGATATTTCTGATGGTCTCAATGACTTGGAAGAGTCATGTTTCCGTGTCCCATGGCCACCCTCAGATCTGACAGGACAGGGATGTTCCACTCGACCTTTGGCAGGACTTTCATTGCCACCTCTGTCCTGGTGAGAAGATGATGGGCAAGCTTCACCTGAGCAAAGACACCCTGCCTGGTGCTCCTCGGGACCTGCTTGTGATCTGTGGAGACAGTCACCTAACAGGAGCTGGGTACCTGTAGCACTACACGACTCGGACTGCGCTTCCTACTCATCCTGAGGAGGAGCCCCAACCAAGGATACTGGCGAAAAGATAAAGAGAAACTCCAAGATCAAAAAACGATAACCACCAGCCACCACCCTTCAATTGCACTGAGTATCTGGGAGCCTGACAGGTCACCACCAAGAGCTCCCTGTACTGAGGGACATAAGCCCAGCCATAGGCCACTTCTTATGTGGCCCATGTGTGAAATTCCTTCACAATGGCTCCTTGTGTGGTCAGAGCAGGAAGGTCCATTCACACATGGCTGTAACTTCCAAGGGTCATCTCATTTTTCCTGGCCCCCAGGACCTTTTTGACTTTCATAGTAAGAATAAGAAAGGACCTCAGAAGCTTTTGCTTCGGTGCTTACAGTGAGTAATATTTACTTGTTCAGAAATTAAAATAGATAAAGGATCCAAAATGAAATCGACATACTTTAAACAAATGTATGGTGACCCAAGAGACACTGGTGCATAAGACATTCATTCCTTCATCATGATTTTGGTGTGACCCTAGGGACAAAATGGAGATCGTGCAGTTTTTCTATTGTATTCAATGGGAAATCTCAACATGTTTTATAAAAGGAAGTTGCTCTGTAATTACAAGGGATTTCCATCCAGTCCTGTGTTCAGTGATCATGGATTGAAGGCCTGGGTGTCAGGCTCTGAGCCTGGAGCTGGGCCCAGAGGAGTGTTCGGTCTCAGCTGCTGGTACCGGTGAGCTCATGAAGGCCCTGGGAAGTGTCTTCTGCACAGCAACAGAATTCTACTTTCTGGCAGAAATTTCTCTAATGAGAAATGAAACAATATCTCATAATTAAAGATTGAGCTTAAACACTGCTACCCTAAGGGGAAGTCGTTGTGCCTTCACATTCTCAGAGTCAGGGAAGAAGAGCTGGGATCTTTCCAGAGCTTAGGAAAAGGATGAGAAGCTTTTAGAAGAATAAAAGCAAAACAGCAAGAGTATTTGCCAGGAACCTCAGGACCTCGGATTTGTTGGTCATTTCAGTCTTACCAGACACACACCTTCCTCTGAGAAATGTTTATCTGTGGCTGTGGAGGGAGCTCTCTTCAGGGCCGGCGCTTAGAGAGACAGGCGGAGATTTAGCACAGTGCTCTGCCCAGGCAGTAAGAAACCTAATGGAACAGAACCAAGTCTGATTTTAGGGAGATTTATGCAGCCACACTGATTTTACAACCACATAGAATTTTCTGGTGTGGGTCCCTTGAGGGCCATTCAGAATTCCCAGCAGAGAGGTAGTCATGTACAAAGCCAACTCGCGCCTGCAGGGAGGTGGAGTGGCTCTGCAGGAAGACAGTCCCTGTTTCCTGTCTGCCAGCTCTCTATAGGACCACTGCTGGCCTTCAGACCTGCCAAGGAGGGGGAAAGGGTCCTCAGGACAGTGTCCCATGTAGGAGCAGCTGTACTGGCATACGTCTTTATTACAGGGTGGTGACAGACTGCTGAAGAGTAAGGGAGATCGACACAAAATGGGTCATTTCCTAAGAAGAATGTCACCAACCAAATTTTTTTCAAAATGTAACAGGACAACTCAAACATCCATCATCTTGCGGAGATGGCTTTGGCTGTGAACACCACATTCTTCTTGTGGATGCAGAACTTTCCTCTGGCTTCCTGAGGGTCTCCTCTTACTCCCAAGGCTCCGTGTCTCATCCTAGGTGTCTCTAATCCCCTTCCCCACCTCCTGTATGCATTGCAGGATCTCACCATTCTCTCCGCGGTCATCCAGGATGAGGCTTGACCACCCTAGTTGTAGCCATCCTAAGAGCTCACAGCAGGTGATATTCTCTGGCCAACAAAGACTTATTTATTCCTGTACTTGAAATGCTGCATTCATGCTTCCTGCTTGGTCTTGTGATGGTGGTGGCTGTGGTGTCCTGATCACTGTTACATTTCCAGGACTTGGCACATCAGAGATACTTAATAAATACTTCTGAATGCGCACAAGTCTGTTTCTGTGCTTGGCCCTGCATTCCAACCTCTGCTTCCTCTCTTCTCTACAGGAAGCAGGTCTGAGGCTGCCTGACCTCTGCAGCCAGCCCTCTGAAGTGGCCCCATGAGCTACCTCCATGATGTTGGACCATCTCGTTGGTCCTGTTTCCTGCTATCTGTCCCTGATGACCACCATGTTAGGTCGCCTAAGTGCTCAGGATGATATGGCCCCTCTTCTGTCACCACCATAGAACTGCTACTGCTCTACCTGAGGTCTTGTGCATTTTGGCCACCAGATGTAGCCACACACTGCACTCGTTTTCTGCTAGCTAATCCATCATTTTGTTCTTGGTTCAAGTGCAAATGCTCCAGGCCACCCATGTGAAGCACTGATAGAGTGAGGGAGGCTCATTCAGCATGTCCCAGTGTGGACTGCTGTGTCCCAGCATGGATTGCCGTGTGGAATGGATGACTGAGATACTGCCACGCATCAGCACACTGAGGGTGAACTCTCCTGGCATGCCACAAGGAGGCCACTTCTTTCTGGAGGTAGACATACTTTTTGAGGGCTGAAGTCCTAACTCACACACCTCAGAATGCCACTGTATTTGGAAATAGGTGTCTGTGTTATTTAAGGTGAGGTCATTACAGTGGGCTGCAACTCAGTCCTGCTTGCATCCTTTTACAGAGGAAGTGGGGAGACACAGAGAGCCACCAGATGTGTGCACAGGGATTGCCAGCTGAGACACAGCAAGGGGGCAGCCCACACACCAGGGACAGAGGCTGCTAGCACCCTGGTCTGGGCTTGCAGACTCTAGAGCTATGAGAATAAAACCTCCTGGAGTCTGGGGAGCACTGTGGTGGTGGTGGTGGTGGTGTCCTGGTCACTGTTACAGGGCAGGCTCCGATCCACCCTCCAGTCCTATGTGCAGATATGACTTGTATGTTCTCTGAGCAGTTGAGAGCAACAGGAAGGCCGCGTGGGCAGTAACAGGAAGTGTGTGGTGCCCTGCCCGTGGGCACACATCTCCTGTGGTGAGCAAGGGTCTTTCTGCCAAGACCTTATCTCTTCAGAGGGAAAGGGCATTCTAGACAGAAACCCTGTATCATTTCTTCCTGGGAAACGATCTGGTCACCTTTTAATACTGCTCAGCATAAAGCTGACTGTGAGAGAGGTGTCACATGGTGATTGTTTTAGAAGTTTCTAGAGGAGTCTTGATAGACTTGCCAATCTCTGTAACAAATTCAGCTGGGATTTTAATAAGGATTACATTAAATATATAGATTATTTTTTTAAGGATTGTTGTCTCTCACAACATCAAGTCTTCTATACATAAGCATGGGCCTTTCCATTTATTTACATTTTAATTTCTTTCAACAATGTTTTCTAGTTTTCAGTATAAAATTTTGCACATCTTTTGTTAAATTGATGCCTATGTCTTGATGCCATTCTAAATGGAATTACTCTCATAATTTCATTTTTCTTTTCTTTCTTTCTTCCTTTTTTTTTTTTTTTTTTTGGTACTGGGAATTGGACCCAGGGTCTTGTGCATGTCAGGGGAGCACTCTCCTCTGAGCTCTGTCCCCAGCCCCTTCACTTCACATTCCATGGGCACAGCTGGCATGTATAAATGCTGGTTTTACTGTTGAAGAAAATAGCCATTCTGGAAGTAAGAGTGCCAGTCCCCATTCCTGCTGATGTAGGACTTCTTCACTGAGAGAATGCAGCCAGCAAATCTGGCCAAACCCTAGAAGTGGGGCTTCTCTGGGGAATTGACAGGAGTGTCCAGTAGAGGTGGTTTTCTGTGGTTTGGGTTTACAGAGAACCTTCTCCCAGGGTTATGTTCCATTCAATGAGGGAAGAATAGATGAGGGACAGAGGAAAAACTGCCTGAAAAAGTCTGAATCTTCCAAATCTGATGGCATCGCTGGAGGAGATGAGCACTTTTCTGGGAAGTCCCTGCAGGGAGACAGGTGAGGATGGGGTATGACTTGGTCCCTCCGCATGCTTGCAGCCAACTCACTGTGTACTTCCAGGTGAGCTCTGTATGCCACACATGCTTATCTACAAACCCAGATGTCCATGTGACCATGCCTGACATCACTCTTCCCTTCTGTGTTAATAAACATTCTCATTGGTCCAGAGGACTTGATTTCACTCCTCCTTGTGGCTTCACCCTGTAGCATGAACCTTCCTCCCTGAAATTTATGGGAAATGGAAGGCCCAGGAGATGGCAATCTTCTGTGAGGAGGAAGGGCTCACAGCAGTGGGAACAGGTGTGGAGACCCTAGAGGCAGGAAAGGCTGGGTGCTTGCCAGGATTGAGGATGCTGACCCGAGCTCAAGACAAAGTCACATAAGTTATGTCAGGAAGGTGGGAGCTCAAGCATGCAGGTTCCTCAGGGTGCTGAGAGGGCTCCGGGATGCTCCTTTAGGATCAGTGAGAAGGTACTCAAGTGTTTTTTACAGTTGCATTTGAAATAGATAATGTTTTGATAAACATAAGGAAATATCACTACCATCAAACAAACTAAAATATGCATACAACACATCGTTACCATCTTACTGTTTTCTTGGGATGGGCACCTCAAGTCAACTGTCCCTGAAAATCTCCACTCTGCACCACAGAACTGCTAACTACTGTCACTGTGCAGTGCCCTGGACCTTTAGACGCACCCATTCTGTGTAGACACACCTGCTGTGCCTTTGCCACCTCCTCCCCTCCCCCTCCCCTGGTAGTCACCTTGCTCCTCCGTTTCTGCATAGTCAGCTGTTCATAGACTCCACATGTAAGTGTGATCATGTAGTATTTTGCTTTTCTGCATCTGGCTCATTTCACTGAAGACTTCTAGGCAAAGGAGAAGGATGCTCTGATTCCTGTTAAAAATAAATAAATCAGCAACAGAGCAGGTGATGGAGGAGTGGCTGGAGACCCAGGTGTGGCTTCAGTAATCATGCTGGTGAGCTGGGACTGCTGGTCCTAGGAGGAGGCAGCAGAAGTTCCAACAGGGGCTTCAGTGTAGACCCCTCTCCAAGTGAACCCACATGTGCCAGCTCAGGTCTCAGCACCCTGGTTGGCAGGATGGTGTCTGCAGGCTGGGATGCCCCATGCATTAGGAACAAGACACCCTGCTCACAGGATGCATGTGGCCCTGGGAAGACCCTGGGAAGAAGCTGTTCCTGCTGCATATGGACAGACTTTTGGCAGCTGTTGTGACATATTGTTTGTCATTGTGTATCTTAAGAAAAAGCACTCCTTGTGACAGTCAGCAGTCTGTTGAAACAGCTGCCAGAACCTGGAGGCTAGTCTCCCTTGCTGAGGAGGAAAGTGCTCTTGCACTTGCCCCTGGCTCCAGGACACGGGAGTGAGGCTGCTCAGAGTCTTCTAATCACAGAAGCAGGTCCCCGAACTGGATCTTCACTTAGCAAACCCTTTCAAACAAAGCAGGGCTCCTTCATCCACAGAGGAAGCGCAGGTGGAAGAGGGAGTGGTGGTGAATGCATGTGTCGTGTTGCAGCAGGCTGGGCGGACACCAGGGACAGAGCTTGGACTTCCCAGAGCACTTCAGGACCACATACTTAGGCATCCCCAAATGGCTTCCATTCTCTCACATCCAACTCTTATTTAAACTGCTTGAAATATACAAATCACCCAGGCCTTTAGTGGACTCCATTTTTAATGAGTAAAAGGGATCCTTCTTTATAGTCTATCAAGTATTAGAGGCTCACTGGAGAACCAATCCTGGAAACAGCTAGTTCAGGGTGGTGGCTTTTAGCTTTTAGCATTGTTGAACTGCAGCACCAAGGCGGGTGTTCTGGCTTGGGTTGCAGAATCCTGGGCCACCGGGATCTAGAGAATGATTTGGGGTCTGTGTGTGTCCTTGGACTCAGCAGTGGTGTTGGAATCCTCAGATGAGTGTCCCATGGACCCCAGAACATGCCTGAGGGCCCTGGCAGCTCACAGCATTATTTGGTGCATGATCTTCACTTTGCTCCCCTGTGGCTTGGAGGGAGCTCTAGGCAGACAATGGAGACAGGAAGCAAGTCCACGTCTACAGCCTCCAATCCCTGAACGCCACTCCGTGTCTTGTTCTCTTTGTCATCCAGCAACCTGACTTCTTTTCCCCAGAGTCTCCATAACAGTTCTTGTCCCTTTATGGTATGTATGAACACCCAAGAGTTAGGGTTTGGATATGAGTTGTCCCCAGAAAGCCTTGTGTGAGGCGACACAGGAATGTCCAGAGATGGCATGACTGTGAGAGCAGTAACCTAATCAGCGGATAAGTTCACTTATAAAGTAAACTTGAAGAATTAATCATTTGAAAGGACTAGTGCACTGGGTAGTAACAGGGGAGCAGGTCGGGTGTGAGGGGAGGAAGTAGGTCACTAGGGTGTCCTTGTTTTGTTCCCGTGCCTGCCTCTCTCTTGCCTTCTTGGCCACCATGAACTGAGCAGCTCTCTCCACCACACCTTTCTGCCATGATGTTCTGCCTCACCTCAGACCTAGAGCCATGGAGTCAGCCAACCATGGACTGAGACGTCTGTAGCCATGAGCCAAAAATAAACGTTTCCTTCTGCAAATTGTTCTTGTTAGGTATTGTGGTCACAGAGGCCAAAAAGCTGACTAACAACAAGCTCATTTAAAGCGCCATGTGACAGAATAGTCTATATAAATTTCTTCCCAGATACAAAGAAGGAAAATAACGACCGTAACCTTAGCACTGCACAGAGGCCGGAGTCTGCCCATGGATAGCTTCCTGGGCAGGAGGAGGGTTCTGCTGGAGTAAACCAGGCTCAGTAGGAAGGCAGCTCAAGGCCATGGGGTCCAGACTCCAGCCAGAGGTGTCAGCCCCACTCCCACCAGTGAACTGCAGCTCTGTGTGTGTCTGGACCTGCTGGGCTGCTGGGCACACTTGGGGATTTGGGTGTAGCACAAGGAACCACATCTGAATGGCCCCTTCACATCATGGAGCCTGTAGTTTGAGATCTCAGTAGTTCACGGTTACAGCAGATGGCAGTCCAGCGTCCTGTTCAGCCGGATCAGCAGTTTATGACACCTTTCAGTCAGAGGCATCTCTAGAAAGGGTCCCTTTTCTCATGTGCATAGAAGAGCTGTCGCTGTCCACACTGGCACCAAACTGGGGGTGGAACCTTCTCTGGATTGACCCAGAATAGCAATTCATGCAGTAACAACACCCGTCTGCTGAAGGCCTGCTGGGTGCCAGCAACTCTGCGGGACTCTCTGGAGACAAGGAGAACAAAGCAATGAAGCACTCAGTCCCTGAACTCCCCAGGGACAGGGCACCAGATAACCATGGACACACCTGGTCACCATGGGCCACAGGAGGTGAAGGAGAGTTCCATGTGTACATGGGTGGAGGGGCTGAGCGCTGTAGGAGGCCTCTGAGGCAGAGAGAGGTGTGTGGTGGGAAGTCCTCTGGCTTCACAAGCTGCTTGTTAGGCATCTGTGCTGATTTCCAGATTCTCAGACTAGAATCTGTGGCTGAAACCAGTGATGCAGCATTTTGGCCAAGTCGAAAGGACATTGTGATTGCGCTCTCCCCACTGCCCCAGGTCGTGAAAAGGCTCTTGAGATGCACCCTGATAAAGGTTAGGATGACATGCCCATCCATCCCTGAACCTGTGTTCTTTTAGCTTTAGAGAAAGAGGAAAAATCCCAAGAGATCACTAAAGCCCTTTGGAGAAGGTACTATGGAGAAACGGTGAGCAGGAAGAGAAGGACAGAGTCGTGCCATAGCCTCTGCCTCCAGCCCGGAACCCACCTTGCTTGAGTGGCTTTATGGTTCAGGAGGCAGGGGACAGGGCAGGTTCCTTCCTCAAGCTTAGTGGTCTCTAACAGGAATGCCATGGGGCAGGTCCTCGGAGGGGATCAAAGAGACCAGGACCAGGCAGACACTGAGAATCCAGACAGGTCATTGACAGCAGACCCTGGTATAGGTGTCCTGCAGTCCTGTGCCAGCCCGGGACTCTGGCTTGTGAGGTGACCAGGATTGATTCACGGACTGGACAGTTATCAGATGATTGAGACTGCCTGTGACTAGTGTCCAGTGACTTCTTCTTCCTCTTCTTTGCGAGCAGTTTGGGGAGGGGTTTTCCTTCCCAGGACAGATGATTGCATGTACTGTCTGAAGTCTGTTTCTCACAGACATGTACACATGGACATGCATCCCCCAACCCTCCTGCACCTGCCTACCTGTGTCTGTACACTCTCTCTCCCACAAACACATACACATGGACACACATCCCCTGACCCTCCTGTGCCTGCCCACCTGTTTTTCTCATCTCTGGAGTTGGTATCAGAAGCTGTCAGAGATTCTTGGATCTTTCAGGTGACCTGAGGTGTGCCTTTTGATCTCTCCTTTGGCTGTGCTCTGCCATCTGTACCTCAGTGGCCAGCCCTGTTCTATCTTCCTCTCAAGAGAGGTAATAGGTGAACCTGGAGCTTAAAAATCCATGTTTTCTGTATAAAGTCTGTTATGTGGACAGAACTAGACAGTCTGGCCTGAGGCAGATCAGACATTTGGAAGATAAACAAGATTTAAGAGGAAGGTTTTACAGGGGGATGTCATCAAGCCCTTTGAGTCTGGCCTGGGTGAGATTGGGGATTGGCAGGTGGGGGATTCTGGTCTACAGAAGCCACTGAGATCTCATGGCCAATTGTGAGAGACTTGGGGAGGCAGACATTTGTGACATGGAGAAAGGAAGATGCAAATACCACTCAACAGCCAGGGTGTGACATTCACAACACAGATGGAAGCCGTTCATTCAACACAGTGCCTGGGAAACTGTCAGAAGGGTTGTGCTGTTCTTTTAATTTTCAAATTCATTTAGTTATTTACCCACTCACTTATTTTAGTAGCATATAAATCCATTCCACTTTTCAGGGAGGTTGAAAGAAGGAAGAAAGCTTTAGTTATCCTTACAAAAAATGGGTCATTAGAAAAGCATCATTATGTCCAAAGGATTTTGTTGTTAGAAAAACCTGGCCTAAAGATCAAAGTATTATAGGCAGAAAATAAGCAATCCATTAATTACTTCATCCACTGATTTATTCACTTGAAAATTCATTCATTCATCAACCTATTCATCTTTGTATCCATTCGTCCACCTCTCTGTTCAGCCACTCATCCATCCACCCATCCATTCATTCACCCAACCATCCACACATCCATCTACCCATCCAACCATCCATACATCTACCTATCCACCCACCCATCCACCCATCCATCCATTTACCCTTCCATCCATCCACCCATCCAACTACCCATCTATCCATCCACCCACCCATCCATCCACCCACCCATCCATCCACCCATCCATCCATCCACCCATCCATCCATCCACCCATCCATCTACCCATCTATCTGTCCATCCTCCCATCCTTCTGACCACCCATCCATCCACCCATCCATCTACCCATCCATCCATCCATCCTCCCATCCATCTTCCCATCCATTCATCCCTCCATGCAAGCATCTGTCTTTCAGGTTTCAAATGCTGGTCTCAGCTAAGCAAGAGAGGTTTGTACCCTCTTGTGCCTGCTATAGAGAAGGCTGTAGAAAGTGAGTAAGGCACCACATAAACAAAATATTTCACATAGTGATAAACAATCTGATGAAAAAGAGAGAATAATGGCTTGCCACGTGAGGTTAGGTAGGTGGTCAGGCATAGCCCCTCTGAAAGTTGAGTAAATCAAGATCCAAATGAGAAAAATCCAGCCACACCATAACCTGCAATCTGGAGAGTGTTCAGGCTGTGCACATAGCCAGGGCAGACATCCTGCAGTGCTCACAGTCCTGGGGTGGGGATGGGGGCAGGCCCACATGGCTCAGGCTGATGCAGGAGAGCAGTGTGCAGGCAGTGAGGTGGGCAGGGGCAGATCGTGGCCCATCCTATGGGCTGTGGCCATGAACCTGTGTTCACTCAGCAAAAGGAGCTTCCAGAAGGCGGCTCTGTGGAGAGCTCAAGGATTCCTTCCGTTTCTTGTGGAAAAATTTGTGGCCCCGCAGAGGATGCAGTGTGCAGGAGGTGTGCCTGTGAGCATGGCTGTCTCTGGCTAGGCCTGCAGCAGGCACGCTGGGGCTGGATCACTGGGTGAGGTCACATTCCAGCTGCAAATACACACTGTTCTTATAAAAAGCTGAGATGTTTCCTCTTCCTGTCCACCCTGGCTGGGACCAGGGGCACAGGCAGGTCTCTGCTGATAATCAGGACCACAAACATTCCAGAGTCCTGGGTGTGCCCACCCCCAGAGAAGGTGTCAGCTTAGAAACTGAGGTACTGGACCATGGGGGTAGGAGGACAGGGCATCTCCTTGAGGCTCTGAAGTTGGTATTTCAGATGCTGTGCAAGGAAGTCCTGCCCAGCTGTGCCCCACCATGGCAGCTGTGATGGGTGAGGACATGTGGGCTCATCCTGAGCAGATCCAAGGATTAGCAAGTGAGAGGGTGTTTGGCAAGAAGAACGATATGACAGAGAGGCATGTGTGTTTGTAGGAGGGTCCTTTATTGCAGGAGAGGGTGAGTACTCGGGGAAGAAGAGACAGTGGGTGACTCGGGTGCTCAGGACTTGCCAGGATCACCTTTAATACACTGTGCGACTTTGTCTAAGCCAGGGGACCTCTTTGAACCTTGGTGTATTCATCTGGTAAATGACAGTACCCCTTCCCTGCCTGCCTCCCAGGGTTGTTATGGCTCCCATAGGTGGGAGGTGTGCTATATTGGGAGAAGGAGGCAGATTCTTACAGGACCTGGGAGGTGGGCAGCAGCCCACTTATGTCAAAATGAGTCATAGCCGCTGGTTCATGGAAGTGGCTGGTTTGAAGCCACAGCAAATCCAGGGAAGTGTTCCTGCCTGAAAATGAAACTTGAGTTTCTAAATGAAGCTCCCATGTAAATTAGGCAGCAGCTGAACTGCTGCCAGTACTTATTGAAGGTTTTCCTGCATCTCCTGCAAATTAGATGAGAGGCTGATGCGTTCAGTTCCTTTGACACTTAGAGTCATTGATGGTGCAGAGCCAGGAGGAAGCTCTGGGTGATTTCAGCCCTGACACCCTCTGGCTCTTTGTCCTTAGGCACAAGACTCAGCAGCTCTAATTTTTGTCATTGTCACACGTGAAATGTAGCCATGGGCTCTATGGTAGTGTTGAGGGCCATTGCCAAGTAGGAATGATGCATCAAAATTTCCTTGCCAGCGTACCCCATGTTGCTTAGAGGACATTCGCTGTGACATTGCATATATGCTTTAGTAAGGTGACCTTGCTCAAGGACCATGGCGGATCCGGGTTTAGAGCTGATCAGGTTTTAGGGAGTATCCCGTCCTTGGGTTTAGGGATGTTCCAGGTTTAAGGTGTACCCTGGGGGGGGGGGATAGGGCGTATCCTGCTGCCTCAGACACTCCTGGTCCTTGAGTTCCTGTTGAGTTCTCGTGAGATTGAGAAAGTATTTTGGAAAAAAGCCTCATGGAGTAAGTGAATTGGGCGGCAGAAGAACTTGGATTTCCCCAGAACGTGTGTAGAGGCCGGTGTGAGTTCGGGAATAAAGAATTGCTGTTTGAATCTGCAAAGCTGTGAGTGGCTCGTGATTCTGTGCCCAGCCAAGACTGCAGCAGGTAGAATCAGAGACACAGGGAGGTGGGGTCCCTGGGAGGCCTGTGAGTAGGAGAGGATGTTTGAGTGGCAGGGGTTGGGACACTTATCCTGATGGGGTAACTTGTGTCTCATGCCAGTCTTGAACCGATCCAAGGGCTGGGAAAATCCCAGGGACCGATTGTTTTGGGTTGGTCCCACACTGAACCTGGGGCGCTGGTCAGCAGTGGGCAAGTCTTCAGGCTGAAGGACTCAGACAGACAGGCTTATGTGGCCTGGCTGTGTTCATCTGGGTGTGGACAGTCTCCCTATGCTGAAATAATGACACCCTGCTTTCTTGCTGTCTTTGGGGTTTATGACCTTCAAAATCTAGTTCCAGCTTCTATTGTGACAAATGAATGTGTAGATTGGACCTTGTGAGTGCCTGATAGAGCCCCGGACGTGCAGTCTGAGGAGTGGGGATGACTCCTTGGTCTCTCTTCTGGAGTCCTCACTTGGTCTCCTCAGCACAGGAAACAGCTCCTGCAGGTGAAGTGCCCCAGGGCCAGGCACCTTTCCTTCCTGCCTCACAGCAGGTGAGCTGCACCCAGATGCCCCCGCTGCCTCTGAGTCTCCCCTGCAAATAGAATCTAGAGTTTATGTCTGTGAGCTTCAATTCTCACATTAGGGAAAAAGTAAAACCCCGTAATATGTATTTTAAACTCAATTAATGGGCAAGAAATTGCCAAACAGAATTTGCTGACCTGCTGCCGTTTAACCACAGATATTCTTGTTTTCCTTCTTCCTAGAGTTCAGCAGAGTTAATATCACTGTTATTGAATGCCATCTAGTAATCCTTTGGATATGGTACTGAGAGGTGTCATCAGAAAGGGGACCCCAACTGCAGATTCTTTTCCTGCCGGAGTCCCACAGGTGGCATGCATCCAAGCAGGGCGCTGACTGGCAGCCTGTGAGAAAAGAGGGTCACTCTGCTGGAAATGCCAGGTGAGCCCCATCACTGGGACAGGTCTTTAGAGAGCAAAGTTGACCCCTTAAGAGTGCCCTGAACAAAGCTACAGAATTTCAGCTAGGCAGAGGAGAGACATTTTTGAGACTGCTGTGCAGCCTCAGAGGACTGCATGTTTTGGAATTGCTAAGAGTAAATTTTAAATTATTTCCCCAAACTGATGAGCATGTGGGCTGATGGCTACATTGCTTCACTGTTTATCACTCCACAGTGTCAACCCACATCCGCATGTTTCATTCTGTTCCACAAACATCTACAATTATTATTTATCAATTAAAATTTTAAAAAGTAAAAACAAGTGACCTGAGTGTGAATGCCATTGGATATCAGGAGGCACAGAGGATGGGGACCAGAAACCCCTTGGCAAAAGCAAGGTGAGAGACGGGTTTTCTGGACCGTTTAGGAAGCTCAAACTTAGGGAGACGTCCCTAATGAGAACAGTTTTCTCCGGCGCAGTGTGGGTGCCTGAATCCTGTTTCTTCTCACTCAGACGGGAGCCTCTCTCTCTCCAATACGCCAGGTGAACCACTAGCCTGCGTATTGAAAAATTGGGATAAATTTGAATCTCAGATGCTCAAGAAAAAGCACCTCATTTTCTTGGCCTGGCCTCAATGCAAACTCCCTGATGGAGAAACCTGGACACCAGAGGGAAATATCAATTTTAATACAATTTTACAGTTTGATAAAATTTACAAAAAAGGAAATGGTGTGAGGTGCTGTATGTTCAGATTTTCTTTGCTCTAAGGGAAAATCCTAAATTATGCCAACAGTGTAAAGTAGACTTAGCTATGATATCTGCCATGAAGAGAAAAAATCTTGGACTCACTGAGGAAAAAGAATCAAGAGAAAAATTTGGGCCGATCAAAGTACATACCCCCTTCCCCCTTCAAGACCTAAGGCAGATAAAAACTGACTCTACTGGAAAGTTAGATATGCCAGATTGCCTGGGATAGGATCTATCCAAAGAAGCTAATCCTGTAAGTGAAAGGGGAAACTGAGGAATTCCCAGCAGCTGCCAAAGCCATTTTCGCTTTGGAGAAATTTCCTCATTCTTTCCCTGCACTGTAAGGATTACTCCACCTAAATGCAGTAAAGTCAGTCACACTGAGACCCTTGATTTTACACCTATAATTGCCCCTATGTGAGAACATCTGATCCACTCATGGGGAAATCTAAGGTGCCACTGATAAGAGTCATAATTAAATGGAAGTTCAAAACCTGGAGAGATTTTTTTCTTATCTGGTCTGTTTTAAAGGTTATTATAGATTGTTTCTTGGGGATAATCTAGGCTAAATGTGTGTCTAAGAAATGTTTCATTGTAACATCTAGTATCTAAATGAGTTTGAAGCATTGCATAATCTTGCAGTTAAAAGTTAGGGTTAGGTAATTGTTTAGTTTGTGATTTCAGATAATTCATGCCAGAGAACTTAAATACTTAGGATAGAAAATTAAAAGAACTCTATTTCCAAGTTGGCAAGTAACTCCCAATCATTCAGTTTTATTTTTTTCATCAATGTTTGAACTGGGTAGCCTGAGGAAATTTCACTAGGTATACCAGTGCATGGATTTGGGCAAGGATAGTAAATTATGATTTGGTATCTGTTTCTCTCAGTGTGTAAGATTTAGGAAAAAAAAGTGTTGAATTAAAACGTTGGTCTGACTTATTAAAATGACATTAAATAGCAACAGTCTTAGAAATTTTTTAAAGCTTAGTTTTGGATATACATGGTAGTGTGTAGTTCTCTTAAAATTTTTCAGGCAATTTAATGTAACTTAATACTACATTAGGAACTTCAGAACAAAGAAAGTAGCTTAATGATCCTGAAGGAATTTCTTCTGTGGCAGCTTTTATATTATCAAGAAAGATCCTATTTTCAGTTTTGTGTGAGCAAGTTTTTCTAGTGTAGGAAGATATAAAGATGTGAAATTTTGTGAATTTTATCTTAAACTTGTATCATAATTTTCAACTTCCAAACCTGAAAATTGTGACTTACAGTTAAAATGCCTTAGGCATGAAGTTTCTGCTCAAAATTCCAGTTTTCCCAGTTCCTTCCAGACCTCAACCAGGACTTAAATTGATATGCAAATAGAAGAAGCCTGGAGCACTCAGTAGGAGACAGATCTGAGGCCCAAGGAAAAAAAAGTAAAGGTGTCTTTTACCTGAACTAAAACTAGATTAAACCAAAGAGTAAATTGTATGGCATTTACTAATTACTGGCCAGTCAATTTTTCTAGGACTTTTGCCTTTTCTTAGATTCTATATATTTTTTTTTTGAGCTCATGATTTTTATCCTACAGACAAGTTAATGTTTTTCTGATAAGTTCTATTTTTGATCAACTGGATTTTTTTTAAACATTGCAATGAGACTTCACCTGAGAAAGCTGCAAGGCCTTTTGTGTTATGTGTTACTCTTGTGTTACGTGTTGTATGTCGGTATGTCTGTGTGTATGTCCATATATCAAGCAGTGATATGACAATTGACAGATGAGGAGCCCTCATGAAAAATTAAAAATGGATCCAAATATCTTTGATTCACGTGATTCAAATGGCTCAATTTAAATTGGGTAAACAGATGAAAGTAAAAAGATCTTAAATTAAGCTTATAAGTTTTTCTAGGTGTTCAAAAAGGCCTTAATAAAATGTTAAATCTGCTTAAATTCAAAAATTTACAAGTATTGTTTCAAAATGTGAACAGAAGGAGGTTAACAGATAAAAAGAGAAACTAAAAGGTTCTAGATTTCTGGATAAGAGTCTATATGATTAAGTAATTAAGAGGGTTTAAGTAAATGATATAAAGAAGGTCTGTGTAAGTTTTTGAGCAAGTAATCTTAAAGACATTAAACAGCTGGTTAAACAAGTGCTGTTTTTTAGAGAATTGTGCTATGTTATTTCTTTAAAAGCTAAACTTGGTTAATATAAAAACATCAATGTAATTGGTGCCATTAATGTGTTCATATCTTCCAGGTATACAAGTCTGTAAGGTAGAAGCTTTAGAAAGAGCATTATATCAAGCTGGTGTTCTAAAATTGTATGGTAATTTTAGGCTTAAAAGAAAAACATGTTGGAGATTTATTTATATCATTTGTGTTCTATAACTGCACTTATTATCAATAAGTTATGTAAAGTTCCATGTTACTTTCTACACTGAGATACAATTTAAATGTATTTTTAAGTTAATGAGAGCCTAATCTATGTAAAGGTTTTATTGCAAACACAAAAGTACTTTGCTACTTTTCTACAAAAGGTTAAAAGCTTTCAGCCTTTCTTTAATTCATGTTTTAGATGTGATATTATGTTGTGTTAGCTAATATTCATGTGAACTTGAGCAACAATTTATGTAGGCTTTGTAAAATGATGTCTAAAAAGCAAAGATCAGCTTCAGAACTATAGTATTTAAGATTTATGAAGAGCCCCACCTTACTTGAGATAAGGCTCTATGTCCCATCTCACTGCATGTGAAAGTGACTATGAAAGAAGTAGGCCAGATTTCAGTACATTTAAAGTTGTGTCCAAAAGATGGTTTTTGTCACGATTGCCAGGATCTCAAACAGGGGATATACTCAACCAAAATTCAAGGTAGCTATTATATGAACTAAATGTTTTTACTCTTGATAATTTTATCTTGTAGTTTTCTTATAAATGCTTTAAGATTGCCTGTTAATGTTTTGCAGAGGTACTGATTTAAGAACTCACAACGTGGGTTAATTTAAGACAAGAAATTATCACCTACAGGATAGAGAGATAGACATTAAAGTCCAGTACTCTTAGTATAAGGCTGTTAACTTATTTGCTAGATGTTTAAGATTAAGTTTTAAAATTAAAAATTTGGCTCTTGCCCTCTGAGTCAGTCTGAATCAGGGAATAGGGGACTTCTTCAAAGGGCTCTGCAACTCTAGGCCACATAACCTCCTGATCAGGGAGATTAATAAGACCAGTGGAGGACAGAAAGCCAATCAGTGCATTTGCTGTGAAGAGGAGGGTCATCAGAAAAGGGAGACATCCCTGATGCTTCCGAGGGAAGCCACATGGTCAAGCAAGGCCTGGACCCATCCTAGCGCAAATGGCACTAGCAGAACTGAGAAGCTGCTGTGAAGTTCCCGAGGACTCGCAGGGTAACTCAGCTGACTGTTAGATAGAAACAAAAGTCAGTTTGACTTGCTTCATCTTAAACACTTAGAAAAGAGAGTCAAAGCCAAAACACAGCTATTCCTGGACATTTTAATAATAATGATAGTTAAATGTAACTTCCATAAATAAGTAAACTGGAGGCTGCAAAAGAGATTCTCAGACAGTAATGCCTGATAATTACCAAAAGGAACTGCCAGAGTAGTTTTTAGCTTAAGGCCTTTATTTCTAACCAACACAGGTAGGCTTAATGTTTGCTAGTATGGTTATCCAGCCCTAAGTAACAGAATTAAAGATTTCTCTATTAGACACAGGTCATACTAGTGTAAGGATCTGGCGAATTGTTGGAGAAAGAGACCACAAGAGACCAGCTTCATGCAATGGGCAGGAGGGAGTTTATTGAAGAGGATCCTAATTCAGCGCGCTGAGGCTCAAGGCTCACTCAAGAAGGGAGAGTGGCCCAGAGCCCAGAGCAGAGGTCGAGCAGAGCTTAAGTACACTTTTTGGGGAGGGCGGGGGGGGGGGGCTTTGCATACATCAGAACAAATCATCATGAGGCGCGGGAAAATTGAACAACAACTCTGAGACATGATTAGCACATTCATTGGCGGGAACAGGTCGGGCGGGGGTGATTGGTCACTTCTAAGGGAGGTACACATTCAAACTGATTGGTTCGGGCCCTGTGACAAACTGCACAGGGCCCTAGGCTAAATGGCCAGTAGGGCATTGTTTTTAACTATCTCAGGAATTTCAGGTTCTGGGTGTAACAGAGGAACTTAATAATACCTAATCTTTTACATTTTAATTCAAGCTTTCCAGCTTAGAAACTTTACCCTTTCACTAGTAAAAGGATTTTGCAAGATCAGATGACATTGAATTATTAAACTATATCTTAAGGGAAGGACAACTGTAACCCTAAAAGTTAAATGTTGTGTTTACATCCCTGACATTTCTGGTACTGTGACAAATATCCTTAAAGATTTACATGCTCAGATAGAAGCCATGTCCTCAGCAACCTTGTCATGGAAACAATATCTTAGCTCCTGGTTCTTGGTACTTCCTGGTGGAAAACATTGTTAGTCTTTGTCTTTGCCATCATACTCATTGGCATATTCTTGTGCTATGGGATTTATTGCTACATCAATATGGTTCCAGTACTAATGAATTCTTGTTTCTCTTATAGACCACCCATCACTCAGATGGCCTTCCAGTCTATTCTCAATCAGACTTCTATCATGGACCACTCGATAGACCCGATTTTTAAAGGGGGACTCCAAACTGCTTGCCCCACACACCATCCCTTTTCAGCCTGAAGAAGCCAGAAAGATCTTCTTTGCCCCCCTTCCTTACAGCAGTAAGGAGTTCCCAAATTAGAGGGGGGAATGAAACCAGATTTAAAGTTAGGTAGTCAGTGTAGTTAGGTTAATCGGGTCTAATATCGAGTGAAATCTAAAATGGAGACCATGCTTAGAATGACTCAGGGAAACACAGGACAACTCATGGAATGTTAATGAAGTCCTTGAAAAGGCCCTAGGCCAAAGTCCATCCCAAAGAAGTGATAATGAAGTCCTTCCTGACCAGATTACTTCTTTGGCCCACCTGTGTCCCACCCCTTGGGCCTTCCAACCTACATTCCATCACCAAAACTATAAAAAGGGGAAACAACCGCACTTCCACGGATTCCACCTCTTGGGTCCCCTTCTTCCTCCTGGAGAAGTCTTTTCTGCTGTCCTTTAATAAACCTCTAATTTCTACTCTGACCTTGCCTCGGCGTGCTTCTTTGGTGTTATTCTTCAACATTGGGGAAGCAAGAACTCGTCACCGGTCAACAGCGGTAACAACGTTAGTGGAGTTGTGCAGGATCTGCGCGTCTCCGACTAGACTGATAGTATGACTTCCTTGAGGTTTATTCCTCCTGTTGTGCATGGACAAGTTGTTTCCTTTTTAAAGACTGGCTAGTACTCTCTGGTATGTGTGTGCCACATTTTCTTTATATTTCATCTGTAGCAGATACCAGGTGGTCTTCTTTTGGCTACTGTGGACAGCAAAGAACCTGGAAGCGTAGCCATCTCATTGGGATTCCCATCTAGTTCTTTTGGAGAAATAACCTGTAAGTGACATTGTTGGCTCATTTGCTGGCTCTCTTGAGTTTTCGGGAGAGTTCCTGTGCTGTCTCCTGCAGAGGCTCACCATCCTATAGTCTACCGACAGTGTGCAAGGGTTCCATTTTCCCCATAGCTTTACAAAATTGCAACGCCATATATAAACCTGCAAAGGCCCCTAGCATCTCCCAACCTGTGCCCTTGTAGTCTAGCGAACCCTTTATTTTTTTTTTACTTATTTATTTATTATTTAATTTTTCTCTTACCCAGGGATTGAACTCAGGGGCACTGAACCACTGAGCCACATTCCCAGCTCTATTTTGTATTATATTTAGAGACATGGACTCACTGAGTTGCTAAGCACCTCGCCATTGCTGAGGCTGTCTTTGAACTCAATCCCCCTGTCTCAGCCTCCCCAACTGCTGGGATTACAGGCGTGCATGATGGCACCCAGCCCTTTATATTTTTATATATATATATAATATCCCTTTCTGGTTTTGTTGTGCATTTTCATCATCATTCAGGACACTGAACATCTTCCCATGTCTTCCTTAGAGATATGTCTACTCAGGTCTTTTGCCCCATTCCTAGGTCACTAGTTTTTCTTGCTACTGAGAACCAGTCTGAACTGCTCACCAAGGATCTCATTGTCAGTGAGGTCACCAGAGCTTCATGACAACCGTACAGGAAGGTTAATTCATATTCCAGAGTCGTCATTGCTGCCTTGGATTCAAACCATCTTACAGATTTCCTCCAGAGTATTTACCTCAGCTGTGCTGGTTGATCCGGGTTGAGTTGTAATTAAACAGCAGTGCTTTGCTTGCTAGCTCTGTGGCCAGTTGATGTTATATTAAATTTTAATTCAGCCTGGACTGGATAAGAAGATTCTTCCAGATGACAAGGGAACACTTTAGCGGGGGCGGGGGGGGGGGGTTCAGGCAAAATTAAGCAGAGGTTCTCTGAAATGCTCTCATGGCTTCCTCCAGGGGAGTCATTGATTGGGGGTAAGTGCTCAGAATCACCCCTTAATGTTGCAGCCCCCTTGAGAGAACAGCAGGGCCTGGGGGAATGGGACGCCTAGAGCAGGAGAGAAACAACTCTAAGCTTTACTTTTCCAAGTTTTTGCCTTCTCTCTC
This sequence comes from Spermophilus citellus, assembly GCF_964194105.1. Lineage (NCBI taxonomy): Eukaryota > Metazoa > Chordata > Mammalia > Rodentia > Sciuridae > Spermophilus > Spermophilus citellus. The sequence continues at coordinate 95,761,931 of NC_138184.1, read as the reverse complement.
TGTCTCCCTCTGTTCTTCTAGACATGCAAAATTGCACATGCACCAGGGTGTGCAAAGTGGGCTGTGGCTCCCGCGTGCTCCCTCCTCCTCCTTCTCTGCCTTGCCAACACCTGTAAGTCCTGGCTCCCTTCTGTTCTAGTTTGAATAGTTTCTACTGACATGTCTGCGTTCACTCAAATTTTCTTTTATCTTTCTAATTGGCTGCTAATCCCACATCCTTTTTTCTAGTTTTCATTCCTAGAAGTTTGATGTGGGCCTTTTCTTCTACATTTCTGCTTAACTCTTGAGATATTTTAAATAATGTCATTATGTCCTGTTGCCTACATCTGTCAGTTCTCAGTTGATTGCTAGTGACTGAGTTTTCTCCTCTTTAGGGGGGGTGGTAATTCCTTTCTTTTTCACATGTCTGGTAATTTTTAATTGGATGTAGAACATTGTAGATTCACCTTGTGTTAGATATTTTTGGATTCCTATAAATAGTCTTATGATTTGTTCTGGGACAAGGTTAAGTTACAAGGGGAAAAGTTGACCATTTTGGATCTTGTCTTATACATTTTTTGGGCAAAGGCAGCTCTACATCTAACGATAATTATCCCCTGCTACTGAGGCAAGTCTCTTCTGAGTGTTTTACCAGATGCCCTGAAAAACATGAACTTGAAATTTGGAGTTTGTGATAATTAATGCAGTTTTTCTATATTGACTGGAAACTTCTAGGGGAAAAAACCTAATATTTGTATTTTTCTCTTCTGTAAAGCTCAGTGCAGTGCTTTTGCAAAGAACTTACTAGTCAAGGTACTTTAAGTTGCAAATGACAGAAACCTCATTTCAAGCTGATTTAAACAAAGCAACTCCTGAAGCTAACATAACTAGGGCAGCAGGTTCAGGTACAGTGTGATCCAATAACTTGGATGTTCACAGGGAATGAGACTCTCCTCCTCTTATGCCTGCTTTTCCTCGCTTGGAATTCACTCCCAGGAAGTTCTTTGCCTGGAAATGTTTCCCATCTCTCAACCTGTGCCCTTAGTTTAGAAAGCCCAGTGGGGAGATAATTTTATATGTCTTTTCTCAAACAGTTCCAGCCAAAGTTCTGGGATTCAACACAGCTGGTGTGTCTTGGGTCACATGACCATACCAGAACCTGCCACTTGGTCAAGAGAATAGAACCCCTGATTTAGGATTCAGCAGCCTGTGGTCGATGGCAGGGGCTGTCCCACCTAGCTTGCACACACTGACAGTGGAAGAACATCGCCTGATGGAGAGCACCACCCTGCTGCTAAAGATGTAGGGGGCGGCCTGGCAGGAGCTCGGCTGTCACTGCCCACAACACGGCTGGGGCTGAGATCAGGAGGCCATCGCTATATCTCAGTTGCCTGTGCACAAATTGTGCACTGCTCCACTGAGGTGTGGGTACCACAGCGATGGCATTCTCCTCTGTCGCACCTCCCTGCTTCCTCTCCACCTCTGTGGCTTCCTCTCCACCTCAGCATTCGAATTGCACCCCACAGTTCCCTGGGGAGATTGGAAATGGATGGGTTTAGGCCATTTTTGTATTTCTTTTGTGTTTGTTCCGTGTGTGCCCCAGGGGTGAGGGGGGAATCCTGGAAGGAGATGCATTCAGTGAGCAACACTGAGTGCATGGGGAAGTGGGCTTCTTCTGCCCTTATCTCTCCCTTCTAGCTTGTCATTGTTTTCAAACACTGATTTCAAAATTGCTATTCACTGTTGACAAGGAGCTATTGATTGTACCTTTAAAATCAATGACAAACAAGTGGTTTGTAGAATTAGTCAGTGATGGTATTTACCTCTTCAGGATCATTGTTAAGAATGATAAGAGGAATCTAAATATATCCAGCAGACCTCGAGGCAGATCCACGATGTCTTCAGAGTGGCAAAGCTGTGGGCACATGGAGCGTTCACATCTGTTCTGGGTACACGGCGTCGTAGGTATTATAGAAAATATCATTCTCTGTGCTGTCAGCACCTTCGTTTTCTTTCCTTAGGGCACGGATGGGAGGATGAGGGGAATGGTACTGATTTGAAAAGTCGTGTGGGGTGCATGCTTGGTCCCTGGGTCAACGCAGATGTGTTGGATATCTCCCTGTTCCACAGAGCTGGGAAAGCAGACTGTTGGGTGTTTGTGTGTTTGTGCCCTGTCACACGGGAGGCTGCACTGCCCGGGGTGTGCCAGCTGCTCTGGCCCTTGCTCTTCCCCACAGAAACAGGCACTGGCAGGCACAGCTACACCTAGCCCTTTGGAACCTTTTCCATCACTCTGGGTCTGGAGCAGCATTTCTGAGTGCCTGTGATAATAATAGTAGCTAAAATTGAGCATGTTCCCTATGCACTAGCTGAGCTGAATACCCTGGGCACCAAGTCGCCCCTCAGGACCCAGAGCACTCCTGTATGAGGAGCGCTATTGTGATCCCCATTTCCAAGATGAGGAAATCTAGACACAGGCACCTAAAAAGCACACTTTCCAGGGCTAGACTTGCAGAGGGCGGCCACGTGAATGCTGGCTGAAGGTGCCTGAGCTGTGCCAGCCCAGCTCCTCCCCAGGGGTTCCACCTCTCAGACTCCACTGCACCTGGGAGTCATCATGAAACCTAGAGAAGTGCAAGAGACAGAGTGGGACGTGGGAAGAGAACAGCTCAGGGGAAGGTGTGCTGTCCCAGGCAGAGGGAACTAGTGGGATGGGAATGTTGCACCCCTCTGCCCCCCATTCCTCCTCCTATGACTAGGCACAAGCACTGGGCACGGTGGCTGCCACCACCTCACCACAGAGCATCCCCAGGCTGGTGGCACTGAACCAGGGCCCGCCTGGCCTTTCTCCATGCTGCTGTGCTGGTGGGAGGAAGAAAAGGCTGCTGCAGTTCCTGGTTTAATGCACCCAATCAAGTCCCCCTTACACAGGCTGTGCCTGGACTCCTCCAGCCAGTCTGGCCCCAGGGCCCATGTGCTTCACCTCCCTTCTGACGTTCTGCTGAAGTGTCAGATGTGATTCCAGGGCCCAGGAGTCATTGGGGACCAGAAATGCACGTGTGTGTTCTGGTGAAGCTCGCAGGCCCATGTTTTTAAATGTTTAAAATGATAACAAATATGCTCTATTTAGAATTGCAAATTCTGCAAATGCCGTGTAGGGAAAGACTGGATGCTAGAAGACTAATTTGGGGGACATTTGGCAAGGACAAACTGAGATGGTTAACTTTCTACAGTTCCCTAGTTTGGACTGTGTCTGGTGGGGGGAGAGGAGATTGCTGGAATCTGGTGGGGAATCCTGAGGTGGAGATGTTTATATTCTGTGATTGGCCTTCTTTTATTTTGTTTTTGTTTGTGCGTCTGTGCTTTTAAGTCTGAGCCAAAAACAGTGCTACATTCTACTCTATTATAAGGTTAGCCGAGCAGATGGTCATTTCCAAAACAAATGTTCTGGAGCCATTTTGAAAAGTGTTAAGCAATAAACAAACCCAGGCTGATTGTGCTGAGTGGGGCGCATGTGAGGATCACAAGGCTCCGCGGACGAGGTGAGAGTACATGCAGCAGGGAACCAGGAGTGTCCCGTGATCACCCAGACAGAGCAGCCCCTTGCTGGCCATCCCAGGTCATGGGGGTGGGGGACACCATCCAGGGGCTGTTTTTGGGCATGTGCTGTGAGCTCAGGACTCCACATACAGATGATCTTTAAACACAAGGTGGGGCGCAGCCCATGCGGCCCCTGCATCAATGACCCTCTCCCAGCCAACCCCGAGGCTGTTGCCCTGCACCTTTCTGTTCTTTTCAGGACATGGGGATTTCAAACAGCGTCAACTCTCAAGAGAAAGGCTACTTGACTCTCTGAAGATCGTGGCCACTGGGGAGTTGGCTCTGCTCTCAGATCAGGCCTGTGGTCCAGGACATAGTCTGCACATCACCTCATGGCTCTGTCCCTTCCCAAAACTAGGCTGACTCAGCAAGCCCTCTGAAAAGCTAGGGCCAGGTGACCTTGCCCAGAGGGGACGATTGACAGCAGAGACTCTCCCAGATAGGGTGCTGCTGCTCCAAGCTGCCTGGAAAGGGGGCCCTGGCCCTTCATCTGGAGCAGCAGGAGCCGCCTCCTGTGTGGCCCTCCTGATGAGGAGAGTGCCCACCCTGTGTTCACAGCCATGCCCCCAGACCCCCGGGCTGTTTCCATAGGTGATGTGCACGTCTGCTTTCTTGTAGATTTTCTTTAACTTTTTAACTTAACAACAACCTTTAACTTAATTCCCTAATCGCAAAATCCCTGGAACAATCAGAATCAGACTCCTTAGCTTTCTTAATATGTTAAAATAGACAGCTTGACATTAATTTGAATATTAACACATTTCCGTCTTGCCATAAGAGTGCTGGTGCTTCTTGGTTCTGGCTAACCCAGTTTGTTTGTGTGAATTCATTAGCATGTGGTCCACAGTTGTCTCAGGTTCTCAAGGCTGTTTGAATCGTGATACTTTGTGTTTCTGCCTATTTTTAACACACTGGTTGGTCTTTTCCTTGTGTAGCAGAGAACTCAGAAGTGAGCTCTTCCAGTGCAGAGTGGAGTCCTCAGAAACAGCCCTGCTCCTTCAACATTTAAAAAAGCCCCTTGGGCTCCATCTAGTCATTCACTTTAGAAGAAAATACACCAGTTCTGTGTTTCTGTACATTTCAGCTGCTCTGCGCAGCAGTCAAATTTAAGTCTGCTTCCTTCTCAAGGACTTCAAAGTAGGCAGAAAAGCCTTGACGGTTTCTCCTTCCATAGAAGAGATCTAAGAGGGGTTAATTTCTACCCATAGTCTAACATTAGGGCTGATAACTTAGGAAGGTGACTGCTGCTTAATCTGTAGTATTAAGGCGAGATTGCAATAAATCACCAAGTCCATCTTAAAGCAGGAGATGGAAACTTTATCCACCAGCCAGTGGTCTGGATCCACCAGCTGGTGGGCCAAGGGGAAGGCTGCAAGTCTGCACCCTTCGACCCCCTCCTGGGGTTTCAATACACCAATTATAGTCCAAACCCACATTAATCATAAGTGGCTGTTGCTATGATTCAAAACCATAAACAAACATCATGAGATCTAAAATCACAAGCAGAAAAGGGAGTGGCCAAAACATCCTAGTTAAGTACAAGTTACAGAATGGTTACTAATGTCTGGACAGTCCATCTCTAGACAAGTGCATTGTCCAGGAAAAATGGGAACCAAAGAACACTTTTACACTGTATAAGAATTGCCGTTCTATGTTGCCAAACCTGCTGAGCTAAGCCACTGTGGGTGGGCAGAGAGGCAGGCCTTCCCACGCGAGAAGCATTTCTTACCTGATGCGGAGTCTTGGGGTAAGATGGGTAAGATGGAGACTGTTTGGTCATTTCCCATACAGCCTGGCCCATAACAATAGGTTGTCTTGGTACAGAAAAAAAAAATGATCTTTCACAATCAATACTGAAGAATAATTTTACTTGGAAACCCCAATTGAGCATGACATGTTTCTTGGTTGTTGTGACTAAACTTTGTCATGGGACAAAGGTGAACTAACTCACCAGCTGCCTGGAGTCTCCATGCAGTCGCCGTATCACTGCTGGCCTTCCACAAATGGAAGGGCATGGAAACGAACAAGGTTCTGAAAGATCTGAACCAGACTGCAGGAGGCCCTCTGCAGAGGTGCAGAGGCCCGTCCACCCATGGTTAACTAGTTGTTCTTGGCGCCATGGGAACTTACCTCACTTGAGGTGTCCTCAAAAGCTCCTGTGTTAATGTCAGAAGTGACATTAGTGAGTAACAGAAGTGAGCAGTGGGATCCTGAGATTGAGGAGAAGGTTCTCCACACTGGGTTTACTGTGCTGGGACTTCCTTTCAAAAAAAACAATTTACCTGCAGCCCTACCCATCCTAAGTCAATAGGATACACTAAATTCCTCAGCAAAAACATATTATCTGCAGAAGAAAGCAGGCCCGACAGGAGCTTTGGCATGTGCCTCTCATCCCATTGACTCAGGAGGCTGAGGCAAGAGGATCACAAGTTCAAGACCAGCCTCAGTAACTTAGTGAGGCTTAATTAACTTCAGTGAGAACCTGTCTCAATATAAAAACTAAAAAGGGCTGGGATGAGGCTCAGTGGAATAATTTTAGACTCGTTACTCAGAACAGTAAGTTCAGTCCCCAGTGCCAAAAAAAAAAAAAAAAAAATTCCTAAAAGAAATTGAGGCCTGAAAAGCTCCTCCCTGCCATTAAGAGGAACGTAAGTTGCCCCAAGAGGGTGAATATTTTGTGACCTTTACTTAGAGCAGATTCCAGAATTCAGGCAGATTATAATAATTAGAACCAGTCAGTGTGGGTCACAGTGACGCAGAGTTGCCTGGATTCTCAGCATGTCAAATCCCCCCTTGTGGGGTATGGCCATGTGCAGTGGGGACTTGAAAGTCTGAGACAGTTGTCAGTCAGAAGTCAAGAGGTGGACCTGAGCAGGACTCTCCAGAAACTTCCCTGGGCCCCAATAAACCTGAAGAAGAGGTTTCCCTTTCATCTCCAAGAGGACACACTGTATCCCTTGAGACTGTCCCTTTTCCTCTCCCACCTAATTCTCAGGCCCGCAGCTCTGAGTGCCACAGCTAAGCTTTCCCAGTGAGCTCAGCAGAACTGGGGTCAGGACAGCCTCAGCAGCCGTGGCTTCACGTTGGGCCCTTGCTCTGTAACAAAGTGATCTGTCTTGGAGAACTGTGGCCTTGTAGGTCCGTCCTCGTCTGAGTGGACTGACTGGGTGGCATCTGAGGGCAGGTGAGTGTGGCTGAGGAGGCGGGTCATGGGGACTGCTCTGTAACCGTGAAGTAAGGCAGATTGCCCTCCCCATGTGGTGAGCACCCTCAGTCCTTCCTGGTTGGCTACAACAGAAAGGTGAAAGGAGTTCACACTGACTTTCTCTGACTGCTTGGGCTCTGACATCACCTCTTGCCCTTGGACTTAGGAGGCTGATGCCATTGGCACTCCTCCTTCTCAGACCTTTACTCTGCACTGGAATTTACACCACCAGCTTCCCAGGTCTCCAGTTAAAGATTCTCAATAGTCATCACATGAGTAAATTCTTCATAATCTATCTATCCATCTATCTATCTATAAATATATATATATATATGTGTGGGTAGGTATGTGTCTATTTATAATTGTTGATACACAGGCTGTCCCCAACTTATGATGGCTCAATATTTCTACTTTATGATGGTATAAAAGGAATATGCATTCAGTAGGAGCTATACTTCAGGTTGTGAATTTTGGTCTTTCCCAGGCTGGCAGTAGTATCTCAGTGCTGGGCAGCTGCGTAGAGCTCCACACAATCATGAGAGTCCACAGCAGTCTCCATGGAGCATCGTGTTACCAGCTATGGAGATCCCTAGGTCAGATGTAGCAAGCACATCTCAACTTAGGTTATTTTTATAACCATATTTTGTGGACATAATCACATTATAAATTGAAGGGCATCTTTATTTATCTATTTATCTCTCATACACCTTGTTTTCATAATAGTCCTCCCTCAGTGTCCACAGGGAGTTGGTTCCTGGACCTCCACAGACACCCAAATCTACAAATTCTCCCGTGCTTATATCAGACATTGTCATGTTTGCACATAAACCATGAGCATCCTCCCACATACTTTAAATCATTTCTACACTACTTACACTACCTACAAGATGCAGAAGCTGTATAGATCCTTGTTATGCTATATATTACGGGATGAGGACAAGAAGGGAAAAAAACTATATTTCAGTATGGAAATACTGAAAACTATATTTTCAGTATGGAAATGGGTTTTATTGGTTTATTTGATTTATTTGCTTTTGCTTTTCTAAAAAAAAAATACTTTGGATCCACTAGTTGTTCACATCCACAGACAGGAACCTGAAGAGCCGAGGTCCAAGTGTGCTTCACCGTCTCCTGTGGAGCCTGGAA